>NC_089490.1:389688557-389988557 GCF_036850765.1 Saccopteryx bilineata | reverse complement strand
CCAGAAAGGAGTTAGGGGCACTGTTGTGTCCTGGGGAGCCGGGACTGGAGTGTGTTTATTTCCCGCTGTGTAGGCGGGACGTGTGTGCCGCCACGAGTCAGGGCAGAGACCCTAGGCAGTGACCAGGCAGCCTGCCGAGCGCTGGCTCGGGTGCGAGCGCTCTGTGCCCGTCTGGCTTCCACCACTTACCAGCTCGGCGACGCTGGCTCCTTATCTCTGTATGCTTGGCTCTTGACCTATCTCTTAGAGCTGGCACATAGTGTGTTTCTGATAAATAGTGGATTTATCAGATGTTGTTACAGTGGTGTGGACTGTTGTTATTGTCATCAATTAAACTGATTTGCTGCATTGCTGACCGTGGCTTTCTATGTCTTCAGGACGCTGAGTTAGCACGTGGGATCTCGTGACCACCAGCGACGAAGGCTAGACCTGTAGTGACCTGCTGTGAAGCACACCACGGACGGAAGTGGGGAAAGCAGTGTGCCAGGCACATGATGGTGTGGGCAGGGGAGCGGGGTGGGGTGGGGTGGGGAGGGAGATGTGGTCAGATGGGGGGTCCGGGGGGTCTCACCTGAGTAGTAAAACTGGATCTGGAAGGCCAAGAGGAAATCTGAGAAAGACATCAAGCAGTCCACGGCATCATCCATGAGCACAATCCTGAGGGGAAATAGAGTGTGAACTGTGTGTGTGTGTGTGTGTGTGTGTGAGAGAGAGAGAGAGAGAGAGAGAGAGAGAGAGAGAGCGCGCGCGCACATTCCTGGGCTCTAGTCTCCCTTGGGGGCAGCAGGACATTGGGAGGCTTCCCAAAACAAGCTCCTCCCAGTCACCTCACTTTTTCCTCGTCATTTGGGCTCTGCCACCAGACTGAGCTGAGCACACTAGCAGGGGCAAGCTCCCAGTTCAGTCTCTGCGGCACCAGCCAGGGGACGGGGCATGAGGAGGGAGGAGAGGAGCCGGGCAGCGAGGAGAGTGAGTGATTGTGATGCAGCCAAGATTCCTTTTCATATACTTAAGCAGTAAACCCTTTCATCCTGCAGTGAGGACCATTTAGTTCAGAATAAATACAGCTGATCAGAAAAGACAAAAAGAACAGCCAAAAGGTTTAAAGGGGGCTTGACAAGAGGTACTGAGATTTAATAAGCTACCACAGGCCAGGAGGGTCACAGGCACCTGCGCCCCGGGACACAATGGCGGACAAGGGAAGAGGGTCCAGGGCTACTGGGGACTGTGCTTGAGAGGGTCCAAGATCACAGCCTACCGCACGACATCATGGTGGCCACTGCTCCTGTTTGCTGTCCCCTCTCACAAGGCGAGTACCTCCTGGCTTTTCCTCTATCTAGTTCCTCCCACTGCACACTCAGCTCACAGGAGAAAACCACGTGACACTCGGGGGCTCAGACCACGGCCATATTCATACTTGCCCAAGGCCTCATCAGAGAGAGGACAGGAAGGGAAGGGAAGGAAACGGGTGCTTGCTGGGCTCCACCATGTGCCAGGCAGGGTGCCAAGCTCATCACTGAGAAGGAGCTGGGCCTCCAGTCTGTTCCTGCCTGGGCCCGGCTGGCTTTATCTTTACATTAAAAATTGTTTTATTTTGCTCTCTCTTGCATTTTTCTAAATCTCGCTCCATCTCCCAGTGTCAGAGGGTCCCTCAAACTGGCCACGGCATCAGCTCCAGAGAAAGCCAGCATGGCACACCTGTGTGGAAGGGGCTTTAGAGAGAATGTAATGTGAGCGCTACCCCTGGGATTGTGCAAGGCCCTGGTTTCTTTTTTTTTTTAATATTTTTTTTTGTATTTTTCTGAAGCTGGAAATGGGGAGAAACAGTCAGATAGACTCCCGCATGCGCCCGACAGGGATCCACCTGGCACGCCCACCAGGGGCAACGCTCTGCCCACCAGGGGGCGATGCTCTGCCCCTCCGGGGCGTCGCTCTGCCGCGACCAGAGCCACTCTAGCGCCTGGGGCAGAGGCCAAGGAGCCATCCCCAGCGCCCGGGCCATCTTTGCTCCAATGGAGCCTTGGCTGCGGTAGAGGAAGAGACAGAGAGGAAGGAGGGGGGGGTGGAGAAGCAAATGGGTGCTTCTCCTATGTGCCCTGGCCGGGAATCGAACCTGGGTCCCCTGCACGCCAGGCCGATGCTCTACCGCTGAGTCAACCGGCCAGGGACCAAGGCCCTGGTTTCTGATCGCCCCGAAGAGTGAAAATGGTTCCCTCATCTCGTCATCACTCGTAGCAATGATAAAAGAGAAACAGTATACCAGTTACTGAGTACCTAATTCACGGCAGGCACCGTACCAGCTATTTAACCTACTCCATACAATTAATTTTACCCCACAACAGTGAGGTAGGTCTTGTCACCATTTCCACTTTACAGGTGAATAGACTCAGGCTCAGGGAAGTTAACTGGCTAAGGCCACACAGCTGGTGAGTTTGCTCCACGCCACAGGCCACAGACTTCCCATTAGGTCACACTGCCTCTTTTAAGATAGAGTATAAACACTAACCATTGCTTCTTAGTTTCTGTGGCTAATTTATCTTTTTGATTTTCATCTACATCTGAAGGCCTGTTTCTCATGTATCTCTTAGGGAAGAAAAAACTGTCCCAACTACCAGGGTTGAACATTAAAATTCTAGCTAGAAAAAATTCAAGGGTAAAGGGTGGGGAGAAGCAATGCTGCTGAGGGCCCACAGGAGGGCGCCCTGGTCCCTCCATCAGTGGTTCTTGAAACCAAGTAGTGTTGAGCCAAAGGCGAGCAGTCACCCTTTTTCCCGTAACCTGTGACAACCCAGGCAAGCAAAAAGAAACAGAGGGCACAAAGCCCAGATTCATGAATGGGAAGGGACAGGCGAGAGAGGCAGAGAAGGGGCAGGTAGGGTGGACTGGGGTTAGCAAAACGTCCAAACTCCAGGGGAAGAATGAGCGCCCCCAGAGTGCTTGGGGAGGAAAAGGCACCAGCATCTCTAAGATTTTCCACTCCAGGCTCAGCAGAGAAGGAAATGTCCCCAGAGGAGAGAAGCCAGTGACCTTTCCTTCCTCCTTTACTCCCAGGACAGCTAAGAACCCAAATGGCCTGAAGTTAATTACTAAGGAAGAGCGCCAGGCTGAGAACATCCCCAGGCAGGAAACCACAAGGAGAGCCACGGCCTTTGAAGATGTTACTTGGCTTCTCTTGTTTATCATCAACCTGGACCCAGTGCGCCATTTACTGTTTCCTACTTCACCTATTGGTTCATTTATTTTTATTGCAATATAATTCAAATGCCATAAAATTCACCCTTTAAAAGTATACATTGTTTTTTAGTAGAGTCACAAAGTTGTCCAACCATCCGCAACGTCTAATTCCAGAAGTTGTAATTCTCGCTAACCAGCGTGCTCCCCAGCCCAGCCCAGCCCCGCCTCACCAGGGCTTCGAAGATGATGGCCATAAGCATCTTTCTCTCGGCCACAGAGAGGACAAGAAGCTGCAAGCAGGGCCCGCCCTTGCAGCCTCAGGACCGTCTGCAGCTCTCTGTCAGGGCCTTCCTGACTCTTTTAAGAGGGGCAGCAGGGTGAAGAGCTGGCAGAGGGCAAGAGGCCGGCCGGGGCAAGGGCGGCGGCCGTGTAGGGCGGGGTGGCTGTGGGTCTCAGGTCTCGACCCCTGCTCCTGGTGGGCTGGAACCTGCAGTGGTCATCAGGTGGGACCAGCATGCTGGCTGGGGGAGGGTGACAGTGGGATGGACATGTGGCTGGTCCCCAGCAGCATGTGTGAAAAGGATTGAGGGGTTTTCTTGGTTGCAAGCAGGGAAACTGGCTGCCAGGAAAACCACTGGCTCTCAGCTTTTGTTAGTAGCAGTGCCACCCACTAGCCCGCTCAGCCAGAAGCCAGGGAGTCCTCCTGACAGCCTGGGAATGCCTTTCCTCGCCCACCCACCAGTCAGTCACCGTGCTGTCAGTCCTGCCCCTGACCTTTCCCTCCACTCACTCTACTCTCCTGGCAGCCACCACCCCGCCCACCTCCACCTCTCTTTCCTGGACAAATGGGCGACCTCCTACCTGTTTCCTGCAGCACCTCTTGCCTCCTTCTAATTGAGTATCCAAACGGGGGCCAACGAGATCCTTTTCAGTATGCGAAGCGGACTGTTTGCAGCTCTGTTTAAACCCTTCACAGGCTTCCCATCTCCCTTAGAACAGATTCCCCATCCTGACTCACACGTTCTCCCTTCTGCCTCCCCTGTCCCTCTGGTCACGGAGGCCACAGGCAGCGACCCTATGTTCCAGCCACACTGATCCTTCCTCAGGCCCTTCAGAAAGCCAGTCCCTCTGCCTATAATGCCCCTGCCCAGGCCTCTCCGCGGCTACCTGGAGCCTACTCATTCTTTACGTTGCAGCCCACACAGCACCTCTCTGGGGAGCCTTCCCAGCTCCTGGCTTCCACAGTTCTCTGCCACCTCCTTACATTATTTATGTCTTAGCCCCAGGATTAAGAGTCACCAGGTGACACCTCTGTCTCTCTGTTGCTTGACTCCAGGGTCCAGCATGGTGCAGGGGAAAGCTTGGACAGACCAATAAAATAGGCCACAGTGCCCTTTCTTTTCCTCTGGCCAGGTGGATCTATACACTCTATTCATCTCTAGACAGTCCATTTAAGAAAAAGAAACTAGCCTGACCAGGCGGTGGTGCAGTGGATAGAGCATCGGACTGGGATGCAGAGGACCCAGGTTCGAGACTCCGAGGTCGCCATATTGAGCGCGGGCTCATCTGGTTTGAGCAAAAAGCCCACCAGCTTGAACCCAAGGTCGCTGGCTCGAGCAAGGTGTTACTCGGTCTGCTGAAGGCCCGCGATCAAGGCACGTATGAGAAAGCAATCAATGAGCAACTAAGGTGTTGCAACGTGCAATGAAAAACTAATGATTGATGCTTCTCATCTCTCTCCGTTCCTGTCTGTCTGTCCCTGTCTATCCCTCTCTCTCTCTGGGGGGGGGGGTAAAAAAAAAAGAAAGAAACCGGAGCCATAGAATAGGGGGTCAGGGTGGGGGAGAGTCTGCAAACCATGATATCAGACAACGGACGGCATTTGGACCCTGTAACTTGAAAGAGAAGCCTAGGGAGGAAGTGAGGGCTGAACCCTACTTTGGAGGGGCTGCCTTGGGGGAGATGTCACAGGGGTCTCGAGTTTGGCTCCAGAAGACTTTGTTCAGCTTCTCAGCTCTGGGACTGCGGCTGCTCTGTAAAGGAGTGAGCTTCGCGTTGCTGAAGACATTCAAGCAGAAGCCTGAGAAGGCCTGTGCTTCCCACAGATATGGAGGAGCTTCTGCCAGCTCTGACGGCATCGTCCCAAGTGTGGGCAGAACCAACTGCTTCTCCCGTTAGTGCTGGTTCCGGTGGGGAAGAAGTTTGCTGTTCGGAGGGCTGTGGCGGCAGAAGAGCCTGAAAGCCTTGCAGGAAAGGGATTTAGAAATGTCCTATGCTGGCCTGTCCAGCTGCAAACTACGTTCTGACCCGTGAAGGTTCTGGGCATCTGGCATGGAATCACGGCAGAACTGTGGGGAAAGGCAGGAAGAAGGCTTTACAGGCCCGTCTCCGCCTTTGATGACAGGGACAGCCCCACATCCCACAGACAGCTCCTTCACCCTGAACTCCAACTTGTCACCACCCCCAGAGGCCTCAAAAAGGAATGTCTTGGAGAGGAGGTCATCCACATGTGCTGTTTTCCAGTTGATGGCAGTTGGCTCAACATCCCTTCCTGCCAGAGGCCGTCAGCTAATGTGCCAGCTGCTTCTGACACCTGGAGGAGCCGGCCGCCCCTGCTTTGAAGTGGGGCCAACGAGGAGCTGCTGCCAACAGGAGTCTGTACAAATGCACTGGGTCGCGGGGGACCCTGCAGGCCCGGCCTTTGGGCCAGAGCGAGGGACTCGGGGCTGGGGGATGTAAAGGCACTCCAGTCCAGGCTGGCTCTGAGCAGCACCATGTGAAGGGTGGAGTCCAGAGCAGGCAACGGGAGTGGAGAAAGAAACTTGGCATGTCCGTGTTAATCCCGAGGGGCGCCTGTGAGCCCTCCTGAGCTGACTCCCACCGGCTGGGCTGCCTGGCAGCAGGGAGGGAACGGGTGCCCACGACGCGACAGCTCCCAGTCCGAACCTACTGACCTGCCGATCTCCTATGCGTCCCTAAGGGTCCGTGTCTGCTGTCTAGTGCCTCGAGCTGCACCTGTCTTCCTGGGGGTCTGTGTTTGCAGCCCTGGGGTCAGGTCCCAGATCCAGCACCCACCGGCCAACTTACCTTCTCTCTGAGCTTCAGTTTCCTCATCTGTAAGGAGGAGATAATCATCGTTCTGTTCTACAGGAGTCAATATCATGATGTACTGTACCTAGTACATAATGAGCACTCAAATAAGTGCATTCTAGCTGGTTTATGGTGCTGGAAGAACTCAAAATAGCAAAGAAAAATATAGCTCAGAGGAAGTCAGAGCTGCCAGCAAACCGGGAGGCTCGGGCGGAAGCTATCCTGTTTCCTGCTGTTGGGAAGTCAGCTCCCAGCCAGGGCCAGAGAGAAGAGCCACCTTCTAGGACAGCACTGCTCTTTGGAGGTCACACGACGAGTGTCCTTCATGAGTGCAGCTGAAGTGTGTCCCCAAGTCTGTCTGGGCTCACAGTAAACCTCTCAGTCTGTGTTTCAATGTCTGGGTGAGCACGAGCGACACTCTGGCTACCTCTTCCAGGCGGGAGGGGAGGCTGTTGTCAAGGCTTCCTGGGACACTTCCTTAGGTTGTCCCTCTTCTGAACTAGGCTGGAGGCCCCTCGTGCTACACAAGCTGCCACAAAGACCCAGGCCCTCAAAGCAGCGTGGGATGTTCAGGTCCCTGCTCTGCCCTGGCCCCAGCCTACACCTCCACAGTGCTCCAAACGCCCCCTGCCTTGTGGGGCCTCAGGAGCTTGACCCGGAGTGTGGGCAGCAACAACGCCACTGATGACTGCTGTTCGGGGGGCTCGCCCGCCAGCGCCATATGGCCGTATGGTCAGGCTTGCAGCCACTAGGGAAAACAGGATAGCAGTTCCTCAAAAAATTACAACTGGCCTGACCAAGCAGGCAGTGGCACAGTGGATAGAGCGTTGGACTGGGACGTGGAGGATCCAGGTTCAAAACTTCAAGGTTGCCAGCTTGAGTGCGGGCTCATCTTGTTTGAGCAAAGCTCACCAGCTTGAGCCCAAGGTCACTGGCTTGAGCAAGGGGTTAATTGGTCTGCTGTAGCCCCCAGTAAAGGCATATATGAGAAAACAATCAATGAACAACTAAGGTGCCACACAAAGAACTGATTCTTCTCATCTCTCTCCCTTCCTGTCTGTCTGTCCCTATCTGTCCCTCTCCCTGTTCCTCTCTGTTCCTATCACACATACAAAAAAAATTAGAACTGTATTTCCCCATGTATAAGATGCTCCCATGTATAAGATGCACCTTAATTTTGAGGTCCGAAATTTGAAAAAAAATGTATTACATAAAGTTATTGAATTTAAGTTCTATTCATACAACTCCTCATCACTGTCAAAACTCTCATCCATTAGCCTATTCTTATCTGTGTCTGATAATGAATCACTGTCTTCATATATTGCCTCGTCCTCAGTTCTATCTATGGCATTTGAAATGCCACACTTCTATAACCACTGTGTAAGACGCATCCAGTTTTTAGACCCCAAATTTCTTCGAAAAAAGGTGCATCTTATACATGGAGAAATACAGTATATCTACCATGTGATCCAGCAATTCCACTTCTGGGTAGTTAGCTGAAGAAAACAAAAACACAAACTCGAAAAGATATATGTCTCCCCATGTTCCCTGTTGCATTCTTTTTTTATTTTTATTTTTTTATTTTTTTATTTTTTATTTATTCATTTTTAGAGAGGAGAGAGAGAGGTAGAGAGAAGGGGGGAGGAGCTGGAAGCATCAACTCCCATATGTGCCTTGACCAGGCAAGCCCAGGGTTTTGAACCGGCGACCTCAGCATTTCCAGGTTGACGCTTTATCCACTGCGCCACCACAGGTCAGGCCCCTGTTGCATTCTTTATAATAGCCAAGAAATAGAAACAACCTAAGTGTCCACTGATGGTTGACTGGATAAAGAAGATGTGACTATACATATATACACAAATGTATACATATATACACATATATAATATACCCACAATGAAATATTATTCATTCATAAAAAATAATCAAATCTTACCAACATGGATGGACCTTGAGAGTACTATGCTAAGTCAGTCAGAGAAAGACAAATGCTGTATGATCTCACTTAGATGTAGAATTAAAAAAAAAACAAAAGCAAAAGCAAGCTTATACAGAGAACAACAGATTCGTGGGTGCCAGAGGCAGGGTGGGGGGTGGAGATGAAATGGGTGAAGGGGGTCAAAAGGTACAAACTTCCAGTTATAAAATAAATCATGGGGATATAAGGTACAGAATGGTGTCTATAGTTAATAATACTGTTCTGCATATTTGAAAACCTGCTAAGAGGGAAGGTCTTGAAAGTTCTCACCACAAGAAAACAATAATTTTGTACCTATATATTGTGACAGATCTTTTTTTTTTTTTTTGTATTTTTCTGAAGCTGGAAACGGGGAGAGACAGTCAGACAGACTCCCGCATGCGCCCGACCGGGATCCACCCGGCGCGCCCACCAGGGGCGATGCTCTGCCCACCAGGGGGCAATGCTCTGCCCCTCCGGGGCGTCACTCCGCAACCAGAGCCACTCTAGCGCCTGGGGCAGAGGCCAAGGAGCCATCCCCAGCGCCCGGGCCATCTTTGCTCCAATGGAGCCTTGGCTGTGGGAGGGGAAGAGAGAGACAGAGAGGAAGGAGAGGGGGAGGGGTGGAGAAGCAGATGGGCGTTTCTCCTGTGTGTTCTGGCTGGGAATCGAACCTGGGTCCCCCGCACGCCAGGCCAACGCTCTACCGCTAAGCCAACCGGCCAGGGCTGGTGACAGATCTTTTTTGTTGTTGTTGTTTTGTTTTGTTTTTTTTTTCTTTTCATTTTTCTGAAGCTGGAAACAGGGAGAGACAGTCAGACAGACTCCCGCATGCGCCCGACCGGGATCCACCCGGCACGCCCACCAGGGGCGACGCTCTGCCCACCAGGGGGCGATGCTCTGCCCATCCTGGGCGTCGCCATGTTGCGACCAGAGCCACTCTAGTGCCTGGGGCAGAGGCCACAGAGCCATCCCCAGCGCCCGGGCCATCTTTGCTCCTATGGAGCCTTGGCTGCGGGAGGGGACGAGAGAGACAGAGAGGAAAGCGCGGCGGAGGGGTGGAGAAGCAAATGGGCGCTTCTCCTGTGTGCCCTGGCCGGGAATCGAACCCGGGTCCTCCGCACGCTAGGCCGACGCTCTACCGCTGAGCCAACCGGCCAGGGCTGGTGACAGATCTTAACTAGACTTACTGCAGTGATCATTTTGCAATATTACTAATATCAAGTCATGGTATTGGGCACCTGGAACTAATATTATGAATGTTACATGCCAATTATACCTCAATAAAAAAGATAACAAGAACAACAATAAAAAAGAAGTCTGGCTCTAACTGCATGTCCTGAACCATCAGGAAAGCCCCCTGTCCATGGTGACCACTGGGAACGGGAAGACTGAAAGATGCCACGGCTGCAGGACGGGGGAGGGAGGCTCTCGGCTGGGTGCCGTCAGAGTCTGCTGGCTCTCCTTCCCTGCGTCTCCAGCTTCACCTGGAGGCTCTCGGCTGGGTGCTGCCACAGAGTCTGCTCGCTCTCCTTCCCTGCGTCTCCAGCATCACCTGGAGGCTCTCGGCTGGGTGCTGCCACAGAGTCTGCTCGCTCTCCTTCCCTGCGTCTCCAGCTTCACCTGGAGGCTCTCCGGCTGGGTGCTGCCACAGAGTCTGCTCGCTCTCCTTCCCTGCGTCTCCAGCATCACCTGGTGGCTCTCCGGCTGGGTGCTGTCACAGAGTCTGCTCGCTCTCCTTCCCTGCGTCTCCAGCTTCACCTGGAGGCTCTCCGGCTGGGTGCTGTCACAGAGTCTGCTCGCTCTCCTTCCCTGCGTCTCCAGCTTCACCTGGAGGCTCTCGGCTGGGTGCTGTCACAGAGTCTGCTCGCTCTCCTTCCCTGCGTCTCCAGCTTCACCTGGAGGCTCTCGGCTGGGTGCTGTCACAGAGTCTGCTCGCTCTCCTTCCCTGCGTCTCCAGCTTCACCTGGAGGCTCTCGGCTGGGTGCTGTCACAGAGTCTGCTCGCTCTCCTTCCCTGCGTCTCCAGCATCACCTGGAGGCTCTCGGCTGGGTGCTGCCACAGAGTCTGCTCGCTCTCCTTCCCTGCGTCTCCAGCTTCACCTGCCACCCTGGGGCCTGGCCACGGTGCTCGCAGCACAGAAGTCAGGCACACGCAGAGACGCCACGCCCCGGACGGCTCTGGCGTGCGGCTGCCTGTGGATGCCACTCTTTAACACTCACATCAACGCAGACTGCGGCCCGTGCCCAGGGAGCCCAGCAGGGAGCAGGGGCAGGGCAGTGCCTCTGCTGCCAGGAGTAACTGCCTTGAAGGCCTAACCACCCCCATTTGCCATGCTGGTTGGAAGACTGGGCTGTGTGTGGAGATGCCGGGATCCTGGACAAAATGAGGACACTTACACCATCAGTGTACTTTCTGGGAATTATACACTTTTCCACACACACCAGCTGGAGCGGCACTGGGGAGCGGGGCTGACAGCGCCTGGCGCTCACACGCAGGGAGAGAACAACCTTCTCCTAGCTCTGAATTCACCTGTACTTTTACAGCCAGTATCCTGAGCATTACCCAAGCCCTGCTGCTGTTTATCCTCGCATTCCCACAGTTCCCTCACCGGGCAGGGACTGGGTACAGTGCTTCCTCCTCCTCCTACGGAAAGGTCTGAGGTTTCTACCAAACACTAGGCCTCTTGGTGAGGAGGGGGTTCGTTTCTGGCCACAGCTAGGAAATATCACTCCAGAAGCCCTTGCTATCATTAATGGTAAGACTCCGTGGATTTAGAGGATCCTATTACTTCTACTGTAATCTCGCAGGGTTTACATGTATCAGGTTGTCTGGAAGGATCTGGGAGGTGGGTGGGGCAAGTGCAATCCGTGGCTGCAAATCATATACACAAGGCTTGCCTCCTGAAACTCGCCACCTGCCTTTCAGGAACGATGGAGGCAGGCAGGGGCTGCTCTGGAGCGATGGCAACCAAGGTTATATGTCACAAAGTAGCGGCGGGCAGAAACTGGCACCCAAGTGAGTGGCCCTCTTCTAAGCTGAATGTTGAGGTCCTTGAGCGACAGGAACTATAACTTACTCACCACTGTGTTCCCAGTGTGCAGAACCGCTCCTGGCACAAAGCAGCCACTCAAGAAATAGTTCATGAAGTACTGAAAAGATCTAAGTGACAGAAACCGTCACAAAGGACCCCGTATTATAGGATTCCATTTATCTTAAATGTGCAGAAGAGGCAACTTTATAGAGACAGAAAGTAGGTCAGTGGCTGCCTAGGGCTGGGGAGTAATGGCTAAAGGGTGCAGGGTTTCTTTTTGGCCGAATTCAAATGTCCTAAAATTGATTGTGGTGATGGATGTGCATATATGAAAAGCCACTGAGTTTAATACTTTAAATGGGTGAATTATATGGTATCCCAAAATGCTGGATACCATAAAAAATATTTCATAGATAGATAAATGAATGAACAAATGAATATAGGATATAGTTTCTGATTTTTGTCCTTAGAGTTCCTTAGAAGCATGGACTACTAGAACGTCGTATACTGCCAGACAGGGAGTAAGTACTCCATACACCCGTTTGCTCGGGAGACACTGACGGAGTGTAGAGAGTGTGTCTACGACCCAGCGGCAACAGGACTGGTATGACCCTGTCTGCCTGCATGGAGCATGCTCACCCCTGTGGCTCCTTTTCTCTAAGAACTCTAGGAATTCTCTAGTTAGAGACGACAGCTGATTTTTATTATTTAGCCATGTAGAAGTGTAACTGATTTTTATTATTAAGTCCAGTCTTTAAAAATGCTAAGTTTTCCCTTCCCAAATTTTGGGGCTTAATCTTCTTTAAAATGATCTGACTCCAAAGGAGAAACTATCATTGGAAATTTGAAGCTAACTCCACTTGGCTGTTTTCAAATTACAAGAGATAATCTCCCACACCTTTGTCAGCTAAGGGGAAAAAAAAATCTAAATCTCCTTTGGATAGCAGAATAGGTTAAATTATAAACCTGCCTGACAGGTGGTGACACTGCGGTCCCAGGTTTGAAACCCTGAGGTCATTGGCTTGAATGCAGGCTCACTAGCTTGCATACTAGGTCGCTAGCTTGAGTGTGGGGTCATAGGCATGACCCCATGGTCGCTGGCTTGAGCCCAAGGTTGCTAGCTTGAGCAAGGGGTCACTGGCTTGGCTGGAGCCCCCACCATGGTCATAGCACATATGAGAAGCAATCAATGACCAAGTAAAAATCAGACACAACTATGAGTTGATGCTTCTCATAGCTCTCCCTCCCCCCCCCTCTCAAAAGAAAACACAAAAAAACCCCAAACATATATATATATATCTCAACCTGGACTGCAGCTTTTACCAGTGACCAGTTGCCACTGGAAAAGGTAAGAATCCACTGAACAATGAAGGAGGAAAATATATATAAAATTTGGGTTGTGTGATCAATAACCAAGTTTTGCACATGGGCAGCAAAGTTAGTATGAGCTGTGACTGCAAACCGCCTGCCCCACGAGGCGGCTGTCCTGCAGCAGCAGTGTCTGCCGTCCTCCTGGTCAGCCAGGCTGGTTGGCTTGTTTTGGGAGTGAGGGGATTCTTGATGTAGTGCAGCCCATGCAGCTGGTTTCTGAGGGTCAAACTACCAAGCAGAAATGATGTCATGACGTAGGGAGGCAGGAACGTGAGGAGGCTGAGAGCAAAGCCTCTGGATTCAAGGGGACCTGACTTTGAGTCACGCCTCTGCCACTTACACGCTATTGGGCAGAGTAGGCGATGTACTTCACCTCCTGAAGCTTCAGCTTCCTCTTTTAGGAAAACATTGAGATACATCAGTGTACTTTTCTGAAAAATGGGAAGTAATTGTTTCTAAAGGATTAAGTGAGACAGGTAAGGTCAATGAATTTAAATGAAACAATAAAGGTAAATGCATTAATTATAATTTAGGGAAGCTGGGCATTTAAAAAAATTATTAATAAGACTTTACTTTTTTAGAGCAATTTTAAGTTCACAACAAAATTGAGGGGAGGTATAGAGATTTCTGATCTAACCCCTGTACACTTGCATGGCGTCCCCCATTATCAACACCCCCCCAGAGGGGCACATTTGTCACAGCTGAGGAACCTACACTGATATGATACACCATCGCTGAGACGGCATCTTCTGCCAGTATAAGGCTGCTTTGTCCACACTGAAAATCTGTTTGATGCAGTCACCTTTATTAGCTAAAGCTTCTGGATAACTTGCTTCTTTCTTTAAGTCTCAGGAACCAACCTCTGCAGACTTTCCTTCTGCAGCTCCCTCGCCTCACGGCTTTCACAGAACTGAAGAGAGTCAGGGCCGTGCTCTGGATGAGGCTTTGACTTAATGGAATGTTGTGACTGGCTTGACATTCTAGCCAGACCACTGGAACTTTCTCCACATCAGCAGGAAGGCTGTTTTGCTTTCTTATCATTCATGTATTCACTGGAGTTGCACTTTTAATTTCTTTTTTTTTTTTTTTAAGATTTTATTTATTGATTTTAGAGAGAGAAAAGAGAGAGAGAAAATGGGAGGAGTAGGAAGCATCAACTCATAGTAGTTGCTTGTCGTCTGTGCCTTGCCCAGGCAAGCCCAGGGCTTCGAACCGGCAACCTCAGCACTCCAGGTTGATGCTTTATCCACTGCGCCACCACAGCTCAGGCTTTTAATTTCTCTAAAGAACTTTTCCTTCGCATTCACAACTTGGCTAACTGATGCAAGAGGCCTAGCTTTTGGCCTGTCTTGGCTTTTAACACGTCTTTTTCACTAAGCTTAATCATTTCTATTCTAGTTTTTTGATTTAAGGTGAGAGATGTTCAACTCTTCCTTTTACTTGAATACTTAGAAGCCACTGCAGGGCTATTAGTTGGCCTAATTTCAATACTGTTGTGCCTCAGGGAGTAGGGAGGCCCAAGGAGGGGGGGGGACCAGCCAGCTGGTGGAGCAGTCAGAACACACACATTTACTGGTTAAGCCATCTTATACTGGCATACTGTGTGGCACCCCAGAACAATTCCAATAGTGATACCAAGATCACCGATCACAGATCACCATAACAAATATACTGCTCACAAAAATGAAGGGATATTTCAAAATGAATATGAAGCGATAAATAAAGAAGCATTTGATTTCTTTTATTAAACAAAAACATCAGAAAAGCAAAAGACAAGTAAAAGAAAGTTGTTCGATTATGCAAATGAGATGCAAACTCAATTATTGTGATTGAGTAGCAAGTGACATATCAAATGCTTCTTTTATCGCTTCATATTCATTTTGAAATCTCCCCCTAGTTATTGTGAGCCGTGTATAATAACAAAAAAGTTTGAAATATTTTGAGAATTACCAAAGTTGGACACAGGGACACAAAATGAGCAAATGCTGTTGGAAAAGTGGTGCCAGTAGCCTTGCTCGACCCTGGTTGCCAGACCCTTGACTTGTATAAAACACAGTGTCTGCAGAACGCCATACAGCGAGGCACAGTCAATGAGGTGTCTGTACGGAGTAGTTTCCTAAAACTTCTGTTATGACACTTTTCCACTAATGGTATTTTCTGCTACACTTCCATTTGCCTTAGCTCAGGTTTTGTGTTAAAAGTGAACTGAATGCATAGTCCAACAACGCCATTTGGTTAAAAAATGTTAATGACAGCTGAACCAAACACAGAAATTAGGAGTTTCAACGTATTTCTGCCAAGTTTTCCTGGTTCTGAAATAATCTTGAAAATCTCTTTTTAGCCTCACCAGGCGGCAGCATAGCGGATAGAGCGTCAGACTGGGATGCGGAGGATCCAGGTTTGAGACCCCGAGGTTGCCAGCTTGAGTGTGGGTTCATCTGGTTTGAGCAAGGCTCACCAGCCTGAGCCCAAGGTCACTGGCTTGAGCAAGGGGTCACTCGCTCTGCTGCAGCCCCTCAGTCAACGCACATATGAGAAAGCAATCAATGAACAACTAAGGAACTGCAACGAAGAATTGATGCTTCTCATCTCTCTCCGTTCCTGTCTCTATCTGTCCCTCTCTCTGACTCTTTCTCTGTCTTTATAAAAAAAAGACCTCTTTTTAGCACAATAATACAATTTATCCTTCCCTCATTTGAACTTTATCACCTTCATGCCTTTCCAGTTTCCAACCTTAACGCTCTTCTCCTCTTCCTCACAAGCTGCTGCCAACTTTTGCCTCTTTTTTCTCAGAATATCCTCAAGGGGCTTTCGTGTGTGTGTGTGTGTGTGTGTGTGTGTGTGCGCGCGCGCGCGCATGCCTTCATCATGCCACCCCTCAACTCTATCTGCAGACCCTAGGGCTCCCCACAGAAACCACAAAGGATCATTTGACTTCCGTTTGGAAATGCAGAAAATGAATATTATGCTTTTGGGCAAATCCCAAATAGACCTCTCTCCAGATGCCAGTTTCTTTCCTAACGGTTTTATTCTTCTCTAATGGTTTGTTTGTATACAGTTCAGGCTTCTCTAAGAAGCCCTGTCCCACAGGGGCCGAGTTGGCTTCAAGAGCCCAGAGACGTACCTGGCTGCCTTCTGAGTGAGCTCCAGCGGGAAGTCCGGGCACAGTAACTGCAGCAAACAGTGATATTCCTTCATGGTCAGCAAATCTGAAGTGGAAATGGAGAGAAACACATCAGGTCTCTCCATGTGAACTTGCTGCTCTCTTCTGGTCATTTCATGGGTTTCAGACAGCCTCAGTAGAGCGGCTCTTTTAAAGGTAAGAGTTAAGGGTGTGCTAGCCACTAGCCTCCGGGGGTGAGAGTCTAAGATCAATATTTATACAACTCCTTCGTGGGAGGCACTTAGCACAACATTTTGACCAAAGGAACTTCACTGGTTTGACAAATGGCAGAGAGAAGAGGGAACGAGAGGGGTGCCTTTATTAGCCTTCTTAGTTTGGTTTTCCTTGTGTATAAAAATCTACAAGAGTGAGTCATTTAAAAGCTGGTTAAACCTGCCGAAATTCTCTGGCATGGTAACACTCACCACAACATGCCCAAAGACCATCCACAGGCTGTCTGGAAGCAGCACTGAGGCAAACTGAGTCTTGCAATGTATGGAGAAGAATACAGTATAACAACCCACAGGCCCGATTACTCTGTCATCCAGTATTACGCAGACTGGCTTCTTTTCCATGTCTGCACACAAATCTGGTCATCGGATTACAGTAAGCCAAGTTAGCGGTCTAGGGAATACAAGCAAGGCAAACGATTCCTGATGCACAGAAGCAGTGCTCTGGGAGAGGTGAGCCAGGATGAGGCTCTGTGGCCCAGCAGGAGACCCAGAGAGGTAAATCTCAGGGAAGTTTATATGATTCCAAGGGAGAAGAAATGCACTGATGCTTAAAAGGTGTTCTGGTACTGCAACGTACTAATCCAAAGGGTTTTAGATCAGCCAGGCGGCAGCAATCCACAGGCATCCTGTAGGTGAAAGCATTGCAAATATGGCAGGACACGCTAACGGTAAAGCAGGGCAAGCAACCTGGAAGCCATCCTAACTGGGAAATGAGCGAGAGAAGGGAATCCAAAGGGCATGGCCACAGTTGGGGAATGAAGATGATCACAGGCACTTGGTTTCTTTGGACCCAAGTTAGCCCAAGCCACAGAAATTCAGATCTCCTGCCCCTGCTAGTTCGGTTGATGCTTCTCCAAGACAAAAACCCCAAGTCCCCAGGGACAAGCCTGGGTTCCTACTACTTTTTCATCAAAGCTCAATTCAAGGTGGGGGCAGAGAGTTAAACTAACCACACTGCCAAAGTCAGGGACACCAAGTAACGGAATCAGCGTCAATGTAGGTCAAAGGATCAAGATGGCTTTTGTGGCCTTTGTCTTGGCCACAATAGGGTGTGCACTTTCCTCTCCTCACTTGCCTGACCTTGGGCACAGCCAGATAGGGGGTTTTATTCTTTAAGGCAGGCATACCTAAACTATGGCCTGCGGGGCTGCATGCGGCCCCCTGAGGCCATTTATCCGGCCCCCCCTCCCCTCCCCCTGCACTTCCGGAAGGGGCACCTCTTTCATTGGTGGTCAGTGAGAGGAGCACTGTATGTGGCGGCCCTCCAACGGTCTGAGGGACAGTGAACTGGCCCCCTGTGTGAAAAGTTTTGGGGCCCCTGCTTTAAGGGAAGGAGTAGTAGCCACTCATGATCTCACAAATTTGGAGTAAAGAACAGGAAAGGCAAAGGGAAGGGAGAAAAGCCACTGACTCTAACGTGTTCCCACTTTAATCTTCCTCCAGAATTCCCTCTATGCAGGGGTGGGCAAAAGTAGGTTTACAGTTGTTTGTATGGAAAATATATAATACAAGAATAAACTTTCTGTTTTGTGTATTCACAACTGTAAATCTACTTTGGCCCGCCCCTGTGTAGAGAGAAGTGGTTTCTGGTAGCAAGTAAATAAAGGAAAGCAAGGAAAGTTCTATCTTTTAAACATTGGTGGATATACCTGATATGTTTCTTGGAGGCGGAAGTCAAAGTGTCTCACAGGAATTCACATTTATCTCCATAACTCCCTACAATGTTCTAGAATCCTTGAGAAGATAAACAGGGTGAAGAAAAATGAAAAGGAGAGAGAGAGAGAGAGAGAGAGAGTTGTGCAACCCCCAAATGTAATCAAGGAAGATGATGCTGGAGGTCAGTCTCAGCCTCCTGGTTTCCAGACCCTTGGCTCCCTTTAGGTTCTTTTTCAATTAAAGAAGTTATTTTTAATTTATTGATGATTGATTTTAGAGAGACAGGCAGGGCAAGAGAGAGCGAGACAGAAACATTGATCTGTCCCTGCATGTGCTGTGACTGAAGATCGAACCCACAACCTTTGTGTATTGGGGTGACACTCTAATCAACTGAGCCCCCAGCCGAGGATTCCTTTAGGTTCTCGGGGGTACTCTAATTCATATTCTGCAATACTTGCTTCCCAAAGACAGAAAAATTACTTACAAAAATAACCTTGTACTTCTCTAATGCAGCAACAGTCTGTTGGAAATACTAAATACATCAGAATAGAGAGTAGGTCCTGTCCAGCACTTCTGGAACTTGACTTTCCCAAATGTCAAGTGAAGAAGATAGTCAGATAAAGAGATTAATGAAAGTCAAGCAAAGAAACAGCTTTTACCACCTTTATCGTGGGAGGCAGCAGCGCTAGTCCGATTAAGGCAGTGAGTCGGTAACACCCAGGCTGGATGATGTCCACAGAGGGGCAGCTGTCACTTGGGACACCCCTAGGTTTTACAGTGGATATCTGAGAGAGTGGTAAGTGGGACACAGTAAGTGGTATTTGTTTCAAATTTAAACATTGATGAGCAAATGGGAGCTGTCTTCTTCCTATCCCACAGGCTAGGGTTCAAATCTTGGCTTTGCAATTTACCAGGTATGCAACCTTAGGAAAATTGCTCAACCTCTTTAAATCTCAGCTTCTCGTATATAAAATGAAAATGATAGCAGCTACCTTTCCAGGCTAAAGTCAAGATGAAAGAGATGATGTCTAGAAAGTACTTAGCAGAATGTCTAGAACATAGTAACCGCAAACAATGAGAGTTACTTTGATTTTGTTTTTAAATCCTGGGGGCAAAGACAGGAGAGGGGAGGAGGCAAGAGTTTCTTGCCTTAAATACCTAGGATATTTTGCCTTGAAAATCCTGTCAGGTTGCTTGAGCCAAACCTGTTTTGAATACTCTTCTGCATCATTCATTCAGTTGATATTACCGTGTGCCTCCTGGGTTCCAGGCCCTGAGTTACAGAAATGAGCAAGCCAGCAGTCTCCCTAGTTCCCGAGGCTCACACTCAGGCATCAGTTAATCCTAAATGCTTCTGTCTACTTAGGGCCTCTCGGCTATTAGAACTCTCCAAGGTCTCAAAGGCCCTCTCAGGCAGCCCTTTGTGCGCAGGACTAACTGTAATGAGACTGAATAGTCACTGAGTTCTTTGCTCGGGCCTTGAATTAGCTCACTTAACCTTCACAACAACCTCACGAAATAGACTCCATTATTCTCAGTCCCATTTCACAGATAAAGACATGGAGGCTGAGCGAGATGAAACAATCTGGTGAGCGAGGAGAGAGGGGTCCAGAGCAGTGGTAGGCAACCTGGTCCCTACTGCCCACTAGTGGGCATTCCAGCTTTCATAGTGGGCAGTAGCGGAGCAACCAAAGTATAAATAAAAAGATAGATTTAACTATAGTAAATTGTTTTATAAAGATTTATTCTGCCAAACTTAGCGAAAATCCAACATAAAGTACTTGGTAAGTAATTATTATTATATGCTTTAACTTGCTGTAACTCTGCTTTATAAATTTTATAAAGTAAAGTTCCTTCCCTACTTTAAAATACTTTATTGATTTTACAGAGACAGGAGAGAAAGGGGAGCATGGATTGGGAAGTATCAACTCATAGGTGCTTCATGTTAGTTGTTCATTGCTCGCTTGTTGTATGTGCCTTGGCCAGGGCAGCCCAGGGTTTCGAACCGGCAACCTTGGCACTCCAGGCTGAAGGTTTATCCACTGCACCACCACAGGCCAGGCTCCTTCCCTACTTTATAAATCACCATTACTGTGGAACCGGTGGGCGGTTAGAAAATTTTACCGCTAACAGAGATACAAAAGTGGGCAGTAGGTATAAAAAGGTTGACTATCCCTGCTCTAGAGCCTGAGGGACAGTCAGGGGAACTGACTTTCCGAAGCAAGATTCTGGACTGGGAGGGAAAGAAGGATGATGAGGGCTGGATGGGCTTAATAATGACAACACTAACAGCTAACAGTTCATCAAGCACTTGCTGTGGGCCAGCACTGTTCTCCCAAGGGTTTTACACGTGTTAGCTCATCTAATCTTCACCATTGTTATCCCCACTGCACTGACACCAACTCAGATGGTGCATGCTTAAGAGGCAGAACTGGAATTCAAACTCAGGCATCTGGCTCCAAAGTTTACCCAACTAACATTTTCAGGACCTTGATCTTATCAACCAGTAATGTGTGAAGGCTTAAGAGCTTGCTTTACCCTCCAAACAAACAGCAGAAACTAAATAGCTCCAGGTGAATTGGATCAAGGAGACAATTCAAGTGAATTGGGATTTTTTTTTCCTGTAAGAAATTGAGTCTGAAAGGTTCTAATTACTGTCAACAGGAAAGACTGCAGCTTCGGCACCAGGCTTGTGCTGGGCCAGAGGGTGGGGACTAGTACACCTGTGCTGGGGGCCCCTCCACCGTTTCTCAGGTTCTCATCCCAGCCACTCCACACCCAGCAGGTGCAGGGAAGGTAGGTGGTGTGTACCCGCAGATGCCTTCTCTAAAGGAATCCCCACAATTAGGAAAGCTTCAGCCAGCAAGTCCTGAAAGTTCAAAGGCAAAGACGTAAGAAGTCTTTGGTATAAGATCAAAATCAGAACACTCTCCACAAATTGGTGCTTCTCTTTTTGTGGGTGGTCAGAGCTGTTAAACTTTCTTATTCTAAACCTTGTAATTGTCCCATCACGTCTGTGCCTGGCTCCAGACCAGAGGGTTTGACACCCTTGATCCTATCATGTCTAGAGGCGGTTCAGTGTAGCACAGTGTGGCTAATAGCATGGACTTCAGAGTTAGACTGTTCAGGTCCAAATCTGAGCTTGGCCACTGATTTCAAATATTGATGCCTCAGTTTCCCCATCTGTAAAATGCGGATAATGACAGTACTAACATCACAGAATTGCCATGAGTTAATGTAAAGTACTTAGAACAATGGCCCATCATAAGTGCTCTGATAGTATTTGCTATTATTATTTTAGAAATAAAGAATGTAGGGTTTCTTTAACTAAAGTTAATTGCTTTCAAAAATAAATAAAGTTAATTACTTTCTCAAGGAAATAGCTCATGAGAGGAGGGAGGACTGAGATTCAGACCTAAGACTGTCTAGCTCCAAAGGTCCTGCGAGCTCTACTCCAGCAGCTGGGATACAGCTGGTTAGTGAAGGCCTTGTCTTCTAACGATGGAATTGTTCACGCCAGGCCCCTGACAGGCCTGACACCTGAATGAGACATAGATACCCGCCGGGCGGCCACATTAACAGGGCAGAGCAGTCTGTATGAGTGCAGAACCCAGACTCAGCCATCAGAAGATCTAGGTCCACTACCTACCACCAGTATGACTTGGACAAATTATACGTGTTCTCTGAACCTTGCTTTCGTCATCTTAAAAAAATGTGATAACCCTATACATCGAAAACCCCAAAGAATCCACAAAAAGACTACTAGAAACAATAAGCCAATACAGTAAGGTCGCAGGATACAAAATTAACATACAGAAGTCAATAGCCTTTCTATATGCCAACAATGAAACAACTGAGAAGGAACTCAAAAGAATAATCCCCTTCACAATTGCAACAAAAAAAAATAAAATACTTAGGAATAAACATAACAAAGAATGTAAAGGACTTATATAATGAAAACTATAAACCATTGTTAAGAGAAATTGAGAAAGATATAATGAGATGGAAGAATATTCCTTGTTCTTGGTTAGGAAGAATAAATATAATCAAGATGGCTATATTACCCAAAGCAATATACAAATTTAATGCAATTCCCATCAAAATTCCAATGACATTTTTTAAAGAAATAGAGCAAAAAATCATCAGATTTATATGGAACTATAAAAAACCCCGAATAGCCAAAGCAATCTTAAAGAAAAAGAATGAAGCTGGGGGCATTACAATACCTGACTTCAAACTATATTATAGGGCCACGACAATCAAAACAGCATGGTATTGGCAGAAAAATAGACACTCAGACCAATGGAACAGAATAGAAAGTCCAGAAATAAAACCACATATATATAGTCAAATAATTTTTGATAAAGAGGCCAAGAACATACAATGGAGAAAAGAAAGCCTCTTCAATAAATGGTGCTGGGAAAACTGGAAAGCCACATGCAAAAGAATGAAACTGGACTACAGTTTGTCCCCCTGTACTAAAATTAACTCAAAATGGATCAAAGATCTAAACATAAGACCTGAAACAATAAAGTACATAGAAGAAGACATAGGTACTCAACTCATGGACCTGGGTTTTAAATTCATGGACCTGAATTTGACTCCAATGGCAAGAGAAGTGAAGGCAAAAATTAATGAATGGGACTACATCAGACTAAGAAGTTTTTGCTCAGCAAGAGAAACTGATAACAAAATAAACAGAAAGCCAACTAAATGGGAAATGATATTTTCAAACAACAGCTCAGATAAGGGCCTAATATCCAAAATATACAAAGAACTCATAAAACTCAACAACAAACAAACAAACAATCCCATAAAAAAATGGGAAGAGGACATGAACAGACACTTCTCCCAGGAGGAAGTACAAATGGCCAACAGATATATGAAAAGATGCTCATCTTCTTTAGTTATTAGAGAAATGCAAATCAAAACTGCAATGAGATACCACCTCACACCTGTTCGATTAGCTGTTATTAACAAGACAGGTAATAGCAAATGTTGGAGAGGCTGTGGAGAAAAAGGAACCCTCATACACTGTTGGTGGGAATGTAAAGTAGTACAACCATTATGGAAGAAAGTATGGTGGTTCCTCAAAAAACTGAAAATAGAACTACCTTATGACCCAGCAATCCCTCTACTGGGTATATACCCCCAAAACTCAGAAACATTGATACGTAAAGACACATGCAGCCCCATGTTCATTGCAGCATTGTTCACAGTGGCCAGGACATGGAAACAACCAAAAAGCCCGTCAATAGACGACTGGATAAAGAAGATGTGGCACATATACACTATGGAATACTACTCAGCCATAAGAAATGATGACATCGGATCATTTACAGCAAAATGGTGGGATCTAGATAACATTATACGAAGTGAAATAAGTAAATCAGAAAAAAAACAGGAACTGCATTATTCCATACGTAGGTGGGACATAAAAGTGAAACTAAGAGACATTGATAAGAGTGTGGTGGTTACGGGGGGGAGGGGTAAAAGGGAGAGGGAAAGGGGGAGGGGGAGGGGCACAAAGAAAACTAGATAGAAGGTGACAGAGGACAATCTGACTTTGGGTGATGGGTATGCAACATAATTGAAAGACAAGATAACCTGGACTTGTTGATCTTTGAATATATGTAACCTGATTTATTGATGTCGCCCCATTAAAAAAATAAAATTAGCCTGAACTGTGGTGGCACAGTGGATAAAACCTTGACCTGGAACGCTGAGGTCGCTGGTTTGAAACCCTGGGCTTGCCTGGTCAAGGCACATATGGGAGTTGATGCTTCCTGCTCCTCCCCACCTTCTCTCTCTTTCTCTCTCTCTCTTCTATGAAATGAATAAATAAAATAAAAATAATTTAAAAAAATAAAATAAAATAAAATAATTAAAAAAATGTGAAAGAATAATAAAGCTTTTAGAAGATAAAAAAAAAAATGTGATAACCACAGTACCAACCTAATAGGATTGTTGTAAAAATCAAATGAGGTCATTTATATGTAAGACACACTTCTGGAAAACTAGCAAAGTACTCAATAAACGGTAGTATTATTTTCTAATTATTAACAGATTAAAATTTGAAGTCCTGAAATTGAGAAATCTTTAGACTTAACTGAAGCCCTGAGCACAATGCCTGGCAGGTAGTAGTCAGTATCTGTTGAAGGAAGAAAGGAATGACAGCTTTGCACAGTGACCCAGATGAAGATTCAGAGGACACAGTTCTGATCACAGTGGCACACAGAGACGGGTAATCCAAGCACAGGAGGCATGTCCATCAATTTAGGGGGGCGGGAGGAGATGCCAGAAGCTCTAAAGTGCTGAAAATGGAAAAGCCCTGTTTGGCAGGTACCATAACTCCCAGGAAACACAATGAATCATGGCAGGTATACTACTCTCCTGGGCTACCTGACTCCTAGCACCTTCTTGTCAAGTGCTCGATTCAATCAGCTTGAATATTTTCATAGGAATAAACCACCAATTTTACCTTGAAAATCAGAGGGAGCCTAGGGTTTACTTCCAGGTGGCTCAGTCTACCACTGTTACAACAGGAATATTGTAATTTTTAAGATAAGCAACTCCAACTCAAAATATTTTTTATTGGTTATCTTTAATCCTAGAGAATGATAGATGAGGTTATTTTGGCTAAGAAAATTAATCTAGTCAGCAATTACTGATGTCCAATATATTCAAGGGCTAACTTGTTCTCCCTTCTTTTCTTGGAAAGAAAGCATGAAGATGTTCTCTTGTCTTTTCTACAGCTGGTTTGCCTTCTTGCTGTGGAAATTCCTGCCTCTGAAGCTCCGTGGGGCAGCTTAGTCATCTCTACCAGCTCCTCGCAGACCACCATGTGAGTCCACAGCGTCTGCTCAGAGGAACTGCGGTGCTGTGTGGTTGTAGACTCAGAAGCCTCCGCTCTTCCTGGGAAATGGTGCCTTTTTCAGGGTCAGAGTGGTGTCATAAAAGGAGATCATGGAGGAGGGCCAGAAAACTCTCCCGCAAAGCCTGAATCAAGGGTTTTTAGCTCCAAAAGTATGGGTACGGTAAAGGGGTTTAACACGAACTCATTTGGATGAGTGTCTACATCAGGGGTAGGGAACCTTTTTGGCTGAGAGAGCCATGAACGCCACATATTTTAAAATGTAATTCTGTGAGAGCCATACAACAACCATGTACGTTACTCATTATCCAATAAAAATTTAGTGTTGTTTCGGAGGACAGCTGTGATTGGCTCCAGCCACCCGCAACCATGAACATGAGTGGTAGGAAATGAATGGATTGTGATACATGAGAATGTTTTATATTTTTAACGTTATTATTATTTTTATTAAAGATTTGTCTGCGAGCCAGATGCAGCCATCAAAAGACCCCTGGTCTACATGTTGATGCCTGGGTGAGCTACTGCTGGGACAAGAACTAGAGGCAATGAAATGCTACCAAGTGACGGGAATCCCAAGGGCTGAACAACTTCTGGTTGGTTGGCTGCATGATCCCCATAGGAATGACCACAGAGGCCAGAGAACACCGCAGTCCAGGAGTGGACTCTCCAATTTTCAGCTGCAATTGTTTTTCTGTTCTTTTATGCAGGGGTTGTGAAGGCTCATTCTAAATGACACTGACCCTCAGCCAGGCTGCTCTGCCAAGAGATGCTGGGAAGAACACTGAGAGTTTGGGCACGACCATCCCACCCCTTCCAGTCCCCAGGGTGCTGAGGCTTTGGTACCAGTCCACAGCTGAGTAAATACTCCTGAGGGCTACTGGGCAAGAACAGGGAAGGGAGTGAAGGAGAATGGAGGCAGGGAGAGGAAGGAGGCAAGACATCAGACAGCTTCACTCCCCGTGTAGCACTCGGTACCACAGATCACAGGAAGATTCTAACATCCTAGGGCCATGTTCCTGTCAAGCAAGGCCCCAGAATAAACAGCAGGCTGTGTTCTGCAATTTTACCTTCTTTGGCCACACTGTTGTTTTATATTAAGTGGAGGAAAATGATCATAAGTTTACTGAAAGGGAAATGACTTTACTAAAGGAATGAGAAGCAATGTCTTCCACTGACACCTGTGGGGTAAAGGACTTGGTCCATTACTACCACTACCCTTTGCCAACTCATTACTCCCCAGAGCATGGTTAGTGTGTTCAAATCGGGGCAGAACACCAGACTCTTTAGTTTTATATTTTATTACGACTGAGCCCAACATCAAGTGACTACTTCTATCTGACCAGTATACATGTTCTAGGCAAAGTATTAAATCAGACATAGTAACGATTTCAAGGCAATTTTTAGAATGAACAAAAGCAACTCTCCAGGAACTGTTTACACAAAGATTTAAAGAAATGTGAGCATTTCTAAGCAGGGTCTGTATTGCACATTTCTAACCAGGGATCATATATGGCACATCATGACAACCTGATCAGGTTTTTAGGCTCACCACGACCATCCCTGGCCACTACTGTGGGACGGAACCAGAAGCCTGCTCTGATATGGTAAGAAGGCCTATATACTATGACAGACCCTCGGAGTGTTGCCCTGTCTTCTGTCCATCATGATGGGGCTGTTCAGAGTTGGAGGACCAAGGCAAGGCTTGGTCCTGGGGGAGGTCACTGTCTTGGACAGTTTTGAGGACATGGAATATAACAGGCCTGCATATGCACAGGGTGGGCAGCCATATGGCATTATGAAAGGAGGCACTAGTGCCAGTAGCAACAGGGCTAGTTACTGGCATGGGCATAGTCTCCTGATCATTTATTGAGGAAATGGCAGGCAGCTTTGGACATCAAAATGTGGAGCAGGATCTTGGCACCATAAGCTCCCAAAGGGCCAGCAGCCCGTTAGGAAAGTTATTGCAAGCCTAGCATTTGCACCACCATTCATTCTAATCCTGAGACCAACTAGTCCAGCTCTACCAGTTGTTGCTGCTTAACGTTTTTGTTTGGAAAGAAGAGGATAGGGTGTGTCCTTTGAAACAGAGACTTCACAGCCAAGATGAAATTCTCATCCAGGAAGAAGCAGGTGCTGTGGCAGACTTCTGTGACCTACTCTTGTTCTTAATTGAATAGAAATGGTTCCACAGGCATAAGAGCTAGGGTGGAGAATAGACTCCCTCCCTCCTCATGGTAACTAAGGGCGAGAGGAAACATTCTGCCCTCTCAGTGGTGGTATGTCTGGACTACATCACTCAACCTTTGAAAGAGAGGCAGTATTTTAAATTTCCTTACGTGGGTCTTTATGGCCAGAGTGAGGCCTTCCATGTTGTTTTAGGGGGGGACTAGTTGGTTCTACCACAAAGGCACATCATAGCATAGAGAAGAAAAACCTGGTCTGAGTTCTGCAAAGAACTAATTACATTTTTCTGGGCCTCCGTTTTCTCACCTGTAAAATAAGAATGCTGTGGTATGTCAGCGTTGAAAACCTTTTTAAACAGACGCACTTTTTTCCCCCAGTGGGAATCTTATAAGGAACCTCAATGTATAACATAGATAAAAATAGTCTTTCTTGCCCAACTTCCTCACCCAGGCTAAAGGTATGAGGAATGAGGTAGAGAGGAGAGAAGGCCTGAGGCACTGCTCTAAAACTCGACAGCTCGGACAGTTAAAAACACCCGGCTCAGCTTGAGCACGGGCTCATCTGGTTTGAGCAAAGCTCACCAGCTTGGACCCAAGGTCGCTGGCTTGAGCAAGGGGTTACTTGGTCTGCTGAAGGCCCTCTGTCAAGGCACATATGAGAAAGCAATCAATGAACAACTAAGGTGTCGCAACGAAAAACTGATGATTGATGCTTTTTCTCATCTCTCTCCATTCCTGTCTGTCTGTCCCTATCTATCCCTCTCTCTGACTCTCTCTCTGTCTCTGGAAGAAAAACAAAAACAAAACACCTGGCTCTAACCCGAGTGGGTTTTATAGAACACGTGGTTAAAAGTACAGGCTTCCGAATCAAATCAGCCAACCAGGATCCAAATCTTGGCTCTTCAGCTAGTCATGTGACATTAAGCAAGCCAATTAGAAATAAGAGTGAATAATAATCACAACAATAACTATGAATAATGATAATACTAATTTTGAAGAGTTCTTGAGAAGGTTAAGAAAGAGAGAGCTAGTGAATTGAAAGTGCTAGGATGCGCCTGACCAGGCGGTGGCGCAGTGGATAGAGCATCGGACTGGGATGCAGAGGACCCAGGTTCGAGACCCCGAGCTTGCCAGCTTGAGCGCGGGCTCATCTGGTTTGAGCAAAAGCTCACCAGCTTGAGCCCAAGGTCACTGGCTCGAGCAAGGGGTTACTTGATCTGCTGAAGGCCCGCGATCAAGGCACATATGAGAAAGCAATCAATGAACAACTAAGGTGTTGCAATGCGCAATGAATTGATGCTTCTTATCTAATGATTGATGCTTCTTATCTCTCTCCGTTCCTGTCTGTCCCTGTCTATCCCTCTGACTCTCTGTGTCTGGAAAAAAAAAGAAAGTGCTAGGATGTGGCACAGGGGAAGCAGTCAATAATCAGTGCCCACTCTGCTTATCTCTCACCTCCAGGTGAGGCACACAGGTGGGACGGCACCTGCACCAACAGAAGACCCACTTTATCAAGATCTCCAGCTCAAGCCAGTGGGTGGCTAAAACAATCTTATTCCCTATCTCGTGATTATTTTATCTTGCCTCTGTTCTTCCCTGATGAATGAGTAAATAGACTTCCTGCCTGAAGGCAGGTGCACCCCACTTTTCTTGATAGTCAGTGCGCTGCCAATCCCCTATCGTCTCTCTAGTCACAGTGCTGATGAGTCATATTGGTAGCGAGACTAGATAATTACGCAAATTATTTTCATATGCATTACCACTTTTTGATTCCCACAAGAATCTTGTAGGGCAAGAGAGGATAGTAGTATTATTTCTATCAATATTTTTATAGACAAGGAAAATGAGCCTCAGCAAGGGACAAAATGACAAAGTAAATGGTAGAGCCACCATCAAACCAAGCCTTCCCCTTCTAGGGCAAGGCCTCTTTCTACTACACAGGCTCCTTATGTCCTTTACTTTTCCTGGGGCGCTGGAAACTCACAGATTTTATTTCTTCTATGGATGAAAAACACCTAGCATAGTGAAATTCCACACGAGAACGCAGTCAAGTGTTAGCTGCGCCTATTATTATTATCGCTGTCCATACTGAAATCTGCCACCAGCCAGCCCCTCTCTGTAACCCTCCGAGGCTGGCTCCAGGGTCAGATGCAGTCGCTCTGGCTCCCAGTTGCCTTGTTCCACCCAAAACAAACCAACAGACCTTTTCTAGTTTAGGTAACTTGCTGCTAATCTCTGTAGAGAAAGGATAACAAAAATAAACATTTTAAGCCACTAGAAACCTGTATCTGCAGGACTACACACAGATTAGCCAGAGAAAAGTGTATTTACGATACATTTAAAAAAAGAAAATTAGTTTTTCCTTTCAAATTTAAAATTAGCCTGATAGTTGGAATGGAATTTTATAAGCTATCAGCAAAACTGTCTGATGAGGACTTGTCTGAGAAAGCAAGCCACAGAAAACAAAAACCAATAAAAGTTATTATTTCTCTGGGCTTCCCACTGTCCAAAGTAGCCACAGAATAAATAAGAAATGGAACAGATTATGCATTTGATTTGCTTAAAATGCATTTTCCTTCTTTCTAAATAAATATAAAAGGAAGCAGTGGCTAACAGAGTTACTCACTGAGGGCGAGTTGAACCAAGACAGCCTAAAAATAAAAACCAATCTAAAGTTCTCTGGTTCTCGGTGATTGTGCGAGCAGGGAAAGGCTGTTGCCAGCATGTAGGCGTCTTTATACAGACCACAGCCTGTTCTCTCGTCAGAACCCACTAACTTCTACCAATAATGATGGATTTATGACTAGCCATCAACTAAAAAAATAGACGTAGGAAACAAACAGCAGGAACCAGAAAAGAGGGTTGGATATAGATAAACACATCCATCTCTCCAGAGGAAGCCACCTTTGTCTTTCCTGCTGTGTTCTGTCTTTTGTGGGCATATATAATGTGCCATATCTATAATTATATGTATATGTGTGGGTAAGAGAAAGAGGCAGCTAGAGACGGAAGAGTGTCTGACTGTTTTGGGACTGGATGGGAAAGGAAATTGATGTTAGCAGTTACTGTTCCTTAAAGCCATCAGCTTTGTTTTTCAAAGTATGGTTTTCCTGGTAAAAGACTCTTTGCCCGTAATGTGAGTAAATCACTTGTCTTATTTTAATAAAAATGTGAACCAAATGGTAGTGGCTCTCCATCCTGGGAAATGACACAATGGTTAGGCTTTCTGAGCCCTGATCCTTATCTTTCACTGGGACTGGCAGGCATACAGAAAGAAAGAAAAGAGATGAAAAATATTCCAGTGGCATCAAAGGATGAACCCACCCAATTTCTTTCATGTACAAGTGTTTTAAAAGACAAAGTCTGATCTTACTCATTGCAGTTTGCATAAGGTACCTGACTTTTCCATTGATGGGTAGTCTTCAACTGGGCACCACTAACTGTTTTTTATTATTGATTTTATATAGAGAAAGGAAGGGGGGAAAAGAGACAGAGAGAGAGACATTGATTTGTTGTCCCACTTACTTACGCCTTCATTGGTTGATTCTTGTATGTGCCCTGACCAGGGATCAAACCTACAACCTGAGCATAGCAGAATGATGCTCTAACGAACTGATCTACCTGGCCAGGACCTGGGCCCTAATGTTTTTGTTTTTTCAATTTAAGTGAGAGGAGGAGAGATAGACTCCCACATGTGCTCCTACTGGGATCCACCCAGCAATCCCCCATCTGGGATCAATGCTCTGCCCATCTGAGGTCATGCTTGCAACTAAGCTATTTTTAGCACCTGAGGTGGAGGCTCCATGGAGCCATCCTCAAGGCTGGGGCCAATGCTCTTGAATAAATCGAGTCATGGCTGCGGGAAGGGAAGAGAGACAGAGAGAGAGAGGGGGAAAAGGAGGGGGGGAGGAGAAGCAGATGGTTGCTTCTCCTGTGTGTCCTGCTGGGAATCAAACCCAGGACTTCCACACATCAAGTCGATGCTCTACCACTAGGCCAACCAGCCAGGGCCAGGTACCAACTCTTTATGCCTCAGTTTCTTCCTCTTTCATGCCTCACATATTAATAATCAGGGTCAATTAGACAAAATCAAATTTATTTTAAGTATGTTAGATTGTGTACCCTTTTGATATTTTGAATTTTGTCACATTCATCCATAAGCCATTTAAAAAAATTAGGAAAACGAAAGTATGAGCAGTGGGAAGACATCAGAGGGTCTGAAAAAAGCAAGACCATAAAGAAGATGTGGTACATATATATAATGGAATACTACTCAGCCATAAGAAATGATGATATATTGCCATTTACGACATTGGATGGACCTTGAGAACCTTATACTATATGTGAAATGAGTAAATCAGAAAAAGCTAAGAACTATATGGTGTGATATAAAACTGAGACTTACATAGATAAAAGTGAAGTGGTTACCAGGGGAGGGGAGTAAAGAGGGGCAAACATATGGTGACGAGCACACAATGCAATCAACAGTTCAAATGCTATAGAGATGTTTACCTGAAACCTATGTACTCTTTTTTTTTAATTCATTTTAGAGAGGAGAGAGAGAAAGAGAGAGAGAGAGAGAGAGAAGAGAGAGAGACAGGGGGAGGAGCTGGAAGCATCAACTCCCATATGTGCCTTGACCAGGCAAGCCCAGGATTTCGAACCGGCGACTTCAGCATTTCCAGGTCGACGCTTTATCCACTGCGCCACCACAGGTCAGGCTGAAACCTATGTACTTTTTTTTTTTTTTTTTTTAACAGAGACAGAGAGAGAGAGAGTCAGAGGGAGGGATAGATAGGGATAGACAGACAGGAACGGAGAGAGATGAGAAGCATCAACCATCAGTTTTTCGTTATGACACCTTAGTTGTTCATTGATTGCTTTCTCATATGTGCTTTGACTGTGAGCCTTCAGCAGACCAAGTAACCCCTTCCTTGCTCAAGCCAGTGACCTTGGGTCCAAGCTGGTGAGCTTTTTGCTCAAGCCAGATGAGCCTGCATTCAAGCTGGTGACCTCGGGGTCTCAAACCTGGCTTCTCTGCATCCCAGTCCGACGCTCTATCCACTGTGCCACCGCCTGGTCAGGCTATGTACTCTTATTGATCAATGCCAACCCATTAAATTTAATTTCTAAATAAATTTTTAAAATTAAACTAATTAATAAATTTTTTAAGAAAAGAAAGAAAAAAGCAAGACCATTCAGAACTATTAAAAAATGTGCAAACTTTTGTCTCAATAATCCTCAGGGTTCTATTTGGGTCTAACATTCTAGGATTCCTTCATTGTAATTCTCGGTGGTTGAGGCAGTAGCATAAAGAACAGGTAGGACATAATTTGAATACAGAAAGCACATAAGTTGGTAGAAGTGTAGGAATGCTATGATACCCATGCCACTGCTTTCTAGTGTAGCACACATAGTAGCTAAGAACATGAGGTTTGGCATTAAGACAAGACTCAGAATGTCTCTGTCATTTCCTGACAATGTGGCATGGTAAAACTCTTTGAGCTCCAGTTTTCTTTTCTATAAAACGGGACAATACTTCTTCCTTCTCAGACTCTATATCCCCTGCTACTCCAAACTGCATCTCCTTCTATTCGCCCCTTGCTCAGACCATCACAGCCACACTGCCTTTGCTGCTGTGCCTTGAATACGGCAAGCATGCTCCTGTCTCAGGCTATTGTACCTGTTGTCCCTTCTTTCCTTAGATACTTGCATATCTTACCTCCTTCAGATCTCTGCTCAAATACCCATCCTTCTAGGAAGGCCTTGCCTGACCACAGTATTTGTTTATTTATTTTTACATTTTATTTTGAAAAACTTAACGGGGTGACGTTGATCAATAAAAGTACATAGGTTTCAGGTAAACGTTTCCACAGCATTTGAGCTGTTGATTAGGTTGTATACCCATCACCCAAAGTCAAATCATTTCTGTCACCGTATGTATATTTGTCCCTCTTTTCTCCCTTGCCCCAGCCCTTTACCCGTGTCCCCTCACCCGGTAACCACTTCACTTTTATCTTCGTCTATGACTACCCGTAGCATTTAAAACAGCAACTCTTGCCCTGCTCCCTGCCTCATTTTCTGGCTCCACTTTCCCCACAGTATTGACCTCAGCATGATCTACGGTGTATTTTTAAACTGTATTAGAATGTAAGCTTCAACAGGGCAAAGGTTTTCACTCTTTTATTCACCGTTGACTCTTAATAAGTAATGGTTAGAGGAGCAAGACTAACGTGACTGACGACTGAGTGACGTGACGCCTGTGGAGCTCTGAGCACTCACTGAGGACAGGTTCTGTTTGGCTTGAACTATATTTTTGAAATTTTGAACTAAAACATTAAAAAGTCAAGACATTTCCCACAATACAATTATATTTCCGATATTAAAAAAAAAAATCAGAAGGCTGGCAACACTGGCCAGCATTCCTGCATGGCCACAGGCCAGCTGAAGGTAGAGGATGTCCCCGTCAGCTGTCGCAGTCCCTGCTGCATCACACCAAATAACACCCGAGCTTCTTCCCTATGTCACCTCTCTGCCCGCTGCTGCAGGCATGTGGCTTGTCGGCCTCAGATGTCAAACTTCCCTCTGAAAGCATTTACAGTCAAGATTTCATTCATCTGCCTAAACGAGTTTAAGGTGAAAAGAAATAAACTAGAGGACCTCATGATATTAAGAGGAAAGAGCAAAATAAAAATTGTTGTATAATGTATGATCCCATGTTTGCTTTAAAAGAAAAAAATATATAAATTTGCATACAAAAAAAAAAAAAAAGGAATACACCAAAGTGTGAATAATGGTGGTTAACTCTGGGTTTTCAGATTATGGGTGATTTGTGTTTTCTTGAAATTAGAATAATAAATTCACTTCATAAAACATTACCCAGATTTATGGCATGAAAAGTATATCTCAATAAAGCTGTCAGGAAGAAAGATAAGGAAGGAAGGAAGGAAGGAAGGAAGGAAGGAAGGAAGGAAGGAAGGAAGGAAGGAAGGAAGGAAAGGGAAGGGAGGGAAGGAGGGAGGGAGGGAGGGAGGGAGGAAGGAAGGAAAGAAGGAAGGAAGGAAGGAAGGAAGGAAGGAAGGAGGGAGGGAGGGAGGGAGGGAGGGAGGGAGGGAGGGAGGGAGGGAGGAAGGAAGGAAGGAAAGAAAAGAAAAGAAAAGAAAAGAAAAGAAAAGAAAAGAAAAGAAAAGAAAAGAAAAGAAAAGAAAAGAAGGGAAAAGAGGGGAAGGAAGGAAGGAAGGAAGGAAGGAAGAAAGCTACCCACTCAGAAATGGTCAACTCTGTACCTTTCTTTAGAAACTTATCTCCACGTCCTGCATTCTCAGTGGCTCTATCTTCCCCTTCTAAATCCCCTTGCTTTGTCTGTAATGAAAAGAGGGTGCAAAGCTGATAACCATCTTTTATAACCCTTTATGTGCTTCTGGATCTTATTATAATGTCCATGGTCCTTCCCCCGTGTGAACCCACAGTTCAGGCTCCTGCGGGCACAGGAAGGTTACACACCCCCTCAAATGATGGCAAGGGTGGGAAAGAAAAGCTCCTGTCTAAGGGCTAAGACTGATGAGTTATAATGCCAATTTTCATTTATCTAATCTTTAATCATATTTATTGATGGTTTTTCTTCCTTTCCACAAACCAAGACGATTTTTTTCCTCCGGGGACCAGTGAGACTGAGCAGCAGGGAAGGCTCAGGAGACTTGGAAGGCCTCCCTGGCTCTGGTGGACTACCTCACTTGATAAAACTACTCACTCTTTAGGCCTAGTTTCTTCATCTACCTATAACATGAAGATAACAATCAGTTATCTACTCAATAGCGAAAGGCCAGATCTAGGATCCTGTGATTACCAAGGCTCTTTGAAGTTGTGGAGCCATGAAATGGACTGACTTCCAGTGCTGAGACAATGAAAATGGTTTTTCCAGGTGTCTATACCCTATGCAATAATACTGGATGTATTTAAAATGAAACTGATAGGCAAGCTCACATATCTATTTGCCAGCGAGTCTCTAAGTAGGCAAAACAGATGTCATAAAGTTCATAAACTAAAGCTTATGTGGTTAACTTACAGGCTTCCTAGAAAAGCTCTGATTATATTCACAGGTTTAATAAACTTGGCTATCTTGTTTTTGAAATCCAATTCAGGCTAAACAAAGTCAACTGGGGGAGGAAAAGGAACTATAAAAGGCAGGTGTAAGGACAGTGGTGAGAAACTAGGCATTAACAGTAAAATAGAAACAGAGAGGCAGGAAAAAATATTTCACATACAAGCTGGATGCTGTTAGGGTACACCGCAGCAAGCTCCAGAGACGGCGGGGTTTTCCAGCACGATCAAGTCATTTCTGTTGACAAGGCTGATATGTCAAATCCAAGATAAGTTATACTTAAGAAGGCAGGGAAAGGTATTCTATGTATTAAAATATATTTTGAAAATACACCCATGTAGATTATATTAAAAACAACAACAAACATTGGTACTCAAACTTTAATTATAAACTTAGACGCTGTAAAACGGTAAAATTCTTCTTGAGTTTTCTGTAGTTATTGTCTCAGTAACTTACTTGCCATTCTTACACACAGCCTCTGGCTGTGGGTGATCGGTTTTTAAGCTACCTTCCTGCATGCTGTACACCCATTACCTCATTTAATTCCTTGTAACAGTCCTATTGGGTAAATATTATTCTCATTTTACTTGTAGACACAGGGATGTTAAGCCATTTTCCCTGTTGCATAACTAGCAGGTAGCACATTCAGGCTTTAAACCACAGGTCTGCCTAAATCTAAAGCATGTGCTTTTAAGTATTCCATGATTTATTGATGGTCTATGATATACACACATCTGTTTGTCCCCCCGCCCCCTGACAGACTGAGCCTTCAGAGTAAGGATCCACCTCACTTGCTTTCATATGCCACAGGGACTGGTACATGGCAGGCACTCAAAATGTTCAATGAATGTATCTCTATTCCTCTGTATGTAGATCCCAGACCTTAAAGGCAATGTTGTATATCCCAATGTATCCAATTATGACTCATGGATCATCTGTGTTCCAGACCTTTGCAGTCAAAATCAGACTCCTCAGGGTCATGGTGTATGAACTTGTATTTAAACACGAATAGCTCAGGTGACTCTTATGTGTACTCAAGTTTGAGAACTATTGACCTAGTGCTTGAAAGCACATTCTTTGGAGCTAGCCGATCCTGAGTTCAGACCCCAGCTCCACTACATTATTAGGTGAACAATCTGGAGCTACCAGAAAGCCCACCTCACAGGGTTTTGTTGGGGCAAAGCTCGCTTGCGCCTCAGGAATTATGGAGCATCTACTGCGCACCAGAGATTGCTTTTAGGTGCTTAGGACACAGGAAGCGCTAGACAAGCTTCTGGTCTTCAGGAAGCACGCCTTACAGTGAAGAAGATGATAAATGCTAAACAAAACAAGGAAACTATACAGTAAGCTATACTAATATATAGTAAGAAAAAAATAGAATAGAGCAAGTGGGAGAGAGAATGTGACGTGGTAGTGGTGGTAATTTTATAGAGAGCGGTCTAAGGAAGTTTCACAGAGAAGGTTACATCTAACTACAGATTTGAAGGAGGTTAAGAAGTAACCCCGGCCCTGGCCAGTTGGCTCAGCGGTAGAGCGTTGGCCTAGCGTGTGGAGGACCCGGGTTTGATCCTTGGCCAGGGCACATAGGAGAAGCGTCCATTTGCTTCTCCACCCCTCCGCCGCGCCTTCCTCTCTGTCTCTCTCTTCCCCTCCCACAGCCAAGGCTCCATTGGAGCAAAGATGGCCCAGGCGCTGGGGATGGCTCTGTGGCCTCTGCCCCAGGCGCTAGAGTGGCTCTGGTCGCAACATGGCGACGCTCAGGATGGGCAGAGCATCGCCCCATGGTGGGCGTGCCGGATGGATCCCGGTCGGGCGCATGCGGGAGTCTGTCTGACTGTCTCTCCCTGTTTCCAGCTTCAGAAAAATGCAAAAAAATAAAATAAAATAAGTAACCCCGGCAGATATCTGATGGAGGATCATTCCAGGCAGAGGGAACAGCGACTGCAAAAGCTTGGAGGGGCATGCCTACTGGGTGAGAGGCACAGCATAGAAGCAGTATAGCTGGAGCTGGGAAAATAAGGGGGATGGAATAAGAGACGAGGTTAGAGAAGTAACTTGGGTCCTCCGTTCATGTATGGCCTTTGAGGCCTAGAAGTAAGAATTGACCAACAGTTGCTTATTATATGTGCTTTGACCCAGCAAGCCCAGGGTTTTGAACCAGCAACCTCAGCACTCCAGGTCAATGATCCATACACTGCATCACCACAGGCCAGAGAAGTAAGAATTAAATGACATAATCATGTTAAGTGCTTAGAACAGTATATGATATATAGTAAACATTTAATGGATAGTATCTACAGCTGTTATTTACATTAATGCCTTCTAGTCCCTAAGCAGAGCTAGTCTTGAAAGTCAGGCTACAGAAACTATAGCACCTTTGATGTACTTTGGTGAGGTTATAGAGTCCTTCAGCATTTTCAAAAGTACAGAAATCAAACAGATCAAAGGCCTGGGTGATCACCAGCAGCAAGCAGAGATGGCTAATTCTCTGCAGGTGCTCAGAAAACTGAACTAACAGAGATACACAAAGTCAACACAGCATCAATAAAAGACAGGGCAAGAGTAGGGTGTGGACGGGGTGGGTTTGGCGAAAAACTGAGACCAACAGCAGAGTCGTTAGCAAGGTAAGAGAAAATGCAGTGGAGCATGGAAGCGTCACCTACAGCTGTTGAAACACATTCTAATATCAATGAGACCACAAAGTCATGAGAATAATAACTACAAACTGCTGGGAGTAAGCCAGGGAGCCCAGCAACGTGAACGTACTTGTATAGGGGAAAACAAATGAAAAGATTCAGGCAAAACTATCCCCTTTCTTGGTGGAGGCTCTTTAATCTTTAATATCTCTTTCTTGACACTAGGCACTGATCTTGCCCCAACAAGACAGGGGATAACTTCTGAGAAGCTAATACTTCTTATTAGGGTGAAGGACTTCTGAGGAGATGAGTGTCATGTGTCTGTTAGGCTAAAAGGACAAGTTCTCTCAGTCATACTGTGTCGCACCTGGGCAGGTCACAGCTAGGACACACCCACCTACCCTCCACCTCTCACAACAGAAAGAGCTGCAGGGCCTCTGAACTTCAGAGAGGAGAGTGGTCTCTTTGGGACCCAGGAGCAGGCAAGAATGTAATAACGGCTGGATGGCGATACCAAGCTGGACTTTCCACTGCTTTAAATTGTTGTGCCAGTTTCTCCTGGCACCTGTGTTGGGGAAAGCAAAGCTAGGCACTGTCCAGTGGAAATCTGGAAGTGGGCATTCTCTGTGGCCTCAATTATACCAACTTGGCAAGGATGAATGTTATGCCTGGTCTCCATGACCCTGACTTAACCTACCCAACAGGGAGCAGTTTAGTCTGAATCAGAAGAAATGAAGAGCTACTCAATTTATGTGATCGATGCAACACTTTCAATTTGTAATTAAAAACATCATGAAAACAAATATGAGAAACCTGGTATTTTTATTCCATTCCTCAAACCATTTGTCCTTCTGCTTTTACCATCTCCTGATAGTAACCATACATTTGCTTTGGAAGTTGTTGTGTTCTTTCTGTTTGTTTTGTTTTGTATTTTTTTGAAGTGAGAAGCAGGGAGGCAGAGAACAGACTCCTGCATGTGTCTGACCAACATCCATCCAGCATGCCCACCAGGGAGTAATACTCGACCCCTCTGAGGAATTGCTCCATTGCAACTGGAGCCATTCTAGCATCTGAGGCGGAGGCCATGGAGCCGTCCTCAGCACCCAGGCCAACTTTGCTCCAATGGAGCCCTGGCTGCGGGAGGGGAAGAGAGAGACAGAGTTAAAGGAGAGGGGGAGGGGTGGAGAGGCAGATGGGCGCTTCTCCTGTGTGTTCTGACCAGGAATTGAAACTCGAGACCTCCACATGCTGGGCCGACACTCCACTGCAGAACCAACCAGCCAGGGCCTTTTGTTTTTGTTTTTGTTTTTTTATGTGAGAGGCAGGGAGGCAGAGATAGACCCCCACATGAGCCCCAATTGGGATCCACCTAGCAAGCCCACTAGGGGATGATGCTATGCCCATCTGGGACCATTGCTCCATTGCTCAGGAATGGAGCCATTTTAGTACCTGAGATGGAGGCCATGGAGCCATCCTCAGCACCTGGGGCCAACTCACTCAAATCTCTTGAGCCATGGCTGTGGGAGAGGAAGAGACAGAGAGAGAAGGGGAAGGGGTGGAGAAGCAGATGATGGTTGCTTCTCCTGTGTGCCCTGACTGGGAATTGAACCTGGGACTTCCACACACTGGGCCGATGTTCTACCACTGAGCCAACTAGCCAGGGCCTGCTTTAGAGGTTCTTTTTCTTTTTTACAGAGACAGAGAGAGTCAGAGAGAGGGATAGATAGGGACAGACAGACAGGAATGGAGACAGAGATGAGAAGCATCAACCATCAGTTTTTCGTTGTGATACCTTAGTTGTTCATTGATTGCTTTCTCATATGTGCCTTGACCATGGGGCTACAGCAGACCAAGTAACCCCTTGCTCAAGCCAGCGACCTTGGGTCCAAGCTGGTGAGCTTTGCTCAAACCTGATGAGCCCACGCTCAAGCTGGCGACCTCAGGGTCTTGAACCTGGGTCCTCCGCATCCAGTCCGATGCTCTATCCACTGGGCCATCGCCTGGTCAGGCAAGAGGTTCTTAATTGCTACCTTCCTACGTATTTATTCAGTTTACAAATATTAAGTGCCAACTATGTTCCTGGGGCTATGCTAGGTTCTGTGGAAATAGCAGTGGATATGACAGACAAAAATCCCTATTTTTATAGAACACACATCCTAGTGTGTGTATGGGTGAAGAGATAAACAATAAACAAGTAGACAAAACAAATAAAATACTTGTAGAGCCCTGGCTGGGTACTCAGTTGGTGAGAACATCTTCCCGATGGGCCAAGGTTGTGGGTTCGATCCTTGGTCAGGGCACATACAAGTATCAACTGATGAAAGCATAAATAAGTGAAACAACAAATCAATGTTTCTCTCTCTAAAATCAATCAATCAATAAAAATGTTTAAAAGAAACTTGTAGAAAGTGATAAGCAATGACATAAGTAAAACGGTGCTGTGACATGGCGTGACTCAGGGTGGGACATTAAATGGGTGGTCAAGGATGACCTCTTGGGAGAAGGCGTCATCTGAGCTGAGACCCAGCCAGATGAGGAGGAGGAGCCAGTGTGCAAGCTGGGGTGAGAGAAAACGGAAAGTGCAAAGACAGAGATGGGAACCAGTAACAAGCGTGTTTTGCTTCCCACTGTCCTATTCTGCACATACATGCTACTTCTTTGCCTCTGCCATCTTACAATTTATTTAAAAAAAATTGTACCATCTATGAGGCCTGGGAAAGGAATAATGCAGAATGAAACAGAATTCCAAGGTTTACCGATTACTGGAGACACATACTGGCATTGGGAAGGGTGGGAGCCTAAGCAGGTACTCTGATTCCAGAGGGCAGAGAAGGCAAGGTCTGTGGAAGGTGCTTTATTCCCCTCTGCTGCCGCAGTTCTGTACCCTGGTTAACTGGCAAAGCAGCCTGTGTGAGCGAGTGCAGGACGTCTGTATCGCAGCACTGCATCACACATCATCATTTCAAGTCACCAACTGCAGGATTCAGCACTCTGCGCCTGGCAGCAACCAGCAGTCAAGCAGAGAGAATTCCACTGGATTATCCAAAGCATCTGACCCGCAAATGAGGAGTGAGGAGAACATTTTAGAAAAACAACTCTTGAATGGTACAGTTAGCCAATGCGACATCAAACAGAGACAAATATCCAGCCACCTCTGAGGCATGAGGTCAATTTCTTGCGCTTGTCCCTGATCTGCAGAATCCATGGTCTTGATCTATGCTCAGTCCTCCACTGTCTTAGCCGAAGGGGCAGATGTGAAGCAGAGAGGGGATGCCCTAGGGCAATATTCCATTGTCAGACCCCTGAAGAGAACTACAGAGAGAGTGGGGGAGAGCAGGGTCAGTGGGAGAGGAGGGGCACTCGGAAACACAGGCCGGGTCCCTAAAGAAACTGATGTTTGCAGCCAGGTTTTTATCTTTGGCAAGCCCACCACCGGTCCCAGGTTTGGGATGAGGGGACAGAATGAAGGGAAGAAACTGATTTTCACCTATCAAGAAGTAGGTAGTGCTGAACTGCCCAGGCCTTGTGGATTTCTGAATTTTCTCATTCTCCTAATTAAGTCCTGAGACACCCCCCCACCCCCCACCCCCGCCCACCATGCCTCACTTCTCTGCTCCAAGCTCTTCTCACACAGCTGTTAGGTAAGATTTACTAGATGGAATGTGTTTGTAAAAGCTGTTTTGTTTATTGGAACATGTTTATCTAGAAAGAAAGAAAGAAAAGTGTCCCTTCTCACTATTTACTTCTTGGTGACTGCCTTCTGGGATTTGGGACTGGATAAACAGATGGACTTCACGGAGGGAACCAGGCGAAATGCCAGGGCGTGTATATACATCTTGGTCTCGGTGTATATGCGGCAGAGCGTCCTCATCCACACAGCTGGGCTGGGTTCGGAGGGACGTGAGAAGACAGCATCTTCTGGAGGAGGGGGTCCCCATGCTCTAGGAGCACCTCCCCTGGGGGGACTTGGGCTGTGGGATGCCAGATGGTTTCTAGAGCTCTAACCCCAAACATACAACCTCAATTTCATTTTCCGGCCTCTGGAATGAAGGGTTGTGCCAGATTCAGAACTATTGCTTATGATTTGTACTGCATTTGTCTGATACAAGTGGGCGTCCATAATGTGCAGAGCGTTTGCATTGTCTATAGTGACAAGGAGCTTCCAGCACCTCTGCAATAACAGAAGCTGTGGGCGGAAAAGTGTGACTGGCAGAGGGAGCAGGGTGCAGGCTCCTCACGGGGTGGCGTGCTGCTGCTGAAAGGGGGCTGGAGGGCAGCGGCAGAAGCAGTTCCCTCCGAAGTTTAGGGCGTTTTCCATATAAACTCTACTGGAGGGGGTGGCAGTGGAGGAAGGGATTCTTTCATAATTCAATATCCTTCAATACTAAGGTTGGAAGACGACACTTCATTACATTTCAGGGGACTCTTCTAATAGGCAAAAACACTTCACTGGCTTCACAGAATAGGGTTCAGGTGGACGTTTCCTCCCCTCCACCCCCGCAGAATTCCTTTAAACAGCCGTGAAAAAAATAGATGACAGTACTGCCCAAACAGAGACCCAGTGCCTAACAGAGCCAACAAAAACAAAACAAAACCAAACAAAACCAAAAGACTCCAAAACCCCACAAAAACTCTCTGTGGTGGAGTGATAGCATTCATCGGGTTCAGGTAGCTCGAAGACAAGAACATTAAATAATTAGACTCCAACACACCAAGGTGCTGTAGGTGATGGCACCTCATAAAGACAGAACAAAAGATGCCGTTTCTAACAAAGGTTCCGCAGACCTTTACACTACAGTGAGCAATGAGCGTGAGGGACGCTGCCCAGGAAATGAAAGGGCTCAATCGTTCCTCTTCAGTGAGCGGAGCCCAGGAGGAGTGTTCCAGGGCGCTCTCACAAACACTCTTTAATAATACCGTCCAGAGCCTTTGATTCAAGGAACATGCTGAAGAATAAACAGCCTATTAATCTGAGTTTTCTGGTGTGCCTGAGTATACAAAGCAGCAATGAACTAACCCCTTGGCTCTTGCCAGCACCCCGACTGCACACCATCCACTGCTTCGCTGCACAGCTGAGCTCCTCCTCTCCACCGCTGCACGCAATTTGTCCCTGGAAAAGCTTCAGGGTTTGGGGGCCCTGATAGTTTCAACTAAGGATGCCCGGGCCAAACCCAGGGTGCAAAGAACTGGAAACAGCGCATCCTTGTTTGGCCATAAGCAGCATAACCATGTGACTTCAGGCTCAAATGAGAGCTGTGTGGTAGTGTGACTGGGTGAGGAGACAAAGTCATCAGTCTGCCTCTTTCTGAGCCAAGTTGACAGCCACAGGCCTGGGAAAGGAAGGCCCAGTTTCAATTCCTTCCCAGTCTTGGTTACCTTGGTGGCGGGAAGGGCTCCTGCATGGGTGGGCTTTGGGTGCTATTCTGTGGAAACATTCCTGGGCGTTTTGCCTAAGTAAAAATGACCAAGTAAGGTCCCTGAGTTTCCAGAGAGGAGAGGAGAGGAAAGATAAGTGGCTGTCACTAGCAGATCCTTTCACTAAGAGTCGCTCTTTAAAAACGATTGTCTTTAAAGGTGTAGTAGCTTTTGTGATAACAACCATTTGATGAGGCATCAGGTTCTCCTTCCTGCCCCAAGGAAATCAGAGATAAAGAAGCTGATAGTATGATCTTTAGGCAATAAACCAGGGTTCAACTGTTGAAAGCCTATAATTGAGCCAGGATCATAGGTTCAGATCAGCCATGAAGCCAAGCGGCTTCTTTGAGTCCCCTTGTCACTGACCTCACCCAAGGGGTGTGCTTCATCATAAAAGGCACTGGCCCGATAGGGTGGGTAAATCAGTATCATTACCATCTAACACACACACACACACACACACACACACACACACACACACATACACACACACACACATATACCACTGCCCCAAATTTACATTAAAAAGAAAAACACATTTAATCAAAGTTTCCTTCTAAGAATGGTTTCAAAGAGGTGCTTTGATTTTTAAAAAACTCATTCTAAAGTCCTCTGGTTCTACTTTCAGAGAACTATTTATGTTTGGTCTCTTCAGCTGGAGAGAAAAGGGCACGTGCCTTACAAAAGAGAAGGAAGAGCACAAAAGCTCACATACTTCACGTGACTGACTCGGATGCCAGAGAGTGCGGGGATTACAAGCATGGGCCTCTCAGTTAGACCTCGGCGTTACTTGCAACATGTGTGATGTTAGATGCGCTACATAAAATCTGTGAGCTTCACTTTCCTCACCTGTGAATCAGCTTCACAGGATTGGCATAAGGATTATATAATATAACGTAACAAGATATTCACTATAGTGCCTGGGACACAGTAAGTGCTCAATAAATGACAACTGTACTTATTACTATTCATCTTAATATAGGCCAAGGAATGAAACATGGCTCTGTGGAGGGTCCTCGCTGGTAGCTGGCACAAGAGTTACATGAAACAAGAGTGTCTTCATCCCTTTATGAGGCTGGGCTTAGACGGTCTCCAGATCTTCCTTCCATCGTTGCGCTGGAAACGAGAGTGAGTTCCATGGGGTCACTGCTGAAAGGAGCAATGGGAGACTGAATCTAGGACTCTGGGACCTCATTTTTGATTGGGGAGCTGCAGATTGACATGGAACTGCAGTTTTCCCACCCCGAAGACCGGGTTAGCACATACAGCTTCTTCCTCTAGCCTTCCACCTGTTTAGACAAACAGATGTAATCTGAACACATGAGGCGCCTCACAAACACAGATCTGGTATCTGACAGCCTTTCTCTGCAGCATTCCTGGGGTTGTAAAATGACAAACATTCATCAGAAGGCTAGCTCTAACCCCTCTTGCCCTGTAACCCGGGCCTTATGAAACTGCCTCTTGTGATTAGAGCCATCAGTACATCGCTCCAAGGCTGTGAGGTGGACTTCATTAATATTGACGAGCTGCAGCTCCTTAACCTCATTTGATGTTTATTTACAACCATTCTTCTCATATGCTAATGAGTGACACTGGGCTCTTCAGATAGAAAGAAGAGTACTGGACCTTCTCTGCCAGCATCTCCTTGGCAAACTCCTGTCCCTTGAAACAGAAGGTTGCACAGAGGGAATAATGCCAAATGCAGGGAATGCAGCAGAGGGGACAAAATGATGTGAAAAGAATGTCTGCAATGTGGTGGGGGAGAGAGAGAAGCCCAGCTGCTGGGGCCTCAGTGTGACCTGGCTGAGGTTTGGTTACACCCACCCAGCGGTAAGAGAGAGAGAAGCTGAAGGGTGGGATCTGAGGAACTGTGAGCAGGACACTGCGTTAGAGTTTGGAATTAGGGGTGGGGGTGGAGATGAGTGGGCTCTCTCTAGTCCGTTTCATTTCTTCTATGATCTTAAGAAATCAATAAAAAGGGGACTGGGGTAGATTTCTGTAAGGCAATTAAATGCCCAGAGCAACTAATTCTTTTTCTTTTTTGGGGGGGGGGTATTTTTCTGAAGCTAGAAACGGCGAGAGACAGTCAGACAGACTCCCGCATGTGCCTGACCAGGATCCACCCAGCACACCCATCAGGGGGCGATGCTCTGCCCACCAGGGGGCGATGCTCTGCCCCTCCGGGGCGTCGCTCTGTTGTGACCAGAGCCACTCTAGTGCCTGGGGCAGAGGCCAAGGAGCCATCCCCAGCGCCTGGGCCATCTTTGCTCCAATGGAGCCTCGGCTGCGGGAGGGGAAGAGAGAGACAGAGAGGAAGGAGAGGGGGAGGGGTGGAGAAACAGATGGGCGCTTCTCCTGTGTGCCCTGGCCGGGAATCGAACCCGGGACTTCTGCACGCCAGGCCGACGCTCTACCACTGAGCCAACCGGCCAGGGCCAGAGCAACTAATTCTTAGCAAATGCTTGGCTTGGAGAAAGAGTACTCATTGTCCAGGGCATCACTATGAAATGGATAAGCAAAGAAGAATAGTCACCATTTCTTTTTCCTACAGGTTATGGGTATGAGTATCAAAGAATAGGATGATTAAGCAACAAAGAACCTAAGGCGCACACACACACACACATATAATTTTTTTGTCAATATGGCCATTCTATTAGTTCAGGGCTTCTGAGCCTAACAGAATACAGAGCCTGTTCCAAATTTCATAGTACATAGCAAGTCAATTTTGGGTCATCCCATCCATTCAAAAGGTATGAAAACCTATATAAGACATGAGGATGATAGAAGGAAATATTTTGGATATTCAAATCTTTATTAATATCAGCAGTAACATCAAACTTAATGTCTTACATATTTAAATGTCAATTCCCACTGTATTTCTTGTCTTTGCTGCTTTGCACTTCACAATACTATTTAGATAATTATTCCCTTCCTGCCGGTAGGGTCCACACCCTCTCCCTTCTCCCAATCTGGCTTTTTCTGTGAAGTACTTTGAAGATCATGCCTACCCTTGATGTGTCTTTCGGTGAGGCTAAATAGGCAGGAGAAAAAAGGAATCTCTTACCTTAAAAGATTTAACCACATTTATTTAAGTACACAGTATTGGTTCTAACGGGTGGATTTTATGTTTGAGTTGCTTGTCTGAGATCATCATCCCTTAGGGTACGAACTTCATCGCTTTCAAGTTTTCTATGAACTCAGTTCCTGTTGGACGGAAGGAATCAATAGCAATGTGCATTTGGCCTGACAGTCTGCAGCTCACCTATGCTCAGAGACAAACATGTCTGGGAGATTAGCTGACAACTATTGAATATATTCTTGTCCTAGACTAAAGCCCTGTTTCTCAGCCTTTTATTCCTTTCATTATTGCCCACCCCCCACGTTTTTAGACATTTTTCCCAAGTGTCCACCCCTATGAAGTTTTAATATTATATCTATATATGGTATTAAATATATAAAAATATATCGTATTAAATATGTATATATATGTATATGTGTGTGTATATATATACATATATATATACTGTGTGTGTGTATGTATTATACTGGAGGGCCACAAACCACTGTAATGTCTAATATTTTTTGCCTCTCAAAGAACCAGTATTTGCCCCCTTAGGGGCAATATTGCTCCCATTTAGAATGCATGTTTTAGAGACTTTTAAAAAGTATATCATCTGATTTAATGTGTTCCAGAATTGAACCTAACATTCTCCAAAAGCGAACTACTGAACACAATTATACCTCTGTTCTGATTTAAAAGAAAGAAAGAAAGAAAAAAGGACATCTTTGTGCCTATCTAGTGATAGTTCTTCCCAAGAAGAGATCAAAATCCTTGGTTTCACATTGGGCCTGATCTATCCACAGAATAAATGGCTTACTTTTTGGCAGTGGGTTAACTTTTTACAATAGTTCTATTTTAGTGCTGGAAGAGGTAATAGATTGTCAGGTCCCTTAGGGACCCCCAAATAGTTCACTCTTCTAAGAGTCAACAATATATTCCCTTGTAAGAGTAGAATTAAGTTCATTATCTCATTAAATTTCTCCCAAACTCCAGAGGAAGATGGTGATTGTTATTGCTATTCCCCTTTTACAAGCAGAGAAATAATGACATTGAGAGATTAGGTGGCTTAATTTAGGTCACAGGGACTAGTGTTTCTTCATATAAAAATCTCATCTGTCATACAAGGTGACTCTGAGAATTTCTAGACCTTATGTCTTCTGGTTCCTACTTTACTCTAGGATCACGGTATCCTGCTAGAGAAAAGTTTACAAAGGTTGTCTGCCTCTGCCAACCCCATTTCTCCATCTGAGAGCAGAAAAGCAAAGGAAGGCACTAACAGGTAAGAACTGACTGATGAGAAGAGAGGAAGAGAACCAGGCTATTGTCCTAAAGGTTACTGTTTCACAAGCAAATGGCTTAGGTAGCATAGAATGCCATATAGGGAGGTACACAAATGTTTTCTTTTGTAAGATGAATAGCACAATTTTTGTAGGGTTCAGGAGATGTATTAAAACCATGATTTGCTCCTCATAAGATGCAAAGACCCAAATAAGACCTCCCACAAATAGTCTTCAAGTAACACGAGAAACTCATATTTTATTTAGCAGTCATGGAAACTGACCACATCTTAGAACTATTCATACTTGAAATTTACCATAAGTTAGTGGGAATTAGAGGCTGACCAATTGAATAAAAAATACTGTCTAAATGAGCTCTCCTCTGTAGACTAGCCTGGGGCTCCTTTAATTCTCCCAATTAAACCAGTGTTAAAATTCCCTCAGAACAAAATACACCTTATTTGTTCTAAAGAGTAAGTGACTTCAAGAGATAACTTGTCCATCTCATACTTTCAAGTGGCTGTGTATGTATTTTATTCCTCATAGCCAGACTCTATTTTATTAAAAACAAAACAAAGAGCTTCATGGAAGGACATTTTGCAACGCTGCTTAGGAACTCAGCAGGACATTGAACTACATCATCTCTAATAAATGTGCCCTCATGTGTGACCTCAATCCTTCACACTGCAAAGTTTGTTTCCTTTTTGTTTGAAGAAATGGAGATGAGCTAAAGATGGGTTAAACAGCTTTAACTTTAATAAAGAATTTCCAGAGCCAAAAGATACACCCTAGATCAACACAAACACATTAAGGCAAGATCAAAGTACTATATACATTAAGCTCATCTAGCTTCTGAGACAGAAATACAATATTATGCTAGGGCTTCTTTTGCTTTGTACTGGAAACAAATTTCAGAGAGGACAAAAAACCCCACAAAAAAACAACAACAAAACACACCAAAACTTGACACTTAGTCTCAAAGAAAATGAAATTATAACTATTCTGGACTAAAATGAGAAACTAGAAGACACAAGGTATGAAAATCTAAAAAGTGACTCTTCATTACAGAAGACTCCTTTAAACAAAAGATCATTTCCTACTAGATGCCACAAAACAGAAACATATGGGGAAAGCGCAAATCCTTCAAAGTCTGGGACATCAGAGTAAAGGAACTAAATTGAAAATACTTCAACTTGGACTGCGTGAGGACAGAGAGCCCTACAAAATCTTACTCAGTTGGTGGCAGCAGCCGTCAATGAACTGGAAAGGACAGTGAGTAGACGTGAGCATCACCATGCTGCAATCTTGATTTGTTCATTTCAGCAGTGTTTGTCTGATTCTACCAAAAAAAACTAGTTAAAGACACAATACTAGATTCAGGAAAAGGCTAGTCTTTTTTTTTTTTTTAATTGATTTTAGAGAGAGAAGAAGGGAGAGAGAGACACAGAAATGTCGATCTATTCCTATATGTGCCCTGACTGGGGATCGAACCCACAAAACTTGAGTATCTGGACAATGCTCTAACCAATGGAGCCATCCAGCCAGGGCAGGAAGAGGCTAATCTTTTTCACTGGCAGGTGACCAAAGAAAACACATTCTCCAATAAGCAGTATAATAAGGCAATAAAAATAAGATTGTACTTATCAAATATTTTTATCCAAATGCTCAAAACATTTTTGCCAATATTATACACAGTTCCTGTTTCCCATTCACCTCCTTCCCCACAACTATGATAGAAAAACCAAGCTTTTGGTAGGAAGGATGTCTCCTCTGCATATTGATGTAAGTCTGAATACAACCTTAGGAAAAGAACTTCTCAAAGAGGGTGTGGGTGGGGCCTCCTGGGATTCTCCAGGGAGCCAGACCCTCCAAGCACACAGATAGAAGATAGAGGCTATACCACTTCAAAGGCACTGCGGTAGAGTTCCACTTGGCAGATATAGATGCTGCCAAGAAGAGCAATTCTTCCCCTGGGCCAGGAACCAAAAGGAAGAATTCAGAAGGAAGAGTAAGAAGGCATTTTCCCATCCACATGTAAGTAAGAAAACTGACTCTCTGAATCACTTTTTTCTACAGGTGGTATTATTATCCTGGTTTTATGCTCAATGAACAGTGGTATGGAAAGTTAAAATTTTAAGATAAATCATTCAAAGTTACAAAGGTCTGTGACCAACGTAATTACAGAATCCAAGGGTCAATTTCAAACAGTGATTGATGTAGGTCAGGGGTCGGGAAACTTTTTGGCTGAGAGAGCCATGAACGCCACATATTTTAAAATGTAATTCCGTGGGAGCCATACAACGACCTGTGTACGTTACGCATTATCCAATAAAAATTTGGTATGGTCCCAGAGGACAGCTGTGATGGCTCCAGCCACCCGTAACCATGAACATGAGCGGTAGGAAATGAATGGATTGTAATACATGAGAATGTTTTATATTTTTAACATTATTATTATTTTTATTAAAGATTTGTCTGTGAGCCAGATGCAGCCATCAAAAGAGCCACATCTGGCTCACAAGCCATAGGTTCCCGACCCCTGACATCGGTTATCAGAAGAGCCCTTAAATATTTGAGAATTAGAAGCTAGAATACTTTTTTTGGGGGTGGAGAACAGAAATAAATAGGAAGACCTAACAGACCAATCAATGGTTTATCAAAATACAGTGGTTCAACCTCAGGGGAACAGATATCAAAAATAATTTTACAGGCCCTGGCCAGTTGGCTCAGTGGTAGAGTGTCGGCCTAGCATGCAGAAGTCCCGGGTTCGATTCCCAGCCAGGGCACACAGGAGAAGCGCCCATCTGCTTCTCCACCTCTCCCCTTCTCCTTCCTCTCTGTTTCTCTCTTCCCCTCCCGCAGCCAAGGCTCCACTGGAGCAAAGTTGGCCCAGGTGCTGAGGACCGCTCCATGGCCTTCACCTCAGGCGCTAGAATGACTCCGGCAGCAGCACCGGAGCAACGGCCCAGATGGGCAGAGCATCGTCCCCAATGGGCATGCCGGGTGGATCCGGTTGGGTGCATGCAAGAGTCTGTCTGACTGCCTCCCCGCTTCTAACTTTGGAAAAAAATAATAATAAAGAAAACTTTTGCACACACAAAAAAGATGCTTATTATTTTTATGAGAAAATCAGATTGAGTATCACTAACTAATCAGTAACTATTTTGAATGAATAGACTGTAATTAGGATGAAAGGGATCTTTACAATTCCATGACACCCAAGTTTATAAATACAATTTTCTATTGCTTGAGATAAACCCAGCAAATCTGAATGTGACCTTGGCTTGTCATGTCAAGGCACCCAATTAATGATTGTTCCCCTTCACCCAGACTCATGCCTCCAGACAAGAAAGCAATTAAACTTTTGCTAAAAATCAATTATCTGTCCACATTTATGAGGTCCGTAGAATAGGCAAATTCATAGAGACAGAAAGTAGAACAGAGGTTACCAAGGCTGGGAGTTGAGTAGGGAAGCATGAAGAGTTATTGTTTAACAGAACACAGAGTTTCAGTTTCAGATGATGAAAAAGTCCTGGAAATGAACAGTGGTGATGGCCGCACAACATTGTAAATGTACTTAATGCTGCTCAATTATACACATCAATGGTTAAAATAGTAAATTTATTATATATATTTAACACAATAAAAAAATATCTTATTTTTAAAAATATCCAGATAAAGGGTTCTTTTTTTTTTTTTTTTGTATTTTTCTTAAGCTGGAAACTGGGAGGCAGACAGCCTCCTGCATGTGCCCGACCGGGATCCACCCGGCATGCCCACCAGGGGGCGATGCTCTGCCCATCCGGGGCGTTGCTTTGTCATGACCAGAGCCACTCTAGCGCCTGGGGCAGAGGCCAAGGAGCCATCCCCAGCGACCAGGCCACCTTTGCTCCAATGGAGCCTTGGCTGCGGGAGGGGAAGAGAGAGACAGAGAGGAAGGAGAGGGGGAGGGGTGGAGAAGCAGATGGGCGCTTCTCCTGTGTGCCCTGGCCAGGAATCGAACCCGGGACTTCTGCACGCCAGGCCAACGCTCTACCACTGAGCCAACCGGCCAGGGCCTATTCTACTGTCTTTATGAGTATGACTACCATAAGCACCTCATATAAATGAAATCACACAGCACTTGTCTTTTTGTGACTGGCTTATTTCACTCAACATGATGTCTTCAGATTCATCCATGTTGTAGCATGTTAGAATTCCCTGTCTTTCTCCCCCCCCCCCCGTCTTTCTTAAGACTGCATAATATTCCATTATACGTATACACCACATTTGCTTACCCACTGATTTGCAGATAGACACTTGAGTTGCTTCCACATTTTATCTATTGTGAATAATGCTGCTATGACCGCGGGTGTACAAATCTCTCATTGAGACTCTGCCTTCAATTCTTTTGGCCAAATACCCAGAGTTGCAATTGATAAACTGATGTTGTAATTTTATATTTAATCTTCTGAGGAACTACTGTACCGTTTTCTGTGGAAAGTATACCATTTTATATTCCTACCAACAGTGAACAAAGCCTCTAGTTCCTTCACATCCTTGCTAACACCTGCTATTATTATTATACATTTTAAAAAAATTATTGATTGATTTTAGTGAGAGACAGGAGCCTCATTCTATTCTAGTGTGTGCTCTGACTGGGGATCAAACTGGCAACCTCTGCACTTAAGGATGATACTCTAACCAACTGAGTTATCTGGCCAGGGCTATTATTTTTTTTCATGGTAGCCATCCTAATGGTAGTATTTCACTGTAGTTTTAATCTGCATTTCTCTAATGATTAGTAATGTTAAACATATTTTCATTTCATTCATGGCTTATAGGTCATTTGTTTATCTTCTTTGGAGAAATGTCTATTGAAGTCCTTCGTCTACCTCTGACTGAGCTGGTTTTTGTTTTGTTTAGTTTTTGTGGGTCATGAGTAATTGGTTAGACGTTTGGGGATTTCTTTTCATTATAGTCTTAGCAACACTGGTCACATTACTTTCCCTTTTCCATTGTAGCCATAGGAAAGGCTGGGATATAGGATAGCCATAGGACAGGATATTCTCTCAAAATAGAATACCTCTTTGTTACGTCTTTGTTAAATTATCATTTGATACAAGTATCTCTAAACTGTATCATAAACTTCCTTGGCTTTACTAAAAAGATAATAGTGAACATATGTTACCTTTTGTTTACTAACTCTGGTTCAACATTATGAATATTGCTTATTGTCTTAGACCATAATAGTAAGATACCCTTGAAGAACATAAAGATTGATAAAGCCATCTATTTCCTACATGGTAAATGATCTTAAAAAACTGTTTCCTGGTTTTTAATATGGATTTTCTCTTGTGAGTTGTTTTTTTTTTTTTTTACAGAGACAGAGAGTCAGAGAGAGGGATAGATAGGGACAGACAGACAGGAATGGAGAGAGATGAGAAGCATCAATCATTAGTTTTTCATTGTGACACCTTAGTTCTTCATTGATTGCTTTCTCATATATGCCTTGACCGTGGGCCTTCAGCAGACCAAGTAACCCCTTGCTCGAGCCAGAGACCTTGGGCTCAAGCTGGTGAGCTTTGCATAAACCAGATGAGCCCGCACTCAAGCTGGCGACCTCAGGGTCTCGAACCTGGGTCCTCTGCATCCCAGTCCAACGCTCTATCCACTGCGCCACCGCCTGGTCAGGCTCTTGTTTGTTTGTTGTTGTTGGCTTTTTTTGTATTTTTCTGAAGTTGGAAACGGGGAGGCAGTCAGACAGACTCCCGCATGCACCTGACCGGGATCCACCTGGTATGCCCACCAGGGGGCGATGCTCTGCCTATCTGGGGCGTTGCTCTGTTGAGCCACTCTAGCGCCTGAGGCAGAGGCTATGGAGCCATCCTCAGGGCCCGGGCCAATTTTGCTTTGGCTCCGATGGAGCCTCGGCTGCAGGAGGGGAAGAGAGAGACAGAGAGGAAGGAGAGGGGGAGGGGTGGAGAAGCAGATAGGAGTTTCTCCTATGTGCCCTGGCCGGAAATCGAACCTGGGACTCTTGAACACCAGGCCAATGCTCTACCACTGAGCCAACCAGCCAGGGCCGCTCTTGTTTGTTTTTAATATGGATTTTCTCCTCACTGTTGGGATATCTAGTGACTCTCTTTTCTGATGATATTTATCACAACTGCCAGTGGCTAAGGCTAGCATGACTTTAGACCCCACCCACCCCTTTTTATCTTCTGGTGCTGAACTGATCAGTACTTGAGGTAAAGCATTTGTAAGCGAGGCTTCCTGCCTCATCTGCAAAGACACATATAAACTCCATAAACAATGGCTTCTCAGAGACCATTTTTACTTCCTACTATTGCTGACTATGTTCTAAAATCTTAGAAATTTGATTGCTATGTTGGTGAGATATTAAGGAGAGTTCAATAATGTCAGACACTAGCCTGAGGATCTGTCAAATGCTTCATGCAAATCAAAGCACTAGTAAATTAACCAGTTTAAGGGGTGACAATACCTTGAATTTAATGATTTATCTTACCAAAGTGGCCCAGTAAATTATCTGTCCACCTGGGGTTCCAGGGTTCTTATGTTTTTATTTACAACGAACATCAGACAATCCTTGAGGCTAATGTTGGACATTATGTACCCGTGTCCACAAACGCATACATAAACAGAGGAAATCCAGATTACCCAGTGATTTAGTCATATTAATTCTTACTTCTAAATTTTTACTGTCAATATCAACTCTCTTGTTTAATTGAACCCTTTGTTGATATAACACTTTTTGTTTGTTGATTCGCTCCCCCCTCCCCCAAATTACTCCTTACACTCAGGGAAGGTGTGTAAACTAATAAGTCTTGTTATCCTTGCTGTAGACCAGGGCCTCTCTGTCAGTCTTAGCTGTGGCTCATTCTTAAATGGAAAGGAGAGCAGGACACTCAGATAAACTGGTATACTTCACAATTAAAATTCAACGAATTCTCAGATGAGCATGTAAATATATATTTAAATATAAAACTCTTAATAAAACCAAATAAAATCAATTTTTGGATTAACTGTCATGCAAATTATCCATGTCACTGGTATTTGCAGGCTCACTATACATTTTAGGTATGTCTGTTAAGTGTTACTAAAATTTATGTTTATAAGTATTGCAATATATGCAGTACAAAAAGAGTCCATTCATTTTAGTTTACAAAAACAGATGTAATGAATACAGTGATATATGGTGCTTCTTTCTCTATATGTTCTAGGAATTTGAAAAACCATGAGTTTTTCTTGTCTTAGCCACAAAAGCTTTTAAAAGAACCAAGTGTACTAGGTGTATATTAATAACAGCATAATAGCAATTGCCATTTACCAAGCACCTACTGTGTGCTAAGCACTGTATACTTTATATATTGTGGTGGTTTTAAGATATGTCTACAAAAAACTATGATACTCCCCTTCCTTCAGGAGGTGGATCCGAATTCCTTTCCTCTTGATTATGGGCTAAACTTAGTTAATTTGCTTTTAATGAATAGAATAATGAAAGTGATGGTGTGTGACTTCAGAGACTAAGTCATAAAAAGTACTATGGCTTCCTTTCTCTCCCCCACCCCCTCTCTCTCTGAGATCACGTTTTCTGGAAAGCCACTATCATATCATGAGGAACATGTGGTGTATCACTGGGGCTTTCTGCCCACCGTGATATGAATGAGCTTAGAAGGAGATCGTCCAGTCCGATTCACAAGCTTTCAGATGACTGCAGCCCGGACCCAAATCTAGATTTAAACCTTATGAGGGGCCTGGAGCCAGAACCACCCACATAAGCTGCTCTTGTATTCTTGACCCTTGGAAACTGTGTGAATTAATAAATGTTTATTGTTTTAGACCTCCAAGTTCCAGAGTAATGTATTATACAGCAATAGATAATTAATACACATACATTTCTTCTTTATTCTCACAACTACCACAGAGGAATTGGTATTACTGTATTTCCAGGCCAATGAGGAAACAAATGTTCAGGTGGTTTATAATTTACTCAAGGCCACATAGCTAGTCATGGTAGACCCATGTCCTACCCATATTCTTTTTTTTAATTTTTTTTTAAATTTTATTTATTTATTTTTTTACAGAGACAGAGAGAGGGATAGACAGGGACAGACAGACAGGAATGGAGAGAGATGAGAAGCATCAATCATTAGTTTTTCATTGCACATTGCAACACCTTAGTTGTTCATTGATTGCTTTCTCACATGTGCCTTGACCGCGGGCCTTCAGCAGACTGAGCAACCCCTTGCTGGGGCCAGCAACCTTGGGTCCAAGCTGGTGAGCCTCGCTCAAACCAGATGAGCCCGCACTCAAGCTGGCGACCTTGGGGTCTCGAACCTGGGTCCTTCCGCATCCTATTCCGATGCTCTATCCACTGCGCCACCACCAGGTCAGGCCTACCCATATTCTTTGTACTATATTATACTCTCCCTTTTCTGGTGCTGCTTCTTTCAGCCAGCTTATTAGTTCTCTCTCCCAATTTGATTAGCTTGCTATCAATGCTCTTATGGAAATAAAGGATTAGAAAAAAAGATTGGCTAATGCCTGACTGGGCAGTGGATAGAGCATTGGACTGGGATGCGGAGGACCCAGGTTCGAGACCCCGAGGTCACCAGCTTGAGTGCGGGCTCATCTGGTTTGAGCAAAACTCACCAGCTTGGACCCAAGGTCACTGGCTCGAGCAAGGGGTTACTCAGTCTGCTGAAGGCCCACGGGCAAGGCACATATGAGAAAGCAATCAATGAACAACTAAGGTGTCACAACGAAAAACTGATGCTTCTCATCTCTCTCCATTCCTGTCTGTCCCTATTATATCTTTCTCTGACTCTCTCTGTCACTGTAAAAAAAAAAAAAAAAAAAAAAGATTGGCTAAAAACACAGTCCAGAATTATACTGCTGGAGACTTCCCTCCAGCATGGCATGAACCCGTTTATTTGCACATTCTAGTATGATTGTTTAATCTGTTCTATATCACTCAGCCTATATTCCTTCTGCTTGTTCACAAGGATATCACAGAGATATTGTCAAGGTCTTGTTGAAATCCAATTAAACTAAACAAATAAGTATAGCTATATGACATGCAGCTCTCTCCCAATTAACAGTCTAGTAATCCCTCCAAAAAGGAAGTAAGTCTGATTGACTATTCACTTCCTCCTCCTTTAGTATCATCACCATACCATCATTCATCATTATCACTCCCTTCACAATTTCCACTAATTTCAATAAACCAATAAGTGCATTACATGCATTATTACTTGATTTAACTCTCAGGATTACCCAGTGGGGTAGGCTTTTTTATTATTTCTATTTTACCAATAAGGACATTTGGCTTGATGGAGATTAAAAAACTTGCCCAATGACACTTTACTAAACAGTGAAAGAACTGGGGTTGAAGTCAGGCCTTCTTTACCCACCAAGCCTGGGCTCTTTTCCTTTTCCTTCCCCTCTTTTCTTACCTCCTTCTCTTCTCTCCTCCCCCACCCCCACCTCTTCTTCAATAAACTCTGACAGCCTTACAGTGAATACAACTTCCTTTTCTGAATAGTCACACGACTTATTCTTTTTAATAAACAGATAAAGACTATCACCCAAGATGTATGTCAAGGCCACCAGCCTTCAGTCTGCTGAAATGACCTTTGGAATATTAGCACCTTGACTCCAAACCTCTGAAACTGCCCCCCCGCCCCCCATGAAACTCGCACTTTGTACAAGACCGCCAGCCGGGAGCAGCCCCCTCACCTACTACTAGGCCTCAGAAACCTGGAATGTAAATTAGGTGCCGGAGCTCATTTAAAGCAGCTAGGTGTTTTCTTATATCAGATGTTTGATTTCACTCCCTGGAAGCAGTGCTTATTTTATCCTTTCAAGTCCAAAGAGCATCCTCTTTGACTCAAAAGACTAAATCAAAATAGGAGGTAAGAGCTCTGTTCTCTTTCTTTCGTTCATTAATATTATACCTACCTCTTCATTGTTCTTTTTGCTCCAATGTAATATTTTAAAAAGAGAGACTTTTTATATTGTCTTCAAAATTTTGCCACAATCCTCAGTTTTCCAAGTCTTTTACTTTCTTTTTAATTTAATACATTTAGTAAATATTCATTTACATATACTTTGAATCAGGCACTTGGATACATGCTAGGAACACAGGGGTAGGCAAGACAGAAATGCTCTCATGGAGCTCACAGTTTGATGAGAAAGAATTTAAGCAAATAATTATAGGTATGAAAAGAGCTTACAAGAAGCAAATGTTCATAGCAGCATTATTCATTATAGCCAAAAAGTAGAAACAGCCCAAATGTCTATTAGTGGGTGAATGGACAAACAAAATGTGGTATATCCACACAACGGGACATTATTTGGCATAAAAAAGGAATAAGGTATGGATATGATACATGTTACAACATGGACAAAACTTTATTTTATTTTTTGTATTTTTCTGAAGTGAGAAGTAGGGAGTTAGAGAGACAGACACCCGCATGCGTCTAACTAGGATCCATGCGGCATGGCCACCAGGGGGTGATGCTCTGCCCATCTGGGGCGTTGCTCTGTTGTAACCAGAGCCATTCTAGTGCCTGAGATGAAGGCCATGACACATCCTCAGGGCCCGGGCCAACTTTGCTCCCATGGAACCTTGGCTGCGGGAGAGGAAAAGAGAGATAGAGAAAAAGGAGAGGGGGAGGGGTGGAGAAGCAGATGGGCGCTTCTCCTGTGTGCCCTGGCCGGGAATCAAACCTAGGACATCCACTTGCCTGGCCGACGCTCTACCACAGAGCCAACCGGCCAGGGCTCTGTTGGTATTTTTTACTGAGATCATATTGATTATAGATTAAATTAGGGAGCACAGAGAGCTTTATGATTTTTAAGTTTTCCTTTCTAAGAACATGGTATGCCTTTCCAGATGCCCAAGTCTTGTTTCGGGTTCTTTAATAGTGTTTTAAAGCTTTCTTCATATAGTTCTTGCAAGTTCTTGTTAGATTTATTCCTAGGTATTTTATCTTCTTTTGCTATTAAAAAAAGGGCTTTTTCTTCTTGTTTGAATATATAAAGACTATTGTTTTTTAAATAAATTATCAGTTTTACTGTATTTTGACCAACCACCTTGTTGAATTTTCATTATGTTTATTACAATAGATTTTACTTTGATTATCTTGGGTTTTCCAGGTAAGTAACTATATCACCTGAAAATAATGTAATTTCTCCTGTAAAATTTTTATGTCTCATTTCTTTCTTCTTCCTAATAAACTGGCATCTTCAGAAAAATATAAATAGTAGTAGCAAACAGTAAAATTGTTTTCATAATTACATCTAGAACTATCTCCTATATCTTCCTTCTGAGAGGTGAATATAACATGAAGATAAATCAAAGCCTTAAAATTTAAAAAGAATTTCAGATATATTATATAAATATATAAGATATATGAAAATATATGAGATAAAACTTCTATGTTAAAAACCCCAGGTTATACATATGTTTTCAGTGTATATAAAAACAACAATGTATAAAAAATGTTAGACTAAGAAATAGCAGCATAAGCATATTATTAAAAAATGCAAACCGGAAAGCAGAAGACTTGGTGAGTTTGTTAAGTGGAGTTGGTTAAAGAAGTTACTAGTGTAGTTTGGTTTGGAATCAACTAAGTTTGAAAAGCCAGCAAACCTCTCAAATGAACTTGTCCATTAGAGATCGAAGACTGAGACAGAGACCGGAAGCGGAAATGTAGTCAGTAGTTAGAGTGTGTGAATGGATGAGACCACTGAGGAATGGAAGTATAGTGAGAGAGAGGGATAAGGGCAGAACATTTAAGACAGTGGTTCTCAACCTGTGGGTCACGACCCCGGTGGGGTCGCCTAAAGCCATCAGAAAATACATAATTCATATCAGGTATTTACATTCCGAATCATAACTGTAGCAAAATTACAGTTATGAAGTAGCCACCAAAATTATTTTTTGGTTTGGGGTCACCGCAACATGAGGAACTGTATTGTGGGGTCATGGCATTAGAAAGGTTGAGAACCACTGATTTAAGAGAAGGAAGAAGAACCAGGGAAGAAACAATCAGAATGTATGAAGAGGAAGAGAAATAGCATAATATGACATTACAGAAGCCAAAGGAGAGTTTCAGGAAGAAATGGGTAACAGTATTGGTTGTCACAGGTCGGAGAACTAAGAAAAGGTGTTTTGAATATACGATTACTGAAAGATCATCCATCATTTTCAGGAGAACAGTTTTTTAGTTGAGTGACAGAAGCAACGTATAAGGGGCCACTGAGTGAAGGAGTGGGTGGTAAGAAAGAGGAAATAATGAATGTAGCACTCTTCTAAGAAATTTGGCTTTGCCCTGGCCAGTTGGCTCAGTGGTAGAGCGTCGGCCTGGTGTGCAGGAGTCCTGGGTTCCATTCCCAGCCAGGGCACACAGGAGAAGTGCCCATCTGCTTCTCCACCCCTCCCCCTCTCCTTCCTGTCTCTCTCTTCCCCTCCCACAGCCAATGCTCCACTGGAGCAAAGTTTGCCCGGACGCTGGGGATGGCTCTGTGGCCTCTGCCTCAGGTGCTAGAATGGCTCTGGTTGCGGCAGAGCGACGCCCCAAGATGGGCAGAGCATCGCCCCCTGGTGGGCATGCTGATGGATCCCAGTCAGGGCGCATGCGGGAGTCTGTCTGACTGCCTCCCCATTTCCAACTTTGGAAAAAATACAAAAAAAAAAAAAAAAAAAAAAAAAAAAGAAATTTGGCTTTGAAAATCAAAGGGAGAAAAAAAACTTTAGTGAGTAGTTTTTGAAAGATTTTTTAGATTAAGGGATCACTTAAATATTTGTGGCTAGATAGCAAGGAGTTAATGGACAAGGCAAGGTTAAAGATGCAAGTGTAAGGAGGATAACTGACAGAGCACGGTCCCAGAGAAACTGAGACAACACTGATTCAAGAACACAGATGGAGAGGCCTGACCTGTGGTGGTGCAGCGGGCAGAGCATCGACCTGGAATGCTGAGGTCGCTAGTTCAAAACCCTGGGCTGGGAAGCAACATATGGGAAGCAACTGGGAGTTGATGCTTCCTGCTCCCTACCTCCTCTCTCTAAAATAAATAAAAATCTTAAAAAAAAAACCCAAAAAACGAATGGAGATATTAATCCTAGTGAGAGAGGGAAGGAAGAGGTGAGGATAAGTGAAGATACAGAGAAGTATTAACATATAGAGGAAGAAAATTGAAGGATTAAAAAAAATCAGATGTCTTTGATTTTTATCAATAAAATGGTTTGCTTAGAGTTGGGAGTTGGGGCAAAGGGTTAGTTTGTAAATTTAAAAATAGAAAATGGCCCTGGCCGGTTGGCTCAGCGGTAGAGCATCAGCCTGGCGTGCGGGGGACCCGGGTTCGATTCCCGGCCAGGTCACATAGGAGAAGCGCCCATTTGCTTCTCCACCCCTCCCCCTCTCCTTCCTCTCTGTCTCTCTCTTCCCCTCCCGCAGCCAAGGCTCCATTGGAGCAAAGATGGCCTGGGCGCTGGGGATGGCTCCTTGGCCTCTGCCCCAGGCGCTAGAGTGGCTCTGGTCACGGCAGAGCGACGCCCCGGAGGGGCAGAGCATCGCCCCCTGGTGGGCAGAGCGTCGCCCCCTGGTGGGCGTGCCGGGTGGATCCCGGTTGGGCGCATGCGGGAGTCTGTCTGACTGTCTCTCCCCGTTTCTAGCTTCAGAAAAAAAAAAAATAGAAAATGTCTGGGGCAGCTGCTATAAGGAATGTAGAACAGAGTGAAAGGAAATGACTAAAAGAATTACCCAGTAGTCATGAATGTCCAGTTGAGGTTAGATAGTATGACTTTGTAATAAAGTTAATCAATATGATCTCTGAACTCTCTTCCAAAATGCTGTCTCCAAAAATTGTACTAGTCATCATCTTGGCTTGGGAGGGGTTTCCTTGGAGTGTCTTACAAAATATCTCAGAATTAAAAAATTTTAGAGGCCCTGGCCAGTTGGCTCAGTGTTAAAGAGCGTCGGCCTGGAGTGCAGGAGTCCCGGGTTCGATTCCCGGCCAGGGCACACAGGAGAAGTGCCCATCTGCTTCTCCACCCCTCCCCCTCTCCTTCCTCTCTGTCTCTCTCTTCCCCTCCCGCAGCCAAGGCTCCATTGGAGCAAAGATGGCCCGGGCGCTGGGGATGGCTCCTTGGCCTCTGCCCCAGGCGCTAGAGTGGCTCTGGTCATGGCAGAGCGACGTCCCGGAGGGGCAGAGCATCGCCCCCTGGTGGGCAGAGCGTCGCCCCCTGGTGGGCGTGCCGGGTGGATCCCGGTCGGGCGCATGCGGGAGTCTGTCTGACTGTCTCTCCCCGTTTCTAGCTTCAGAAAAAAAAAAAAATAGAAAATGTCTGGGGCAGCTGCTATAAGGAATGTAGAACAGAGTGAAAGGAAATGACTAAAAGAATTACCCAGTAGTCATGAATGTCCAGTTGAGGTTAGATAGTATGACTTTGTAATAAAGTTAATCAATATGATCTCTGAACTCTCTTCCAAAATGCTGTCTCCAAAAATTGTACTAGTCATCATCTTGGCTTGGGAGGGGTTTCCTTGGAGTGTCTTACAAAATATCTCAGAATTAAAAAATTTTAGAGGCCCTGGCCAGTTGGCTCAGTGTTAAAGAGCGTTGGCCTGGAGTGCAGGAGTCCCGGGTTCGATTCCCGGCCAGGGCACACAGGAGAAGTGCCCATCTGCTTCTCCACCCCTCCCCCTCTCCTTCCTCTCTGTCTCTCTCTTCCCCTCCCGCAGCTGAGGCTCCATTGGAGCAAAGATGGCCCAGGCACTGAGGATGGCTCTGTGGCCTCTGCCTCAGGTGCTAGAATGGCTCTGGTTGCAACAGAGCAATGCCCCAGATGGGCAGAGAATCACCCCCTGGTGGGCATGCCCGGTGGATCCCAGTCAGGCACATGTGGGAGTCTGACTGCCTCCCGTTTCCAACTTCAGAAAAATACAAAAAAAAAAAATTTTAGAAAGGCCCTGGCATGTTGGCTCAATGGTAGAGTGTTGGCCCAGTGTATGGATGTCCTGGGTTTGATCCCTGGTCAGGGCACAAAGGAGACGCGACCATCTGCTTCTCTACCCCTCACCCTCACCCTTCTCTTTCTCTCTCTCTTTTTTATACTCTCTCTTCTCCTCCCACAGCCATGGCTCTGATTGGTTTGAGTGCAATGGCCCCAGGAGCTGAGGATGGCTCTATGGAGCCTCCGCCTAAGGTGCTAAAAATAGCTCGGTTGCAAGCATGGCCCCAGATGGGCAGAGCATTGGCTCCAGACAGGTGTTACTGTTCTCCAGTCAGAGTGCATATGGAGTCTGTCTCTCAATCTCCCCTCCTCTTACTTGGAAAAGAAGGGGAAATAATTTCATAAAAATGCTTGCCCAAGGAGAGTTACTGCTCAGAAGAACCATAGAGCAGGTTTGCTTGTGGGAGACTTCCATCTGTGGGTCATTTAAAGATCTTGTGGGGAAAGTCAGAGGTAACAAAAAAGAAATATATTTAAGAGATTTAGGAGAAACAAAGCAGTTTGGTATCAAAAAGATCTATAGCTGCATGGATAGACACAAATCAGAGGGTGGGAGCATGCTAGAGAACATCTGGATTTGGATGAAAGACGAGCAGAGAGAGTGACATCACTGTGGGGTTGCACTGGAGACTGCCTCCCAGATGGGAAAAGGAGATAAAGCGTTCTTGATGCAGGTCACAAATCTGGCCTGAGTCAGGAGACCATGCTGATAGGGATTTTAAACATCCAGACATAGGCTTCAAGTCACATTCAGCCAAAAAAACAGTATACTTGATTAATCCTTTTTTCCTGTTTATATTTCTCTAACCGTTAAAGAAACACTTACTTATTGTAGAAATGTAGTAGTACATATAAGTATAACAAAGCAGGGAAACAATTACCTATAAACTCACTCCTGACAGCACTCACCATTAATGTACTTGTTATTCTAGTTTTGTTTTGTTTTTGTCTTAAACAACAGAATTCTCTCTTTTCAGCCTGCCTGGAGGATAAGAGTTCAAGTCCCAACTCTAAGCAAACCATTTTATTGATAAAAATCAAAGACATCTGATTTTTTTAATCCATTTTCTTCCTCTATATGTTAATACTTCTCTGTATCGTCACTTATCCTCACCTCTCCATCTGTGTTCTTTAATCAATGTTGTCTCAGATTCTCTGGGACCGTGCTCTGTCAGTTATCCTCCTTACACTTGCATCTTTAACCTTGCCTTGTCCATTAACTCCTTGCTATCTAGCCACACATATTTAAGTGATCCCTTAATCTAAAAAATCTTTCAAAAACTACTTACTAAAGTTTTTTTTTTCTCCCTTTGATTTTCAAAGCCAAATTTCTTCGAAGAGTGCTACATTCATTATTTCCTCTTTCTTACCACCCATTCCTTCACTCAGTGGCCCCTTCTATGTTGCTTCCATCACTCAACTAAAAGACTGTTCTCCTGCCTGACCAGGCGGTGGCACAGTGGGTAGAGCATTGGACTGGGATGCGGAGGACCCAGGTTTGAAACCCCTGAGGTCGCCAGCTTGAGTGTGGGCTCGTCTGGTTTGAGCAAAGCTCACCAGCTTGGACCCAAGGTCGCTGGCTCAAGCAAAGGGTTACTCCGTCTGCTGAAGGCCCACCGTCAGGGCACATATGAGAAAACAATCAATGAACAACTAAGGTGTCGCAACGAAAAACTGATGATTGATGCTTCTCATCTCTCTCCGTTCCTGTCTGTCTGTCCCTGTCTGTCCCTCTCTTGGACTCTCTCTCTGTCTCTGTAAAAAAAATAATAAAATAATAAATTAATTAATAAAAAAAAAACAAAAAAACTTCTCCTGAAAATGATGGATGATCTTTCAGTAATCGTATATTCAAAACACCTTTTCTTAGTTCTCCGACCTGTGACAACCAATACTGTTACCCATTTCTTCCTGAAACTCTCCTTTGGCTTCTGTAATGTCATATTATGCTATTTCTCTTCCTCTTCATACATTCTGGTTGTTTCTTCCCTGGTTCTTCTTCCTTCTCTTAAATGTTCTGCCCTTATCCCTCTCTCTCACTATACTTCCATTCCTCAGTGGTCTCATCCATTCACACACTCTAACTACTGACTACATTTCCGCTTCCGGTCTCTGTCTCAGTCTTCGATCTCTAATGGACAAGTTCATTTGAGAGGTTTGCTGGCTTTTCAAACTCAATTGATTCCAAACCAAACTACACGAGCAACTCCTTTAACCAACTCCACTTAACAAACTCACCAAGTCTTCTGCTTTCCGGTTTGCACTTTTTAATAGTATGCTTATGCTGCTATTTCTTGATTTTTAAATTTTAGACATTACATTTGGATTCTTAGCTGGAGATAACTATCTGTTTCACCACCCACATACACATCCCATCGCCCATTCTTCCAATATAGATATAGTACCAATTTCAGCTTAAAAATTCAGTACTTATGTTTTTATGAATATGTAAATATTTTTCACAGCCAAACCACAAGGTACAGTATATTTTCTTTCTTTTTTATTTATTTATTGATTTTAGAGAGAGAGGGAGAAACTAGTTTGTTGTTCCACTTCTTTTTTTTTTTTTTTTTGCATTTTTCCAAAGCTGGAAATGGGGAGGCAGTCAGACAGACTCCCGCACGCGCCCGACCAGGATCCACCCGGCATGCCCACCAGGGGGCGATGCTCTGCCCATCTGGGGCGTCGCTCTGTTGCATCCAGAGCCATTCTAGCGCCTGAGGCAGAGGCCACAGAGCCATCCTCAGCGCCTGGGCTATATTTGCTCCAATGGAGCTTTGGCTGTGGGAGGGGAAGAGAGAGACAGAGGAAGGAGAGGGGGAGGGGTGGAGGAGCAGATGGGCGCTTCTCCTGTGTGCCCTGGCCGGGAATCGAACCCGGGACTCCTGCACGCCAGGCCGACACTCTACCACTGAGCAAACAGGCCAGGGCTGTTCCACTTCTTTATGCATTCATTGGTTGACTCTTGTGTGTGCCCTGACCAGGGATTAAACCTGCAACCTTGGCATATGAGGATGATGCTATAACCAGCTGAGCTACCTGGCCAGGGTACATTTTCTTTCTTTCTTCTTCTTCTTCTTTTTTTTTTTTTGACAGAGACAGAGAGAGAGTCAGATAGGGACAGACAGACAGAAGGGAGAGAAATGAGAAGCATGAATTCTTCGTTGTAGCTCCTTAGTTGTTCAGTGATTGCTTTCTCATATGTGCCTTGACCGGGGGGCTACAGCAGTGTGAGTGACCCTTTGCTCAAGCCAGCAACCTTGGGCTTCAAGCCAGCAACCTTTGGGCTTAAGCCAGCGACCATGGGGTCATGTCTATGATCCCATGTTCAAGCCAGCAACCCCTTGCTCAAGTTGGTAAGCCCGTGCTCAAGCCAGCGACCTTGGGGTTTCAAACCTGGGTCCTCCACGTCCCAGCCCAATGCTCTATCCACTGTGCCACAGCCTAGTCAGGCACATTTTCTTTCTTATACAGTTTTTATTTTTCTTGGAATAATTATCTCTCGGTTTGCTTGGAGTTTCTAAGTATTAATCACTACTTCTTCCACTGAAGCATTAATCTCTAATTCTCTAGCTGAACATAATTTAACACAACAGTTTGATCAGTTTTATTTTTAATTTCCTTGCAGACATTCCTCTTGGCGCTAACTGTCCTGCTTCCCCAATCTGAACTGGTTGCTTTCTAGCTCACATGCATAAATGACTGTCCTGGGACTATCCTTCATTATTACTCTAAGAATTCTCTTTACCTCTCTCCTGTGTTAGATCCCATGCTTCTATATATACCCCATAATTTCATCTTCATAGATTCATTCTTGAATCTATGATAAAACTCATACATCATTTCTTGATGAAACACATCATCCAGTAGTTTCATGAGAAAAGCTACATGGGAGTTAAAATATAAGTTCTTGCCCATTTAGAAATCTATATTCTAACATATCTATCAACAATTGAATCTAAAAAACCAAAATAAATGAATAAGCAGAACAGAAACAGACATAGATACAGAGAACGTTTTGATGCTTGCCAGATGGGAAGAGTGTTGGGGGGATGGATGAAAAAGGTGAAAAGATTAAGGAGTACCAATTGGCTGTTACAGAATAGTCACGGGAATGTAAAGTACAGCACAGGGAATATAGTCAGTAATATTCTAATAACTATGTATGGTGTCAGATGGGTGTGAGATTTATTGGATGATCACTTAGCAAGTTATGTAATGTCTAATCACTGGGGTGTACACCTGAAACTAATATAATAATGTATGTCAATTGTAATTGAAAATAAAAAATGATAAAATAAAAAAATAAAAATAAATAAAAACTCTATATTCTACACTAGTGGTAGTCAACCTGGTCCCTACCGCCTACTGGTGGGCATTCAGCTTTCATGGTGGGCGGTAGCTGAGCAACCAAAGTATAAATAAAAGATAGATTTAACTATAGTAAGTTGTTTTATAAAGATTTATTCTGCCAAACTTAGCGAAAATCTGACATAAAGTACTTGGTAAGTAATTATTATTATATGCTTTAACTTGCTGTAACTCTGCTTTATAAATTTTATAAAGTAAAGTTACTTCTCTACTTTATAAATCACCATTACTGTGGAACCGGTGGGCGGTTAGAAAATTTTACTACTAACAGAGATACAAAAGCGGGCGGTAGGTATAAAAAGGTTGACTACCCCTGTTCTACAATCATAGTTGATTGATAGTCTGGTTTGGTACAGATTTGTAGGTTGGAAATAATTTCCCCTTAGAATTCTAAAAATATTGCTCTATTGTTTTTAATTTCTAGTGTTAGTGTTGAGAAGCCTTATGGCATTTTACTTCCTCTGTGTGTGGCCAGTAGTCATGACCATCATGGCCAGGCACGTGCAGGTTCTCATTGGATTTGGGCAAATGGTAAAGAAACAGTGGAGCCAAAAAATGGGGGGCCATTCTTTATTCAAGTCTCGCACCGGCCAATGAGCAAACACACAGGGAAAATACACTTCCCTTTCACTCAGAGCTCCCAAAGCCACTGACATATTCTCTGGTTCCACAACCAGGAGAATCTTCTCTGGTTCCTCCTAGAATCAAAGGCCCCACCAGTCTCAGGTCTCAGTAGAGCTCGAAAAAGCCCCTCACCTCTGGTTCCCCATCTGCACACCTTCTCTCTTCTCTGCCCAAACTGGCTTCTTCTTCAGCACCCTGCTCTCCCTGCAAAACATGGCTTTCCTCTTCTCCTCCTCCTTCTCTCTCTTTTCAAAACTTTCTGGCACAAAAACCTCTCTTCCAGCAAATATTAGCAAAACAATGGCTCTTCCCAAGCAGGAAGGTAATTTGCAATTTCATAGACCACGTATACCTGGCACTGCCCAGCTCCCAATGCAAACTATAAGTGAGCAAACATAAAAATCATATTTTACAAACTTATTTGACTACACTCTGTTCTCTTTTTTTGGAAGTCCAATTCTTTTTTTAGGTGTTATACTCCTGGACTGGGCCTCTCATTTTTTTTTCTATTTCTTTGTCTTTTTTGGGGAATTTCTCAACTTTAATTTTGAATTCCTACTGAATTTTTATTTTTTGCTAGTATATTTTTAATATCCAAGAACTCTTTATTGTTCTTTTTTTTTTTTTGTATTTTTCTGAAGCTGGAAACGGGGAGGCAGTCAGACAGACTCCCGCATACGCCCGACCGGGATCCACCCGGTACGCCCACCAGGGGGCGATGCTCTGCCCATCCGGGGCGTCGCTCTGTCTAGACCAGAGCCACTCTAGCACCTGGGGCAGAGGCCAAGGAGCCATCCCCAGCACCCGGGCCATCTTTTGCTCCAATGGAGCCTCAGCTGTGGGAGGGGAAGAGAGAGACATAGAGGAAGGAAAGGGGGAGGGGTGGAGAAGCAGATAGGCACCTCTCCTGTGTGCCCTGGCCAGGAATCGAACCTGGGACTCCTGCACACCAGGCCGACGCTCTACCACTGAGCCAACAGGCCAAGGCTGTTCTTTTTTTTTTTTTATAGCAAGCTACTCTTATGTAACATCTCCTCTCTTTTTCCCTGAGAATATAATGATATACGATAGCTTTCTCAAAGTTTCCTTCTGCTCCTTGTATCTTCACGGCTTCTGCTGAGCCCCGCCCCTGCCTCTATGCTGTTCATTTTACTATAGAACTCCTAAATGTCACACTTGTGGGGAATTCTCCTGGGGCTACTTCAGTTTCCAGACTCATGCCCCGGGGGGTATCCATTTGGCATTTGGCAGCCAGCAATCTGAGAGCTAAGCAAGGGAAGGAAAAGGAAGGGGGTGTCACCGTTCAGCATACCGACATTGGCTCAGTTTCCTGTTTTCACTAGGCCATCTCACCTCTGCTCTGAGCCTGGTATTCTTGAGTCAAGAGTTGATCCAGTTTAGTTTCTCCAATATTCTACTGAATGAAGATGGACAGTGACCTTGATGCTTGATGTGGGGGATCTGGGGTTTTATCTGCTCCTTATAAAGACCTTCAACCAGTCCTCCTGTTTTTAGTTCTCCTCTCACTTTTGATAGCAGAGTACCCGACACCTCTAATTCTTGAACCCTTCTAGACCTCCTTGGCACAACTAGATAACTTTCTCTTAGTAAGTAGTTAGCCATTATCTTCCTCTGCTAAATCAGTTACTACTCATACATCTGCTATCTACCTTCTAAAATTTGGTTGACACTTATCATTTTTCATCTCTTATTCTCTTTGTCCTTTTAGCTTTTTATATTTTTTCCCCTTTATGATATATTTTAGTGTATTCTATAAAGACAGCAAACAAACACACATGACCTTACACTTTCTACCACAGGTCTATAACTGTTTATTCACACATCCCATTTTCTTCTCAACTAGACTATGATTTCCTTAAAAATGAACTATATCTTCTTGCCTGACCTGTGGTGGCACAGTGGATAAAGCATTGACCTGGAACTCTGAGGTCACAGGTTCAAAACCCTGGGCTTGCTTGGTCAAGGCACATAAGGAAGTAGACGCTTCCTGCATCTCTCCCCTTTCTCTCTCTCTCTACTCTCTCTCCTCTCTCTCTCTCTCCTCTCTCTCTCTCTCTCTCATCTCTAAAATGAATAAATAAATAAATAAAAGTGGAAAAGAAAGGTGTGCTGGAAGGGAAGTCTAAAAAAAATAGAGACATCTATATCTCCTTTATCCTTTTAGTTCTAGTGCTAGGATAATACCTGGCACAGAGGACACACTCAGTAAACATTGCTGAATGAATGGATGAATGAATGGATTCTCTGAACACCTTTCATCACCTAGCACAGTGCTTTGAATACTGAAAGCACTTAAATAAATTAAAAAAATAAGAGCTTTAGGGTTGACATTGGTTTTTAAAATTTCAAATAGATGGTTCTTGGCAAGACTTGTTTGCATAGTAAGTATAGTTTACATGGCTACAGTATTTAGAGTATATATTACAAATTTAATGTAGTCAAATTAACCAAGTAACTAACTGAAAGTGAATCCTAACTCTTTTGCTTTAAAACTCTCAATCAAAATGCCTTTGTTTTAACTCCCATCCTTTGTGCTCCAGTTTTTATTTTTTAATAGGTAAAGAAAGGTGTAGGAATATATTAATTATAAATTAAAAGACTATATAAGCCCTGGGGAGTTAGCTCAATCAGTGAGAGCATCATCCTGAAACACCAAGGTTGTGGGCTTGATCCCAGTCAGGGCACATTTGGGAAGAGACCAATGAATGCACAACTAAATGGGACAACAAATGAATGCTTTTCTCTCTTTCTCTCTTGTCTCTCTAGAAGCAATCAATAACAACAACAACAAAGACTATATAAAAAGCCACTGGCTGAATTAAGAACAAGCTTAAGGGCAAAATTGACAGGATTGTAGTCACCTGTACTGAATGAAGTCTTCCATCCTCATACACAATACTAAAATAATCCATACACTAAAATAATAAAATGTTCCTAGCTGTTATAGTTTTTATATCACTTTTAAGTTATACAGAATAATTGTATTTCTTTTTACTTTTTTCTTTCCTTCTTTTTCTTTGTCTTTTTTTTTTTTTTTTTTTTTTTTTTGAGAGAGACAGGAAGGGAGAGAGGTGAGAAAAACATCAGCTTGTAGTTGTGTCACTTGAGCTGTTCATTGATTGCTTCTCATACATGCCTTGATTGGGTAGGGGGCTCAAGCTGAGCCAATGATTCCTTGCTCAAGCCAGTGACCTTGGGCTTCAAGCTGCAACCTTGGGATCATATCCATGATCCCTCGCTTAAGCTGACAACCGCGGGTTTTGAACCTGGGACCTCAATGTACCAGGTCAATGCTTTATCCACTGTGCCAAAATTGGTCAGTAATGATTATTTATTTCTAAAGGACCTCCTTTTTTAAAATGCTCAAGTATACTAAAATATAGTTTACAATATATCAAAATAAAAATATGGAATAAACTTGGCAATAAAGCAAACTTCTCTACCACAAATCTTATTGGTTTATTACTCTAGGTAAGCTTGTTTCCTCACTGTCTGTTCAAACACCGTATTATTATTATCATCACCTCAGTGCTCAAGCTGCCTACAAGGCCTTCTTCCTTCCTCCTAGTGTAACTCTGCCCATCTTTCAAGGACCAACCCAGACGTCCCCTTCTCAATGAAAGCTTCCAAGTGACCCCTCCTCTTCCTGGTGCCTGGCAGCATTTCTTTGAATGACGTATCCTGCCGCCTGATTAAAATCTACACTAGACCACCCTCAAGCTGTCTTCTCACTAGATGTGGCCTGGACACAGCCTCCTTTTCTATCCCTCATAACTTCTAGTACTACTTGACATAGCTGATGGTCAAAAATTTTTTTCTTTCAAAATAAAAATAGCTTTATTTTTATTATGGTAATAAAAATGTTACATGGTCATTATTTTAAAACTCAAACTATATAGGAAAGTGTGAAGAAAAAAAGTAAAATCCCAGCACGGAGAGAAAACCACTAATAACATTTTGGTAAACCTCTTTTCAAACATATTTGTATGCATATAAACCTATACAGACATAAAAATATATAATTTTTCTTAAATGGTATACCATACAACGCTGTTCTGCAACTTGAGACAATAAATATAGATTTTAAGAATTTTAAGTGCCTGTCTAGAACTTTATCACTTCCTTGTCCATCACTGCTTCCTGAATTTAAAAGTAGGTATGTGCTTCCAAGGAATTATTGGCCTATTAGCATGACAAATAAGGTTTCCAACACTGGAATTATGTATTTTTCAGACTACCAATTCTTTTGTCATCCAACCCACTGCTACTATAACATGGTCAAATTTACTCTTTGTTCCTATTTTAAAATATATTGGTCACGTGGTGAATATTTCCATGGACTACCCATTAATTGTTATATGTTTTGTTACATATCTTTTCTGAAGTTTTAATCAGACAACACATTCTTACACTCCTCCTGTGAGTGTCATAGGTGGTGATAAATGCTCTCTGGTATCAGTTTCATCTCATTTGTACAGCCTCTTAACACCAAAATACTTTTAAATGATAGTGATGATAGCAGAGCCTATTTTGTATAATAAGTTTGTTCATATAAAATCCATCAATATTGGGTTTTTGAGAAATGATAATGTAAAGTTCTAAGGGTCCTTTTCGGTCCCATGTATCTAGAAAAACAGCTTGCAAACCACAAAGTTCCTTCTCATCAATCTCCATGCCAGAGGAGAATTTCCAGAGCTGTTTTTTAAATCAGGGAAAGAGAAAAAGAACAGGGTAGGGAATCCTTGGCTGCAACAGCCCGCTTCAAAGAATTCAGTGCTGGGGACAGCAGCCAACTGGGTGCGACTCACTGCACCCTTGCACCAAAGCCAGAGAACAAAGACGAAGGGCGAAGAAATTAAGGAGATTCTTGAAGTGACTTCCCAGGAGGAATCTCAGACCTGCCACACCCAGTCCCTTCTTCTTAGTAAATAACTCAGCAAAACTGCAAATGGGTTTAGATGAGTCCCTGTAAGAACCTCACCCACAGAGTGGGGGATTTCTTCCTACTGCTGCTCCATGCAACTTCCCAAACCCACGCTTGCCTGCAGGGGAAGTGTGTGCTCTCCCCAAGTCATGGCGTGTTTATCTGAAGATGAACAAACAAACAGCAAATAGCTCTTGGAGGGTTTTCCCTGTTTGTTGGCAGCAGCAGGAGAGCAGCTGTTGTATAGTCATACTGGGGATTTGGCCTTTTTAATATAGTTTCTAAAGTTTGTAATAGAAGCCCTACTTTCTGTCTATATCTGATGGTTAAAATGAAATTTCAACTGCTCTTTCAAAGACAGGCTGAACTTACTAGAAATAGACTATAAATAAGCATGGCCCAGCTATCATCCAGCAGGCATTTACTAACTTCTTACCCAGCATTTGCTGAGCACCCACTCCAAGCAAAGGCATTAAATGGAGATTCAGAGATAAAATATACTGTCTCGCCCTCAAGGGAGCTAACAATGACATAGCGACAAAAGCAACTGGCATTGATGAAGCAGCTATTAAGTGCCAAAATTACTAAACTTTTTAGTCTCTTATTTCATTTAGTGTTTACCACACTGAAGTAGTAAATGATCCATATTACAGATGGAAAAGTAAAGCCTAGAAAAAGTAACTTGACTATAGGTCACAGATATATCAAAAAATTTTTTAAAAAGCCACTTGAACCTAGGGCCACTTTTAAGTCTTTCTCTTTAGAGCTTCCCATGGAGCTTGATAGTACAATTTACAATCTAAGCTTTTTATTTATTTATTTATTTATTTATTTATTTATTTTTTCATTTTTCTGAAGCTGGAAACGGGGAGAGACAGCCAGACAGACTCCCGCATGCGCCCGACCGGGATCCACCCGGCACGCCCACCAGGGGCTACGCTCTGCCCACCAGGGGGCGATGCTCTGCCCATCCTGGGCGTCGCCATGTTGCGACCAGAGCCACTCTAGCGCCTGGGGCAGAGGCCACAGAGCCATCCCCAGCGCCCGGGCCATCTTTGCTCCAACGGAGCCTTGGCTGCGGGAGGGGAAGAGAGAGACAGAGAGGGAAAGCGTGGCGGAGGGGTGGAGAAGCAAATGGGCGCTTCTCCTGTGTGCCCTGGCCGGAATCGAACCCGGGTCCTCCGCACGCTAGGCCGACGCTCTACCGCTGAGCCAACCGGCCAGGGCTCTAAGCTTTTTTTTAACTGATTGATTTTAGAGAGAAAAAGGGAGGAAGGGAAAGGGAAACATAGCTTTGTTTCTCCACCTATTTATGCATTCACTGGTTGATTTTTGTATGTGCCCTGACTGAAGATCAAACCTACAACGTTGGCCTGTTGGGATGATGTTCTAACCAATTGGCCGAGGCCTAAATTTACAGTCTAGATGGGGAGATGGCAAAGACATAAAAATCAATTCTTTTTAACCCCATGCAATAACTTAGTAAAGAGATTATATGTTTGCCAGTAACTAAATATATAATAAGTACAATAAAGGAGTTGTTCTTATTTTGAATGGAGGTAAGGGAGGGCAAGGAGGGGAGGAAGTGGGAATCACAAGGACTTTTGGAAGATGTATTATTTGAGCTGGGTCTACTTAAGGATGCGCAGGAATGTGACAGACATTCGAGAAAGTTCTACACAGATAGAAAAGCATAAAGAAAGGTGTACAGGGGGAAAGCTAAGGAGTGTCAAAGAGAAAGTGAGTATGTGGTCAGAGTGTAGGCTATGAACAGGAGAACAGGGGTTGGAAAGGCTGGAGGTAGATCATGAGTGCCCTAAAATGTAAGGTAATGGAATTCATGTTTCATTGGTAGACAATACAGAACCATTGACGTTATGAGCAGGGGTGACAAGCCCAGACCTGTGCTTTCCAGAATTATATTTATAAAAGGTCTTGTAGTAGTTCCCAAGCTTCAATGTGTATTGGAATCACCTACAGAGCTTTTAAAATGCGTGGACCCCACAAAAGTTGCAGAGCAACAGGTACTCTCATAAATTGCTGTTAACTGTGGAAAGTGATACAATCACTTTGGCAATCTGGGAATAGATGCTAAAGCTGAACATACACATTCCCAACAATTCCACTACGAAGTACATACCTGACAGAAATCTATACACCGAGAGACATATAAAAGTAGGTTTACAGCATCGTTTCTGTTGGTCTAAAACTGAAAACCCAAATGCCACCTACTGTAGAATGAATAAAGTGTGGTTTATATATAAAATGGAATTCTGTATAACAATAACAATAATAATAATAAAAAAGCTGTCACTAAACCCAACAACAAACCAGAAATATAATGTTGAGCAAAAGAAGCCAGACACTGAAGAGTACATGCTCTACGGCCCTGGCTACGGGGATTTCAAAATCAGGTACATCTAGTTTATGGTGACTTAAGTTAGTTACCCGAGAGGGGATAATGACTGGGAGGGACCTGGGAGAGGCATCTAAGGTGCTGGTTATGTTCTCTTTTTTACCTGGATGGACATGACACGAGTGTTTATTTCAGAGATCCGCTTAGCTGTACATTTATTATTTTGCACATTTCTCTACATATGTTATACTGCAATAAGAAATGTTTTTCTACTTAAAACATTAAAAAAAAAAATGCTAAGGCCCCGACCCAAAAAATTCTGATTAAATAGTCTGATTAATTGGTCTGGACATTAGTCTTTTTAAAAGCTCCCTAAGTGAACTTGATAGGCAACCAGGGTTGGAAACCGCTAATGTAGAGCAGGGACTGGAGCAGAGAAAAAAGCTAAGTTATTCAATGTTTCCCACATTTGAGCGATAATGAGAATCACCTGAAATGCTTGTGAAAAAATCAATTTCCAGGCACCTCCCCTGCTGATTCCGATTCCGTAGGCTGGAGATGGGATCAAGAAATCTGTCATTTTGACAACCGCTCCGATGTGTTTAATTAGTTCTAAATTAGGGTCAGGTGGTGGCAGTGGGAACGAAGAGCAGGTTATGCCAAGCAAAATAAAACTGGAAAAGATTAAATTTTCAACACTACTTACACTTGCTTTTATGTACTTCCAGCTTAAAACCCACCAAAACAGCCAAATTAGAATATGGCTTATTTAATTGACATCTTTAACTGAAGGTGGTTTTATTTTGATTCGTGGTGTGTAAACTTTAATTTAGGCGTTTACTTTCTTTTCTAACAGAACCACGAGAGCAAGGGATTTCTGAAGCCTAAGAAATACCATTCTGTTTTCTGGCAAATCTACTTTAGAGAACAGGTTTAACAGTGTCTATGTATGAAAACGGGCCACATACTAAACCCGACAAGCCCAGCAAGCCTAAGAGACTGAAAGTAACTACACAGGATGGTTTGAAGATAAAATTTCCCAACTAAAAATGAGTCATACAGGTAATCTTGTCCTAGGCCTGTAGCTTCCTTGACAAAGGTCAATCTTTACCTTAAGTGAGGCTGTCTATTGTCTTTTTGGATCTAGGATGGCATACCTCTGAAATGTCAGAGTAATTTCCTTTCCCAGGCCCCTCAGGGCACACCCAGCCCACCAGAGGGCAAGACCACAGACCCCTCATTGTTACCTTGTTCCCTGAATACCTTCTCTATGTGCTGTAAATGTCCATTATTAACTATCTTATACTCATCAATATGAAAGTATGTGTCTCTCCGGTTTAGTTTTTATCCAATCCCAAAGACTTACCCACTTTGCCTTCTCCCGCCCCCTTAATCTACCACCAATGAATTTCAGGTAACTCTTCTCAGGCCTCCCCCTTTGATTCAAACGTATAAAATAAGCTGCCATCCTCAGGAGCATTTTCTCAATCCATTGAGATTTTGCTTCCTGGCAACTGTCATCAGTTTGGTTCAAATAAACTCATAAATTCTCTACACGTTTGGATGCCTCTTACATCGACACATCTCATGGTCAAGTCTCACTTCAACATTACCTAGTTGCCTAACCAGTGGTGGCGCAGGGGATAAAGCAACAGCAGGAATGCTGAGGTGGCCTGTTCAAAGCCGTGAGGTCACTGGCTTGTGCGGGGGATCATCCACAAGATCCTTTTAAAGTTTGCCAGCTTGAGCCCAAAGGTCACTGGCTTGAAAAGCCCAAGGTTGTTGGCTTGGGCAAGGGGAAGCTGGCTTGGCTCCAGGTAAGGCACTTATAAGAAACAATCAACATACAACTAAAGCAACTTCGAGTTGATACTTCTCATCCTCTCTCTCCCTTTCTCTCTGTGTGTGTGTCCCTCTCTCAAAATAAATAAATAAATAAACAAACAAACAAAGAAACCATTTGGTTGTGTTTTCAAAGAATATCCAAATTCTGCTTCTGTTCTTCAAAGCATGAAATGTGCAGTAAAGTAATACTATACTCCCCTCAGTAATAAGAATTATGATTTTTAAATTTTAATAATAGATGGAATAACTTTATTTTTAATCTTGAAGATAGGTAAAATGAAACTTGAATTTAAAAAACTTGTAGCTACCATTCCTCCATGTATAAAGCACTGTAAGAAGATATAAAATCACAGACGATTGCAATACATTCTTTTACCTTAACAACACTGATTACATTTTAGACTGGGAAATTATACATTGATCTCAAAGATAAAATGACAAAAAATATAGGAGTAAGGACTGAAGTGCCTCTACAAATGTTTAATGTTAATACTTTTCTTATTTAAAACATGCCTTTAATTGAAATCTACAAGAAATATGTTACACAGTAAATTTTAATGTATTGATACCATCAACCTATGTTCTCAAGTTAACTCATTGTGGAGCTTCTCCTGCTCCACAAATAGTATACATATTTGAACTGGTAAATATGTCACTGATTATCTGCCCTGGTCTTATTTCTTTTCTTTTTAATCCAAGACTACAGGGTGGGGCAAAGGAAGGTTTATATTTGTGAATATGAAAAACACAAAGTTAATACAGTTGTAATAATCATAACCTGCATGTCTTTTACCATACAAACAACCATAAACCTACTTTTGCCCCACCCTGTATATTGGCATAAAGGCTAAGATTATATAATATCTTTAAATTATACTGAGTGAGAGTACAGATGTTATCATACTCTCCTGTAACTTGTTTCTAGATGTGGTTACGGAGCCAAAAAAGTAGATGTATTACTTTATAAAATGCTTCATAATTATCAAATAGAAGTCTTTACGTGTTACAATAACAAATAAACTGGTAAAACGTGTAGTTGGCCTTGGCTGGTTGGCTCAGTGCTAGAGCATCGGCCTGGCATGCAGGAGTCCCAGGTTCGATTCCCGGCCAGGGCACACAGGAGAAGCGCCCATTTGCTTCTCCACCCCTCCCCCTCTCCTTCCTCTCTGTCTCTCTCTTCCCCTCCCACAGCCAAGGCTCCATTGGAGCAAAGTTGGCCCAGGCGCTGAGGATGGCTCTGTGGCCTCTGCCTCAAGCGCTTAGAATGGCTCTGGTTGCAACAGAGCAACGCCCCAGATGGGCAGAGCATTGCCCCCTGGTGAGCAGGCCTGGTGGATCCTGGTCGGGCGCATGCGGGAGTCTGTCTGACTGCCTCCCCGTTTCCAACTTCAGAAAAAATACAAAAACAAACAAACAACAAAAAAAAACAAAAACAAAAAAAACGTGTAGTTGTTTTTATACTGGGACAAGAAAAGCAATGGCATATAAAATTGATGGAGTAGTGGATCATATAAAAGACAAGGACTCAAAAATGTCATCAGATATTGTGTAAACATTAGCATTTAAAATTATGCAAGCATTTTTCAAAATGCTAATGGATATAACACAAATTGATACAGACTGTCAGTTTTATTAAGATGACCTTTAATTACAGAGCTTTCAGTATTTGCAGAGATATCAGAAATGATACCAGAAAATACTTTTTTGGGGGGGTGAGAGGAGGGGAGATAGTGAGGCAGGCTCCTGCATAAGCCCTGACTGGATCCATCCAGCAACCCCACCAAGTGGGGTTGAGTACCAAGCTATTTTTAGCACCTGAGGCTGAAGCACTCCAATGGAGCTATCCTCAGTGCCCAGGGCCACACTTGAACCAATCAAGCCAGTGGCTGTAGGAGGGGAAAAGGGAGAGAAGGGGGAGAGAGGGAAAGGGAGAAGCAGATGGTCGCTCCTCCTGTGTGCCCTGTCTGAGAATTGAACCCAGGACGTCCATACACTAGGTTGATGCTCTATCCACCAAGCCACTGCCAGAGCCAGAAAATATTCTTTTACACTAAAGCTTTCTGACAGACACAAGGCAGTTCTCAGAACAATAGTCAAATAAAATAAAAAATTACTATTATTTCTACCTTAAGTAAATCTATTAAATATAGGTTTATTGACTTGAAATTTTTATTGATATTTTAGATAAACTGAATAGCTGAATTTAGGCTTACAACACTGTGACACTTACCGCCTCAGATAAAATGTTAGTGATGAATCAAAACAGAATTTGGACTCAATATGCAGAAAAAAATTAATTTTTCCGTGCTGAAACTCTAGTTAAAAGTATGACCTCTGTACTGTTATTTAGGATGCCATACAAAGTAGCCACTATCTTGAAAAAGAAAAATAAGGTTGGAGGAACTCGAACTTCTAAACTCTGAAACATAATACAAAGCCACAATAATTATTATTATTATTATTTTTACAGAGACAGTCAGAGAGAGGGATAGACAGGGACAGAAAGATGAGAAGCATCAATCATTAGTTTTTCATTGCCCGTTGCAACACCTTAGTTGTTCATTGATTGCTTTCTCATATGTGCCTTGACCACGGGCCTTCAGCAGACCGAGTAACCCCTTGCTTGAGCCAGCAACCTTGGGCTCAAGCTGGTGAACCTTTGCTCAAACCAGATGAGCCCGTGCTCAAGCTGGCAACCTCAGGGTCTCGAACCTGGGTCTTCCGCATCCCAGTCCAACGCTCTATCCACTGCGCCACCGCCTGGTCAGGCAAAGCCACAATAATTAAACAGTATAATACTGGCATAAAGATAGACATATAGACTACTGGAATAGAATAGAGAGCCCAGAAATAAACCCTTACCTATATGCTCAGTTGATTTTCAGCAAGGGTGTCAAGGGTACTATTCATTGGGGAAAGGACGGCTCAACAAGTCATTTTAATAAGTGGTGCTGGGAAAACTGGATCTCCACATGCAAAAGAAGGCAGTTGGAGCCTTACCTTACACCTTATACAAAAATTAACTCAAAGTGGACCAAAGACCTAAACTTAGAGGTAAGACTATAAAACTTGGCCCTGGCCGGTTGGCTCAATGGTAGAGCATTGGCTTGGTGTGTGGAAGTCCTGGGTTTGATTCCCGGCCAGGGCACAAAGGAGAAGCACCCATCTCCTTCTTCACCCTTTCCTCTCTCCTTTCTCTCTGTCTCTCTCTTCCTTTCCTGCAGCCAAGGCACCACTGGAGCAAAGTTGGCCCGAGCGCTGAGGATGGCTCCATGGCCTCCGCCTCAGGCACTAGAATGGCTCCAGTTGCAATGGAGCAATGCCCCAGATGGGCAGAGCACCACTCCCTAGTGGGCTTGCTGGTGGATCCTGGTCGGGTGCATGTGGGAGTCTGTCTCTCTGCCTCCTGGCTTCTCACTTTAGAAAAAAAAAAAAAAAAGACTAGAAAACTCGGAAGAAAACAAGCTAATATCTTCATGATGTTGGATTTGGCAATGATTTCATAGATATAACACAAAAAGCCCAAGGAAGAAAACAGATAAATTGGACTTCATCAAAATTAAGACCTGTTGGGAAAGTGAGAAGACAACCTACAGAATAAGTGACCGGATAGCTCAGTTGGTTAGAGCATCATCCCGAAGTGTGGAGGCTGTGGGCTCGATTCTCGATCAGGAACAGACTGATGTTTCCGTCTCTCTCTCTCCCTTCTGCTCTCTTTAAAATCAATAAATTAAACAAATCTTTTTAATGGGCTAAGGACTTAAACAGACATTTCTCCACTGAAGATATAAAAATGTTCAACAAGCACATGAAGTGATGTTCAACATCAATAATTAGTCATTAGCAAAATGCAAATCAAAACCACAATAAGATTCCACTTCACACCCATTTGGATACCTATTATCAAAACAACAGGAAATAGAAAGTGTTGGTGAGAATCAGGAGAAATTGGAACCCTTGTGAATTGCTGGTGAAAATGTAAAATGGTATAGCCACTGTGGAAAACAGAATGGCAATTTCTTTAAAAATTAAATGTAGATTTATCACGTGGTCCCAAATTTCCATTCCTAAGTATATACCCAAGAATCAAAGGCAGGGACTTAAACAGAAAACTTGTGTACCCATGTTCATAGCAGTATTATTCACAATAGCCAAAAGGTAGACACAATGTGTGTCCACTGAAAAATGAATGGTTAAATAAAATATGATATATGCACACAATGAAATATTATTCATCCATAGAAAGGAAAGAAATTCATATATATGCTACAACAGCTGTGAAAACATCATGCTTAGTGAAATAAGCCAGACACAAAAGGACAAATATTGTATGATTTCACTTATATGAGGTACTTATAATAGTCAAATACATAGAAACAGAAAGTAAAACAGGGTTTTTGAGGGTGGAGGAATAGGAAATGGGAAGTTATTTCTTAATGAATAAAACAATTCAGTTTGGGAAGAAAAAAGTTAGAGAGATGGAAGGTGGTGATGGCTGCACAACAATGTAAATGTAATTAATGCCACTGAACTGTACAATTAAAAAAGGTTCAAATGGTCAATTTTATGTTATTTATGTTCTACCAACAAAAAAAAGATTTCTCAATTTAAAAAGTGGTTAGGAAGATAAATTTTATGTTGTATTTATTTTACCACAATAGAGAAAAAATATATATACTAAAGCCTACACCTAGTTTGAAGATGAGATGACTTGAAAGGTTTCTTTTATTTCTAACATTTTGGGGGACATCACGATAACAAGGAGAAAAGAGAATCTAGTTGAGGAATAAGTTCCTGACTCCTTCTGAATCAACAGTGTAACTCTACCGTTCAAGTGATTATAAATGGACCGACAAGTTCCAGCAATGGTAGCATGCTCACATGCCTCCAGAGACCAGGCAGGAAACATAAGCAGGTGAAGCAAGGCAGCTGGGATGGTGGGAAATCTGAGGTCACATGCCCAATCTGAGGGCAGCAGCTGCACCTCTGCCCTGGCGAACTGTCTCCCTGTCGGAATGTGGGCATGGTATTGCATTTTCCATTCTGTAAGTGAAATTGAATTGAGATTTTTATGTTAATTGTTGGCATCTAATTTTTTAAAAATTATTTTTAATACTGCAAACCAAAGGAAACGTATCTGCAGTCCAAGGCACGTGTAGTCAGCTGACTTCTAACTTGTGATCTCTTTCATAAGCATAAAGGCTGGATCCAGAACACAAAAGGAGGAAAAGAGGCACTATTAGATCCTCACCGATGTTTCAAGCTAGCAGGCAGATCATGATCTAAATCTTTCTCACCCTTGTTTGGAAGCACCAGTGGGGTACTAAATATTTCAATTAGGTGTCATTTAATATAATATAGCTCTAAATGCTCCAGGTTTTAGTGGGGCATTTGGAACATAAAGTTCAAATATGCAAGTGCTTTGCACATAGTAGGTAGTCAATAACCAGTAACTATTATTATTTTAAATCAAGACTCCTATACAATTTAAAAAGTTAGTAAAAAGCAGATTTTCAAAACCAACCCTACCCTCTAAAAAGAGAGATGATAATATAATCCATTCAATAATTTATCCTTTGTATCGTGACTGGGAAATAGTGAGACTTCACATTAAAGGACAAAATCATTTATGTATCTTAGGTGCTTGCAATATAGTTATTAGCATAACAAACAAGGTTCTTGCCCTCTTAAAGCTTACAATTTAATAATAAAAATGAAGATTAAGTAAAGAGTCATTCAAAAAATATTTAATCGGAAACTTTCCCTGGTAGGAGGTGAGGTCAGTCGGTTAGAGCGTCGCCCTGAAACACCGAGGTTGCGGGTTTGATCCCCGGTCAGGGCACACACAGGAGGTGACTGATAAATGCAGAACCAAGTGGAACAACAAATGAATGCTTCCCTCTCTTTCTTTCTTTCTCTCTCTCCCGCTTCCTCTTTCTGTCTCTCTAAAATCAATCACTAAATAATTTTTAAAATACAAATATTTAGTCAGAAACTATAATTAATGACATGACTAAAAAAAATTACAGGCTGATGTGAAAAAGAATAAGAAAGGATCTCATTCAGATGAGAAAGGGAGTCACTGAAAGGCTCCTTTAACGAGCTGACCTTTAAACTAAGACCTGAAAAGACACAGAGGTTAGCAACCTAAGGGTATTATGTACAGAGCTGAGGAGTGTTGGGTGGGAGAGGAGGTGGTGACAAAAGCATTCCAGGAATGCTTGTGTGACATATGTGACAGCCCCAAATAACCAAAATAGAAAAAAAAGGGAAAATTAAATAGAGGGAAAGATTAAAGTTATTGGAGGTACTGAGGTAAAAGCTTTGAGGGGACATCAAATGTCAGTGTTCTCCCCCGAGAAAAGATACTGATGAAGGAAGTGAAAATTAAAAAAAGAAAGAAAGAAAATTAGGGCCCTGGCCAGTTAGCTCAATCAGTTAAGAGCATCATCCTGAAATAACAAGGTTGTGAGTTCGATCCCTGGCCAGTATACACATGGGAAACAACCAAAGAATGCACGACTGAGTGGAACAACAAATGATGCTTTCCTTTCCCCTCCCCTCTCTCTCCCTTCTTTTCTCATTCTCTAAAAAAAACAAAACAAAGAAGCCCTGGCTGGATAGCTCAGTTGGTTGGAGCATCATCCTGGAGCGCAGAGGTTGCCAGGTTCAATTCCCTGGTCAGGGCACTGACAGACGCATCTCAATATTCCTCTCTCTCTCCCTGCCTCTCACAAACAAACAAACAAATAAATAAAATAGAAAATTAGGAACTGAGGAGAAATAAGTGAAATGGGAGCAGGGCAAGAGGAATCTGAGGTTGAAGGGGCTGCTGACTGACCACATTGGGTTTCCGGGGAGAATGTGGTGAGGTGAAGCAGCCCCGGGGAGCAGGTGGGTGACCTGGCCGGCCAGAGAAAAACCACAGGAGGGAAGAGGTTACATGGGAGGGTTTCTGTTTGTTTATTTAAGAAATTACTAAAGTAACAAATATTCTTTAATATTTCATACGAGACAGCTACCCCACTGTCTGAGCTTTATTAATCCTCACAGAATGAGTTTTAAAAGGCAAAAGATTTATGCGATCTGAAGAGAAACCAGAGTATCACAGAATGATTTTTAGTGGTAAGTTTGAGGACTAGTGACAAGCAAGATCAAGTGGGAATTTCAGGCAATTACATAAAGAAATCAGACCAAAACCTTTATTTCAGCCTAAATTGTTTGCATATTTCTTTGAGATCACTTCACCCACTATAACATGAGATACTTTAGGAATATGTAAGTTTTTATCATATGATCATTCAGATCTACTTCAATCCCCTGATTCTTGGAATATGAAGCTTCTTTTAAAAAGCAGGAATTTTTTTCAAACCTCAGATTATTAGACCACAACTCTGAGAGCTGGAATCTCTGACTCGTCAATTCACTGCTTTATCACAGGCAACTGATATACAAATGTTTGTTGAATGAAGACAAAACCACAGTGAATTCAGAGTAAAGCATAAAAAAAGAAAGGGAAAAAGAAAGGGAGAGACAAACCAGGCCATCCTTCAGGTTCTGGCACTCATTCCTGCCACCTCTCCCACACCCACACCCACACCCAATCCATCTGCAAGTCCTGTCAAACCAGCTCCTACTGAATAGCTCTGCCCTCCGTGCCACTCCTGTTCTATCCAATCGGCTCCTAACTGGTTTTTGTCTTCAGTCTTATTCCTTGTCTTCCTTACTTTTGCCAGTGTCATATGTGAAAATACCACGCAACACATGTGGGAAGCACTGGCCACAATCAACTTCTTAGTGTTTCCCAAAGGAACCATGTCATTTCATGTCATCATACTTTCAAAAATCTTGGTTTTTCTTTTTAGAATGTGCTCCTTATTTGCTTAATAGCTTTCACTACTCCAAGATCCATCCCAACTGCCTTTGCTCCTTTATAGTCTTCCCCAGCTCCTGCAGGCGAAAGTATTTCCTTCCTTGTACCGTCATGGAACCTTAGATTGGCTCTAACTATCACCTATCCTGTATGGAAACTATTTCTAGACTGTGTCTTCTGGATGTGAGCTCCTTGAGGGCAAGTACTGCCATTCACTCATTCCTATTTCAAGCATCTCACGCACTATCCGATGGAGAACACATTAAAAAAATACTTCCCTCTCTAGTTAGCTTTCTGGATCTTTGGCACTGGCTTTTGCATTTATTAAGTGTGGGACCTAGAACAAGTTATTGAACGTCTAAATCTCAGTTTCACTTTTTAAAAAAGATTTTATTTATTGATTTTACAGAAACAGGAGAGAGGGGGTGGGGGGAGTGAAAAGTATTAACTCATAGCTGCTTCACTTTAGTTGTTCATTGACTGCTTGTCATATGTGCCTTGACCAGGCAAGCGCAGGGTTTCGAACTGGTGACCTCAGCATACCAGGTTGATGCTTTATCCACTATGCCACCATAGGTCAGGCAGTTTCATTTTCTATACAAAGAATATAATAAAAATATCTATCTATCACATAGGATTGTTGTGAAAAAAAATGAGATAATCTACATAGGAAGTACTTAATAAATGTTAATTGCTATTATTACCATTATTTCATTTCTGATGTTGTATTTTTTATGTTTAGAAATTCCATTTGGGGCCCTAGCCAGGTAGCTCAGTGAATAGCGCATTGTCCCAGTGTACCAAGATCATGGGTTCAATCCCTAGTCACGCACATATCAGTGGCAACCAGTAAGTGCACACCTGAATGGAAAGAAAGACTAAGTGGAGCAATGTGTCGATGCCTCCTTCTCCCTCCCCACCTTCAATCACTGGAAAATTTTAAAAAGAAAGAAATTTCATTTGGATCTTTTTAATATCTTCTATTTATCTTCTAATCAGATTCATGTTTTCCTTTACATATTTGGTCATATTTATATGATTTAAAATAATTGTTCAAAGGTCCTTGTTAGCTAATTCGATCATCTCTGTCATTTCTGGGTCTGTGTTCCCATTGATTGATATTTTTTTCTCCTGGTTATCACTCATATTTCCTTCCCCTTTTAATGTTTTTAACTGGATGCCAGACTTTGTAAATTTTATGATGTTGAGTGCTGGAGTCTATTGAATTCTTTAACAAGTATTAATTTTTCTTTTTTTAATTTTTTGTGATAGAGACAGAGACAGAGAGAGGGACAGATAAGGACAGACAGGAATTAAGAGAGATGAGAAGTATCAATTCTTCGCTGTGGCATCTTAGTTGTTCATTGATTGCTCTCTCATATTGCCTTGACTGGGGACTCCAGCCAAGCCAGTGACCCCTTGCTCAAGTCAGAGACCTTGGGCTCAAGCTAGAGACCTTGGGCTTCAAGCCAGTAACCATGGGATCAAGTCTATGATCCCACGCTCAAGCCAGAGACCTCGGGGTTTTGAACCTGGGTCCTCTGTATCCCAGGCCGAAACTCTATCCACTGTGCCACCGCCTGGTCAGGTGAGTATTAATTTTGTTTAGGTATAAAGTTAAGTTACATGCATATCAGTTAAATCCTTTTTGCTTTTCAGCTGCTGAGGACTCTATCAAATGCCAGTGTTCTGCGTATTATTATTATTTTTTTTTGTATTTTTCTGAAGCTGGAAATGGGGAGGCAGTCAGACAGACTCCCACATGCGCCCGACAGGGATCTACCCGGCATGCCCACCAGGGGGCGATGCTCTGCCCATCTTGGGGCGTCGCTCTGCCTCAATCAGAGCCATTCTAGCGCCTGAGGCAGAGGCCACAGAGCCATTCTCAGCGCCTGGGCAAACTTTGCTCCAGTGGAGCCTTGGCTGCGGGAGGGGAAGAGAGAGACAGAGAGGAAGGAGAGGGGGAGGGGTGGAGAAGCAAATGGGTGCTTCTCCTGTGTGCCCCGGCCGGGAATCGAACCCGGGATTCCTGCATGCCAGGCCGAAGCTCTACCACTGAGCCAACTGGCCAGGGCTGTTCTGTGTATTTTGAAGTTTCTCAACTCTGATTGGTAGAAGTGTGAACTACCCCTAACCCTGTGTATACTCCAGGAATTGTTTGGCCTACTATTTTCTGGTGGTTCTTGTTCCAACCCACACATGTGCAGAGATTATAGCCAAAGACTCAAATAGACGCTTGTAACTCTCGAGAACTTACTGAGCTACTTATTCCCTCCTCTCTGGTACTCTGCCCTGCAAATTCTGGCCACCTTGGTTTCCCTAAACCCCAATCTCTGTCTCATTGGCTCAACTCCTCAACAGTCGAAGACTGCCAGGCTAGCTGATGATCCTTCCTGTACTGTCACTTGGCAACTGCCTCCCAGGGACTACAGTCCTATCTCAAAAACTGGACATTGTCTGATTTTCTCGTTTTTTATGGCAGGACGACAATTCCTTTAGTAGGTACTTCTTTGTGGGCAGAAGAGGAAGTACCTATCATTTTTTTATTAGATAAAAAATACACACACACACACACACACACACTGGTTAAAGCACAAAGCTCAAAATTAAATTCTGATAAACTGTGAAAATAAACTATAGATAAAAAACTCTTTTGAGCCAATATCCCTAACCAGAAGTGAAGATTTACTTCAAGAGAATTTCAATATTTTCCAGACTTGGAAAATTTAGATTAATCTTTCTACAGTGAAACAAATACCAAAGCAAGAAGTTGAATTTTAAAGGCTTATTGCATTTGAATAGATCGTTTTGCTGTCAAGAGTCTAAAGTTGCCTTAGTAGCAAGAAGCTCACTATAGTCTTTATGAGATTGTTTGAAATTCAGAAATAGGAAAATTAACATCACTCAATACTTAGATATGTAGAAATGACATTGTATCCCTGTACTTGAAAACTTGCAGAAACTGTTTCAGAAGGAATCAGGTCTTTAGTTTTCTACGAGTGGCTTCATTTTAAGATGTATTATGCTGGAACTCTACTCTTTTTGCTACCTCCTAGAAGAGTTCGTTCCTCTTGATAGTGCTATAACGTCCTCATGATGTTTTAAAGAAGCAGTCCGCAGGAGAATAGTGAAGGCTCCACTGAGTAGGAGTCCGGTAGTTGGCATTCTAATTGAAAAAAACAGGGTTTAATACTTTCTTTTGGAATCTTGCATCTGAATGTTTTTGCTCATTTTGGACTAAAATTGGGAACTGACACATTCTGGGACTGAAAATTATTCTAAAGTTTCCTGGAAGAAACTGAGAATATGAAAACTAACTAAAGATTTTAGTATCACCTAGACACAACTGTTGCATTTGGTCTTTAAGAAATCCAAAATGGTTTGATTAAGAAGCATAGCAGTATTTATCCAGCATAAAATCTAGATCTTGTTTATGGCACAGGGGGAACAGGGAGAACTTGGAGGTGCTCCCTCTCAGCAGCTGGACGAATCACTGGGAGCTGCTAGAAGAAAGATAAAGAAACCCACATCTGCTTAGACTCCAAATGCTATATGGATCCCTTGTGATAGTAAGCAAATTTTTGAAGAGGCCCCACTTCTAAATCAAGAAGAGGATTAAGACATTTAAAGTCTGTTTTCCATTGATATCTCCATGTGCTAGCTCACAGAAACCAGCTCTGTCTGTATCATCATTCTTCAATATAGTGAGCGTTCAATACATGTTTGCTGAATGATTAAAGGACTGGGGAAGGATTGGGAAAGACAGGTTCTGATGAAATACGGTACATGATTCACCTATACATTCACAGCTCCCAGTTTTGTTTATGTAGAGACCAATGAGTTAGTTTTTCTGAGGTAGTTCACTTAAAATTGGGTTACACTGACTTTTGCCCACTAGGACATATATTCTGTAAAGGAGGTGATGCCATTCACAGTACACTAAGCATTTCTTGCACAACAGTATAATTGAGAGGGATGATCTCTAGAGTTTATGTCACAAAAGCTATGTGTGATTGGAGTAGCAGAAATAGTAGAAATAGCACATAGCAAATTAGTAAATCTGAGTTCTACTCCACTTTGTTACTAATCCACCGTGCAACTGTACAAATTACATAATTTAATTATTTATAAAATGGCACAATAATACCTACGTTACCTATTTCTTAGGATAGTGAGAGTGGTCTAATAAGTAAGACACTAGATAGAAGTTTTAGAAAAAAGGTTTCAGACCCTGGCGGATTGGCTCAGCGGATAGAGCATTGACCTGGCATGCAGATATCCGGGTTCAATCTCTATTTAGGGCACATATGAGAAGCGAACATCTGTTTCTCTTCCCCTCCCTGTACCCCTTCTATTCCTCTTCCCCTCTTGCAACCAGTGGTTCAATTGGTTCGAGCATTGGCCCTGGGTGCTGAGGATGGCTCGGCTGATTTGAGCATGCGCCCCAGATGGGGGTTGCTGGGTGGATCCCGGTTGGGGCACATGAGGGAGTCTGCCTTACTATCTCCCCTCCTCTCACTTAAAACAAAAAAGTTTCAGGCCCTGGCTGGTTGGTTCAGTGGTAGAGCGTCGGCCTGGCGTGCGGGGGACCCGGGTTCGATTCCCGGCCAGGGCACATAGGAGAAGCGCCCATTTGCTTCTCCACTCCCCCCTCCTTCCTCTCTCTCTCTTCCCCTCCCGCAGCCAAGGCTCCATTGGAGCAAGGATGGCCCGGGCGCTGGGGATGGCTCCTTGGCCTCTGCCCCAGGCGCTAGAGTGGCTCTGGTTGCAGCAGAGCGATGCCCCGGAGGGGCAGAGCATCACCCCCTGGTGGGCGTGCCGGGTGGATCCCGGTCGGGCCCATGCGGGAGTCTGTCTCTCCCCGTTTCCAGCTTCAAAAAAATACAATAAAAAAAAAAATAAATAAATAAATAAATAAATAAATAAATAAAACAAAAAAGTTTCAGTAGCTATATATAAAGTAACAGTAGCGCCCTGGCCGGTTGGCTCAGCGGTAGAGCGTCGGCCTAGCGTGCGGAGGACCCGGGTTCGATTCCCGGCCAGGGCACACAGGAGAAGCGCCCATTTGCTTCTCCACCCCTCCGCCGCGCTTTCCTCTCTGTCTCTCTCTTCCCCTCCTGCAGCCAAGGCTCCATTGGAGCAAAGATGGCCCGGGCGCTGGGGATGGCTCTGTGGCCTCTGCCCCAGGCGCTAGAGTGGCTCTGGTCACAACATGGCGACGCCCAGGATGGGCAGAGCATCGCCCCCTGGTGGGCAGAGCGTTGCCCATGGTGGGCGTGCCGGGTGGATCCCGGTCGGGCGCATGCGGGAGTCTGTCTGACTGTCTCTCCCCGTTTCCAGCTTCACAAAAATGAAAAAAAAAAAAGTAACAGTAGCATTCATCAGAGCAGGATGGGGGATCTTCCAAATTTTATGAAAGCAGGGAACGTACCTGTTCACTTACTTTCACCTCAGTGCCAGGCACAGGGTAAGTCTACCAGAAATATTTGTCTAATGAAAGAAGAAATATACTGCTCACAAAAATTAGAAGATATTTCAAAATGAATATGAAGCGATAAAATATCCCCTAATTTTGGTGAACAGCATAGTTTAGGCCTTCCTCTACTTTTTTACAATCACTAAAAAAAGTTTTAAAGGTATTCAATTTTAATTTTAAATAACACATATATAAAGGTAGGAATACAAACAAGCCCTTAAAAACAGATGAGAACAAATGTTTTGATGTAGAGATTCTAAATCTGAAATTTTTGGAGCAATTTAATCTATTTTAATATTCTGAATGTAAGACTCTAACTCCATTTTTAACAAGAAGCTGCCAGTGGGTACATTTTGTCCTTCATCTCAACAAGATCTTTAAAGTCTCAAAAAAGACATTTTCAATCAGTATATTTCTTAGTATCTTCCTTAGAATATAATCAGAATATGCCAAACCAACAGTATGCAAATATAAAAAGGACTTGTGTTTTCCAGTGCGCGCAGCTCTTCTCTCAAGGATTTGTAAAGCAAAATGAAAAACTTACTTTAGTCAACTTTATTCTACTTTCCAAAATCCGTATTTCTGGAACCTGACCTATATTTCCTGCTGCTTACCGAAGCTTTTTAACTGTGTCCCAAAGAATATAACTTCTCAAAAACTTCTATCATATTATTCACATTAGCCAAAAGGAGGAAGCAACCCAAGTGTCCATCAAGTGGATGAATGAATAAATAAAATATATACACTTTCAAAGGAGTATTATTCAGCTTTGAGAAGGAAGGAGACTCTGACACTTGCCACAACATGCATGAACTCTGAGGACATTATGTTAAATGAAATAAGTCATTCACAAAAGGATAAATATGATTCCACTAACATGAGATACTAGAGTAGCCCAATTTATAAAGACAGAAAGTTAGAGAATGGTGGTTGCCAGGGGCTGGAGGAGGTAGAGAATGGAGAGTTGATGTTTAATGGGGACAGAGTTTCAGTTTGGGAAAATGAAAAAATTCTGGAGGTGGATGGTAGGGATGGTTTCAGAGATAAGTGTACTTAACACTACAGAACGGTACACTTACCTTCCCTGTCAAACCAAATCACCAAATCCTGTGGGCTCTATCTCTGAAAGTACCCTTCCAGCTCTGTGGATGCTGCCTCTGTTTTGGCTTTGTTATCTCTCACCTCCGCCACTTCAAGTCTGCTAACTACAAGGTTTTCTCCCAGTTTTCTCCCAGTCTGCTACTCTCCCAGTTTCATACCTATCCAGTGCAGTTCGATGTGGGCTCACGTACAGATATTTTAGGGCTCCTTAGGTAGCTATCCTGTATAGCCTCTACAGACTCGTCACTGACTGATGGTCTACCAGAATGAGGTTTCTCCACCAAACTGCCGGTTTCCTTCAACTGCTCATCCCACCGAGTAATGTTATTCCTATGTGGTGGCGTTCGTTATAAACGCGCTGATATTCACGTTGCACTTTGGTCACGGATTCGAATTTAGCAAGGCACAGAACACACTGAGCTTTCCTCTGTACTGTCCACATCTCGACTGGCATGGCCGTGGGCTGCTCCGCTGTATACACGGTGTTACGTCATCATCTGCACATGCGCACATGCTGCCACATCATCTTACAGAAACTGGGAGGGTTTTCCTTTTATTTGGTGCAGATTTCACATTTCTATTGTCTTTTGTTGCTTTCCTATGACCGGTCAAAAGTGCACCATGACTTTACGGACACACTGTATGTGCCCGGCTTCCAGTCTCACCTTCTAAGCCATTTCCATGCTACTTCTAGAATGCTCTAGAAATCAGATATCATGAAACCACTCTATTGGATAAAATTCTTCATATAGTACCTACAGAACAAAATACAACTTCTTTCTTTTATGACAAAAAAGGGTCTTCCAGCACTCCTTTCTTTTATTCCATGATAGGCTCCGCCCCCTCACCTCCTTCTGTCCTTTTGTTTCCTGCATGTTCCAGGTCCCTTTATGCTTCTCCACCACAGCAGGCTCTACCCAGAATGCCCTTCCCTCCCTCACCCGTGTGGATGACTCTCATTCTCCCTTCCCAACCTAGATCAAACAGCCGGTTCTCAGGAGAACCTTCTCTAACAAGAGTATCCCCATCCCATCCCCTACTCAGGAGTTTCCTTCTTTGCATTCACATCATTTCTTAAATTTACTACATGGTATTAAATTTTTTTATTTATTGATTTGAGAGAGAGAGAGAAAAACATCGATTTGCTGTTCCACCCACATTGCATTAATTGGCTGAATACTGCATGTCCCTGACCGAGGATCAAACCCATAACCTTGGCGCATCAGGATGATATTACAACCAACTGAGACACCTGGCCAGGGCTGCATGGTATTTTAATATTTGTCAAGAGCAAAGGCTCTAGAACCAGATTGCCTAGGTATGAATCCGGCCCCAGAATTTACTGTTGAACCGTGCCAAGTTACTTAACCCCTCTGACCCTCAGTTTCATTATTATAAAATGGGGGTTATAGCATCTACCATAGAGAGATGTTGTGAAGAGTAAATGAATTACTAACATGAAGTGCTCAGAATTTCACTAGGCTCTTAATACACTCATTAGTGATGGTGGAGTGATGGTGGTAGTAATGGAGGTAGCATCTCTGACACAAGAGTTTGGAACGAAGGAAAAAAGGCAAGAAAAAAATTTGGGAAGACTCACCGCCATTTTTGCCCACAGTTCGGAAGCATCTCCAGAAGGCCCGTAAGAAGGACGCCCGATTATGAGGGGTGGCTTGGATGAAGCTGAACTCCCGAAACAGAATGTGAGTTCCCTGACATACACTGTGAAAGCTGCAAAGAGAAAAATCAAGAAATCGTCATTGGATGGATAGATACGGAAGGCTGAAATCAGAATGAAAAATCAAGACCACACAGAACCACTGCCAAGAGGGGGACAGTGTCTTTTTCTCCAACAAAACTCTGAACTATAGATTAGACCCAGTCCTTCTGGAAGGAAGTCTCTTCACATAACCATATCTCTCTGAAAACTGTCAGAGTCCAATTCCTCTGAGTGCTGCCCTTCCCACTTACACACGCAGAAGAAATTTTAATCAGTCGCTGAGTATCTCATAAAGAGGGAATCTTTCAGTCTTTAATTGGATGACATTGGCACTCATGTCTTTTTGGAGAATATGCCTCTCCCTACCTTTTGTGGATTATGTTTCCTTAAAGATATTCATTCTGTACTCCCTCTGACCTCTATCAGCTGCCATAAGAACAACATAGCTTATGGGATATAACTAGTTTGTCCGTTCCAGTTTAGGGGTGGTGTTGCATACTTCTCTGACAATAACCTCAGAGGAAAATCCATGTGCCAAAGGCTGTAAAAGGTTCCAAATAGAACACTTAAAGCAAATGAAAAAAACAAGGGTAGAAAGTGGCCCCTGAATGAAAGTATGAAGCAAAGCCCCAGGGTCCAAATGAGTCATTGTTTAAGCTGGGCTGGGGAAGGGGGAAAAATACAGTCCAATGCCTGCGTGTTCTTCTGCCAAAGAAGTAAAGGCCGTAGAGCCTGGCGCAATCTAAAAATGGAAATTCCACCAAAGAATAGGCAATTATCCAGTAATCAACACTATCAAAGGCAGACTTTAGGTTCCAGAAAACTCCTAAAAATGACAAGGGAAACCTGAGTGGAAACTGTGTTGATCTTATAGAGAACAGTCATTAGAATCAAGATGGCAAGCAACAGAGGGACAGCCATTTCCAGCTGCGACTTTTCATTTGTTGCCTAAAGGGAGAAAAAATAATCTGAATCTCTGAACTGAACTGAAAAAAATTTCAGGAGCTACCTATTCCATTTTTCTTTTCCCTGACCAAGTTCAGAGGGAAGTGTCTAACTTGTCTTTAACATACAGTATGTTATAGGATAAAATTAACTTCTTCCTGTTAATATATAGTAACAAGATACCAAAAAGCAAATCACACACTCTTCTTCCCTCTCAGAAAAGTAGCATAGAAGACACCTATGAGGAAGTGTGAGGACAACACCTGGCAAAGAATTAGGTTAGATGAGGGACTTTAAAAGCAGTGAAAGTGTTCATCTCATCCTGCAGTTTTTGGCAGTGCTGTTTATTGTCTTGAGTAAAGGGAAGTGAAAAAGAAAGCAAATGAGCTGCTTCAGGTAAATGGAGTAGGCCACATTTCTAGCAAACAAAGTCTAAAATGATAACATTCTAGCCTAAATTTATGAAACTATCCAGCATACAACTAGTCCCAAAGTGTGCTTCATACTCCACAAGGGAAAAATGCTGGTATCTAGGTCATGATCTTGGCTGTAAAGGACTAATACTAGTGAAATTATATCCTGTATGTAGCTCTTTAAAAATTTTCTAAAACAAACAAACTAGGGAATAATTTATGTGTTAAAGAATTTTGCTGAGCCTTATTGTACAGAGAAGTACAAATTTATACAAAAACTTATAAAGTAGAAATTTTATAAAACCAATTGATGGGCAAGAGCATCTAATATTAGATATGAAAAGATTTACAATTATATTTATACTACTGCCTTTAGATATTTCATACTGATGAAATTCATATTTAACTGAAAATAAAGATAACTGGAAACATTTCATTAGGGCGGGGGCTAGTCAGTATGGGGGTCATAATCACTTTACCTAAAGTGTTATTACAAGATCTTAATAAGATCAGTGAAAATTCTTTTAGATAAGATGGCTGTTAAGGAAAAAGCAGAAAATGCAATATTGCTCAAAACTTTTACTATTTTTCTTCAATTCGAAATTTCCTTTCTCTACTTTCATCTGTTAAAATCCTATCTAATCTTTCCGGACCATCTCAAAAGCCATGTTTTGTGGCCCTGGCCGGTTGGCTCAGTGGTAGAGCATCGGCCTGGTGTGCGGAAGTCCCGGGTTCGATTCCCGGCCAGGGCACACAGGAAAAGCGCCCATGTGCTTCTCCACCCCTCCCCCTCTCCTTCCTCTCTGTCTCTCTCTCCCCCTCCCGCAGCCAAGGCTCCATTGGAGCAAAGATGGCCCGGGCGCAGGGGATGGCTCCTTGGCCTCTGCCCCAGGCGCTAGAGTGGCTCTGGTCACAACAGAGCAACGCCCCGGATGGGCAGAGTATCGCCCCCTGGTGGGCGTGCCGGGTGGATCCCGGTCGGGCGCATGCGGGAGTCTGTCTGACTGCCTCCCCGTTTCCAGCTTCAGAAAAATACAAAAAAAAAAAAAAGCCATGTTTTGTGTAAAGTCTTTTCCTGATTCCACTCACATTCAATTCCCAGCATATCTTACTTGAAACTCTAACAGTACTCTCAATTTGCTGCCTTGTTTTAAAGTTACTAGACTTCTTTCCCCTCCTAGACTGTAAATTCGATGGAGTAAGCAATTAGGTTGTACTTAATAAGTATCTAGTGGGGAAATATTTTGAGGCTGTGGAAATATACTGTTAACTTTTCAAATTTTCATTTACTAGTTCTAGCATCTATTGATAATTCTTGCCAGAAGTAATAACAATGATTATGGGTTTGCCAAATGGCAATTTTCCTCCTAGTTACATCATTTCAACTACATTTATAAGATGACGTTCTACAGCACAGAAGAGCTTACCTTTCTCGATCATTCATTCTTTATTTATTTATATTAACCTGGATTCATGGATTCTTACTTTATTCAATAGGCTATAGTCCTTTATTATCATTATTTATTTTGATGCTTAAATTATCCCAGATTTGTCTATGGAATCTCTTTCAAGCTGACTTCTATGTCCTTTTGACATGTCCACACAATTCTTTGATTACTTTCTCACTTCCTGATAAAATAAGATGTTCCAGATCTATCTTGTTTCCCAACCCCATCCTGGAACCAGCCATTTCTCCAAGAAGCCCAAGTTGCTTTTAGTAGAAAATATTATTTAGAAACCAAGATCTAGTATGGCCTGTGGTGGCACAGTGTATAGAGTGTTGACCTGGAATGCTGAGGTCACCCATTAGAAATTCTAGGCTTGCCTGGTCAAGTTACATACAACAAGCAAGCAATGAACAACTAAAGTGAAGCAACTATAGCAACTATGAGTTGATACTTCTCGCCACTCCCCCTCTGTAAAATCAAGAAGTAAAACAAAATCTTTAAAAAATAATAAATAAATAAATAAATAAATAACAAGATCTAGGCAGGTGATGGATGTGCTTTTGCTCAAATGCGTCATTGCTTATAGGCTTTCTCAGAAGACTTAAGAAACAGATGAAGGTCTATACACACACACTACACACGTGTGCACACGCGCACATGTACATCCCTAGATTCATTTCTATCTAGCTAGCTATCTATATATATTAAAACCCATGAGTTCACACTGATTCAATTTTAGTTCTTTGCTACAAGGTAGCTTCTATTCTTTCCCCTTTTTATATTTGAAACTTCCTTTTCTCACAGAGAGAAATCTGGCCCCCATTATCCATAATATATATTTACTTATTTGCTCAATCCTAAAATGTACAGCAATTGTTAACCCATGCCTCTGTGAAAAAGCAGCCTACTAATTATAAGTCAATACTTGTTTAGAGCTCTTTGCTTTTAGCCTGAGGGAGAGCATATAGTCCAAATACTGTTCAAAAGTTACATAATCTCCCCAATTCCTTTCAGTATGTTTATATTATTCATTTGAAATACAGTTTGCCTCATTTGTTTCTGTTTGTATTCAATTTTAGGGCCGGCCTCTCATCCTTGTTAATTATATATATAGATATCTTGCCTTTGTGAAATATTTACATAGTTCCAAAAGTGTTACTTTCCCCCAAGCCCCCCACTTTTACTTTTTCACTCCATTTCCAACAATGCCCTCCCTGTAGGTAATGAATCTCATTGGTCTCTGGTTTATTCTTCACATGTGCATTTTTTTTCTCACATGAGCTAATACATGTACATATTTTTACTTCTCTACCTTTCTTTTTTTTTTTTTTTTTGTATTTTTCCGAACCTGGAAACGGGGAGGCAGTCAGACAGACTCCCGCATGCCCACCAGGGGGCGATGCTCTGCCCATCTTGGGGCGTCACTCTGCAGCACAGCAAACAGAGCCATTCCAGTGCCTGAGGCAGAGGCCACAGAGCCATCCTCAGCGCCTGGGCCAACCTTTCTCCAATGGAGCCTTGGCTGCGGGAGGGGAAGAGAGAGACAGAGAGGAAGGAGAGGGGGAGGGGTGGAGAAGCAGATGGGCGCTTCTCCTGTATGCCCTGGCCGGGAATCAAACCCGGGACTCCTGCATGCCAGGCTGATGCTCTACTACTGAGCCAACCGGCCAGGGCATACAACAGGTAGCACAACAAAGATATTCTCTTCTATAATTCATAAGGATCTGATTATTTCTTTTTAACCTGTCATGAATTAGAAGTTCAGGACATCTCTGGATCCTTTGGCCATCATAATTTTGATCCAGGGGTATCAAAATTAAAATTTCTTGGTGAATTATATATATCAAAAAGGTATAAATCAATTCATTAAAATGAAATGGTAGAGTACAAAGGTCTCCTAAATTGATTTTAGCAATCAAATAATTAATAAAATTCCATAGTTCTCCTATCTTATTAGCTTAGTATTTAATTAACTCTAGAGTAACATATCAAAGAAATGCAGCAGGAGCTGTGTTAAAAAATTAATGATTTAATAATCAGACATTTTTATTTTTATATTTTTTACAGAGACAGAGAGAGAGTCAGAGAGAGGGAGAGACAGGGACAGACAGGAACGAAGAGATGAGAAGCATCAATTATTAGTTTTCCACTGCACATTGTGACGACACCTTAGTTGTTCATGGATTGTTTTCTCATATGTGCCTTGACCGTGGGCCTTCAGCAGACCGAGTAACCCCTTGCTCGAGCCAGCGACCTTGGGTCCAAGCTGGTGCAATTTTGCTCAAATCAGATGAGCCTGCGCTCAAGCTGGCAACCTCGGGATCTCGAACCTGGGTCCTCGGCATTCCAGTCCGACGCTCTATCCACTGCACCACAGCCTGGTCAGGCAATAATTAGACATTTTTAAACATGTTAAACTAGTGTGAGTTCTTGATATAATTTCATTTTCTTTTTTCATTTTTCCATTGACTTGAGAGAGACAGAGAGTAGAGGAGAGAGAGAAGCATCAACTCATTGTTTTATTGTTCCATTTAGTTGTGTCCTCTTTGATTGTTTCTCCTACATGCCCTGACCAGGGGCCAAACTTGTGACTTCTGGTGCCCCAGGTCGACACTTTATCCACTGAACAACCCAGCCAGGTCCCAATTTCATTTTCTTATGAAATAACTAAAGCTTGGGGGTATGGATAATAAAAGGTAAAAAGATTAAGAAGTACAAATTACCAGTTATAAAAACAGTCATGAGGATGTAAAGTATAACATAGGAAATATAGTCAATAATATTGTAATAACTATGTAATATATCAGATGGGTAGTAGACTTATTGGGGTAATCATGTTGTAAGTTATATAAATGTCTAATCACTATATGTTGTACACCTAAAACTAATATAATATTGTATATCAAGTGTCATTGAAAAATAATTTTTTTTTTTCCATTTTTCTGAAGCTGGAAACAGGGAGAGACAGTCAGACAGACTCCCGCATGCGCCCGACCGGGATCCACCCGGCACGCCCACCAGGGGAGATGTTCTGCCCACCAGGGGGCGGTGCTCTGCCCATCCTGGGCGTCGCCATGTTGCTACCAGAGCCACTCTAGCGCCTGGGGCAGAGGCCACAGAGCCATCCCCAGCGCCCGGGCCATCTTTGCTCCAATGGAGCCTTGGCTGCGGGAGGGGAAGAGAGAGACAGAGAGGAAGGCGCGGCGGAGGGGTGGAGAAGCAAATGGGCGCTTCTCCTATGTGCCCTGGCCGGGAATCGAACCCGGGTCCTCCGCACACTAGGCCGACGCTCTACCGCTGAGCCAACCGGCCAGGGCGAAAAATAAATTTTTTAAGTTAAAAAATAACTAAAGTTGTTTATAAGAATTCTGTTTAAGCCTGACCAGGCAGTGGCGCAGTTGATAGAGTGTCGGACTGGGATGTGGAGGACCCAGGTTCCAGACCCCGAGGTCGCCAGCTTGAGCATGGGCTCATCTGGTTTGAGCAAAGTTCACCAACTTGGACTCCAGGTTCCTGGTTTGAGCAAGGGGTCACTCGATCTGCTGAAGGCCCATGGTCAAGGCACATATGAGAAAGCAATCAATGAACAACTAAGGTATTGCAACAAAAAACTGATGATTGATGCTTCTCATCTCTCTCTATTCCTATCTGTCTGTCCCTATCTATCCCTCTCTCTGACTCTCTCTGTCTCTGATAAAAAAAAAAAAAAAGAATTCTGTTTAAGTAGTATCTGTTTTCTCCTAAAACCAAAAATGTAGGATTAAAGAATTCATTTATGATGTCAATTCCACATAAACATCTTGATTTTGGATATCTGATAGCAAAGAGTCAGAATTTATTTAAATTACTTTGGTGAAGTGGCCAACAACTCAAGGACTACCATGGACAGAATTAAATATAAATGTAATAATAGTAGATCTATAACAGAGACATTCATGTTTCACATATAAAAGTAATAAAAAACAAAAGGACCAAATTAAAACATTCCAACTTGTTCTCAACGTGCCAAGAAGCAAAAACGTTCAAAGCTCCTATAATATTCCATATAGTCCTGCTACTACTCCTTGCTTACTCAAACTGAACACGGGCAGTAAGCCTTGACCTACACAATTAGATTCGACTGTGACAGTTCAGAGTTCTTTTAGACTATTCTCATCTCTTTTTTCTTCCTAAAACCAGGCCTGCTCACTAGAGCAGACTTCTATTAGAATTGGGTTGTCCTCTGCTATTTTGAGATGAGCCATTTGCAAGGAATCCAAAGAAGCAAAATATGAGAGCAGATCACATACAATGATTTAGCACAAACTGGCCATACCAAGGTGGTACAAACACAGAATATGGATCAGTCTTCGAAAAGTAAGATCAAAGATCCAAAACATCTTAGGAAGAAACATGATTTAAAGTGGGCTTCTGTTGCTTCTATAAACAGAAGGAAAAAGGATATATGTATAGAGGGAAAGAAAAGAAAATGTCTGTGGCATATTTCCCACTAACAGATTGGCAAAATTAGCAGACTGGAGTTTTGTTTTGCAGAAAGTCACCAAACCCTAAAGATATATATTCCTGTGGCATAATTCGGTCCCCTGAATTAATGATCCCTGAGTTTGTTCTCCTTTCTTGTGAAATTCAGATGAAGTCTAAGCCCTTAAATGTTTTCTTTTTATTGCCTATCTGCCAAAGAATTTGGCAACACTAATTTGAAGAGAGAAACCAGTAGGCCACATCAGCTTGGTCTATGTCGCAAAGCCCCAAAGTAGTTTGGACAGCACACCTGAACAGAACTGCCGGACACCAATTTCTGCACAAAAGTTTAATGCTCAGTTTCTAAGAACTTCTAACTCTACTGGGCCTTGTTATCTATTGTTCAACATGCCAATTACAGAAAAAAGTAAGTGAACAATGTGATCCTATATCCAAGGAGAGATTTGATAAAGTGTGGCTTTAACATACAGTACATTTTGAGTAAGGTTCTTCCCATAGGTATGCATCTGGTGAACTGGTTGCAGGCTCTCTGTTGGCCAGGAAGAACTGAGTGTGAAAGTATAGAAACTAGAAATTGACCACACTGCAGATGGGTACTCAAATCCTCCTCATCTTCTCATTCCCAGCACTAGCTAAATCAGAAGTAGAATGTCCAAGATCTTTGGTTTCTAAACCCCACCCCCACCCCCAATTTAGGAAGAAATCCAACAGGGACTAATCAGTCTTCAGTCACTTTGTAGGACAGGTGAACCAACCTGTGAGAACTGAGTTGCCATTGTGGTGAACGGGATTCCATTTCTGCATAGCAAAACAACCACACCAGAGGCTTATCCAATGCCTTAAGCATTGGCATTTCATACCAAGATATTTTCTGCCTGAGTAATCTTCAGTAGCAGAGCTAGTTTTCAGACCAAGACATCAGTGAGATCATATCATGAGACAGGCCCTGCGAGCTGCGGAAAGCTTCTGCAATGGTCAGCGTAAGCAATGCTGAGTTTTTTCTCCTTGGTTACTTCACCAAATGTTCTCCTGACACTAAACCCCAGGAAGAATCTTCTTAAAGCACTTTGCCCACCCTGGGCTGATGATAAGAGGGAAGGAGAGTGTTTCCAGACAGGGTGATCCCAAGCAAATTCTCTCCAAGAAAACTAAACAAAGGACTTAGTTCTCATGCACTGTTTCCTGAAAGTAAATTGCTCCCCATTGCATCTTGTTTATAATTCAGTTAGGTCCCCTGCCAGAGTTAAAAAATGTTTCAAACTCCCTTTTCAAGCCTTCAAACTGCAAAACTTATTGCTGAAGGCCAGGCATGCTACGGTAAACTCCCAACTGTAAGTCAGCTCCTTACCCACCCAGTGTACCAGTGGAGAAGCAAGGTGATGCATTAACATCTGTTTCACCCTTTGCAGTTTAAGTGCTAAGGAACATCTCTCTTACAAAGTTGTTTATTCATGTAAATAGAAACAGGCAAATAAATAAATACATGTATGTCAGGATGGGAAATCAATGCACAGAGCACTGGGAGAAGGTTAGTACATACATACTTTACAGCATGTTAGAAATTTAAATTATAAAAAGACAATGTAGCAATTTAGAAAATGCTTTTCATATACTATAAAAAAACAGGAAAAGTGTATATATATTGTAGTTTTAACTACATAAAGGAAATCTGCATAAGGAAAATATTAAAAAACTTAAAAGATAATTGTATTTACTAATTGTGTTAGGGTTGTTGGCTTATAATTGATTTCTTCCTCTGTCTTCTAAATATTTTGCAATGTTATGTTAAATTTTTGTAACACAAACATTTTAAAACAACAATCTCTAGTTTGTCTCATTCCTACAAAACTTCTAAATAGAGCTCTTGATAACAGAACTTCTAGGCGCTTGCCTAATTTCACTTGAAATCCAGAATAATCCTATTTTCATGGGTTCTCTGGGGAAATACCTAGCCATACAGGAAAAGTTTCTGGACAAAGAATTTTCCTTTAGAATGTTGCAGTCTTTCTGTTACATCCCACCTCCTGCTACATGTGTTACATCTCACATTCATTTATCTGTGGTCTCTGCACCTGTCATCTGTTATTTCTTTCTCTTCAGCTCTCTCTTTAAGCCTCCATATCTCTTTTTGTCAACTGGCTCACCCTGTCTGTACTGTTCTCTTCAGCTACTGAAGCTGAATTGAGGGTTGCAGGTAAGGCTCCCTTGGTCCTCTGCAGACAGATCCTGCCATTCCTTCCGCCCAATGTCAGTGCTCTCTACCTCCAGACCGCAAAAACAGCTTTTGTCTGTTTTTCTGCCAGATCACATATCATATTCTAATCTAATTTTTTTATCAGCTTTCTTCATTAGTTTTTCAATTCATTTCCCACCCATTGCATATCTGTGCTTCGTATAGCACCAGACAACATTTTTAGGTCATTTCACTCTATTTTCTGCTGACAGCTATAGCTTTTATGTCCATTTATGTCATCCTTTGTTCTCACTAGAACCCCCCAAAAGTTCCCATTAGCATCACCTGCAGATTTCATTAAAACACAACACTATTTTTATGGGTCCCTTAAATGTTACAACCCCTTCCTCCATACCACCCCATTCAAGAGCTGGAGGTATTCATTCTATTTACTGACTCTCTTGGTTCAAAGTCCAGTTGAGTAACTCTCAAACCACCATCCTTTGTTCTTGTTCAAGATGTTATGAATTAGATTGAAAAAAAAAAAAAGCATCGTATAAATGCTTTAGTCATAGGCCAAGTCCTCTTGGATTTGATCATAATTCAAAATGATAATAAAATTAAGGGGTGGTTGAGATGCAGTGTTTGTACTTCTAGAACCACACACATCAGACTTGCGGCTGCTGAGTCTGCTCTGCATCCTCGGTTATCATATTATCATGTCTTGTTACATCACCACCATGATTTTTAGAGTCACCTTTCTTTTCGCTATTTTTTATTTTATTTCCCTAGCTTGTCTCACTTTTTAGAAAATAAAGGCAGTTCCATTCAGTAGCCACGCATACTTACTTTTTAAAGCTACTGGTAAATGATGCATATTTTCAAAGTACTCATTTTCCTGACTTTAGTTGAAACTATTTTGTGTTGTTTTACTTTTCCATGTTCAAGTTCATTCTTACCAACTTTTTGCTTTAGTTAGGAACTCCTAAAATAAGAGAGTTAGGTATACATGATTAAAGTAGTCTTAATAATTCAGTAGCCTATGATTGGGGGGAAAATCCTGATACCTTTACTAAAATCCCTTCAAGTTTTCTTATTAACTCATCAGATTTCTTTTTAAGACTTTATTTTATTCAGTTAAAGAGAGAAATGAGAGAGAGAGAGAGAGACAGAGACAGAGAGAAAGGGGGGAGGAGCAGGAAGCATCAACTCCCATATGTGCCTTGACTGGGCAAGCCCAGGGTTTCGAACCAGCAACTTCAGCATTCCAGGTCGATGCTTTATTCACTATGCCACCAGAGGCCAGACATTCATCAGATTTCAATGTCAGTTTAAATTGTTTTCTTATTTCCAACAAAGAATTTTATTTCTAAAGATATAAGAGGAAAAAAAACTCGAGATAGTGGGCAGAATCTTGCACCAAACTCTTGTAAACAGATGAGACTCTAATTTGTTATTTGGTTAAAGACTCAGAGAAAGAGGTGCCATAAATGTTCTGAAGATCTTGGTACAGTTGCTCCAGGAGGTCTTAAAGGAAAAATATGAAAGTTTAACAAAGGGCTTCCCTATTTCCTAAACACCTGTTTGTCAGGTGAAGTCTTGAATTCATTCTTCATTCATACAAAACTTTCTCTGTGATATAAGCTTTCTTTTTTTAGATTTTATTTACTCACTTTTAGAAAGAGAGAGAGAGAGAAGAGGAAGGAGCAGGAAGCATCAACTCCCATATGTGCCTTGACCAGACAAGCCCAGGGTTTCGAACCGGCGACCTCAGCATTCCAAGGCCAGGCGACATAAGCTTTCTTAATATTGATTTATTTTAGAACATCAGCACTCTCTTCTTCTCTACTTGGTGCCGTTTAACCAACTACAAATCTCCTAAAAACCAAAGGACATTTCTCAATAATCTTGTGATTGACTAAAAGTCAGAAAACAGCTATAGATGACAGAACTTTAATGAAAATCTGTACCAAAAATTCACTTTTTCTGCAAAACCTTAAAAGATTTCCTTTAAGTAAAAAAAGTTTTTAAAAAGGGGGTGAGGAGAAACACAACAAATAACTTGGAAATAAAATTGTACCTTAGGAAGTAAGATACTATAGAATTACCATTATCCAGCAATTCCACTTCTGGGTTTATGATCAAAAGAAATGCAAGTCGAGACTTAGATATCTGTACACCCATGGTTACAGCACTATTACTCACAATAGCCAAAGGATGAAAGCAAGCCAAGTGCCTATCAATGAGTAAATAGACAAACTAAATGTGATATATATAATGAAATATTATGAAGCCTCAAAAAAGAAGGAAATTGTGATGCATGCTACAGTGTAGACGGGCCTTGAAGACATGACAGTAAATGATATGAGTCAGTCACAAAAAAAATAAATATTACATGATTCCACTTACCTGAAGTACCCAGAGTTATCATAGAGAGAGAAAGCAGGATGAGGCTTATCAGGGGTTGGTGGGAAGGGGGAACTGGAAGGTAGTGTTTAATGAAGACAGAGCTGCAGTGTGGAAGATGGAAAAGTTCTGGATGGATGATGGTGATGGCTGCAGAACAATGTGAATGTGCTTAATGCCACTGAACTGTACACTTAAAAATGGTTAAAATGGAAAATTTTATGTTATGTATATTTCACCACACTAAAAATTAAAGAAAGTAAGTTACTGGTGTCAAATATCCAGTATGTATATTTATGGAATTGCCTGATGGAATTAGAAATTGGAAGTGATAACCAAAACATTTTTGAGTGGTTTTGAAGTAAGAATGACTACACTGTTGGTAAAGTATGGACCAAGGATAGCAGCTTTGGTATTGTTTAGAAGCCAGTTAAAAAATCAAACTCTCAGGCCCCATTCCAGACCTACTAAATCCAATTCTGCATTTTAACAAGGTTCCGAGGTGATTCACATGCATATTAAAGTTTGAGAAGCACTAGTTTGCAGCAAATCTAACCACTTCCTAGCTGTGTGACTTTGGGCCAGGTACTTCGTTCACCACCTTGTGCCTCAATTATTTTTTTATTTGTAAAATGGTGGTAATAGGAATACTTACTACATAAGGTAGCCAAAAGTTAAATGTGGTATAATGCATGTTGTGTAATGCCTGGCACATTCAGGGACCATGAGCTATGATTATTACTTTGCTGTGCAGAAGATCTGTGAATGTTGATTTGGGGGACTTTTCTAAAAATAGTAGACTTAGGAAGTCAATATTTTCCAAAGGAGAAGAATAGTGCCTGGCTTTGAGATAATTCTTAAAAAGAATATGGGAGATAATCGTTTTGGCAAAGTACAAAGAAATGGAAATACTTTCTTGAGAAGACCCAAGAGAGTAGAGGTGTCAAATTCATTCACAATGGGGCATATTTTTTTTCTTGGTAAAGTAGGGAAGGACCAGGCTAATACTATTTACAAAGTATAAATGGAATGGAAGCAGTTTTTAATGAAACAATGTCATTTTTAAAGATATTTTTTATGTCAAGTGGTATGTTTTTCATACATCTGAAATCCTCACATGGGATATAACATGAAATAAGATAAGTATATTTGACTTATGTGATAAAGGACCAAATATTTGTCTGAGGGAGTGAGTGCAAGAGATGAAAAGTTGACAGGGAGGAGACGAAAGGGACAGGACACAGGCCCCGTGCACTGCTAGCACCTGGGCCACAGCTCTCAGATGCTGTTGAGTTCCTAACCTAATTTCTCTGGCAGGAGATCTTTCCTCGTCCCAGAAAAGACTTTTGGAGACAGAGAGGATTAACAAAATAATATTGTTAAGAAGTGAGGTTGCTGGGCTTGCACTTTACTATCCGGAATCCCTTTATCTTTCTTGAGAGCCCCCCAGATCTCTTTTATTCTAGGTCAGTAATTTAACACTCTCAGTTCTCAATTCAAAGCCTGTAATGACCTTGCTGTGCTGAATTATTAGCCCAGGATATAGAAAGAGAGAGAGAGGGAGGGAAAAAACTCTAAAAACAACAGAGGCCTTTTGATCAGAGCACCAAACTGCAGTTCGCTGTAACTCAAGCTGCCCATTCTTATATGGCAGGAATTAAGGACTCCCCCTGCCAGGCAGGACCCTATTAAAAGACAATAGCTGTTTGAAAAGGGTAAGCAAGTTGATATGGATATAATAGGCCACATATGGGGGCCCCTTCTACTCTGAAATAAAGCTCCTTCTTAAGAGTTGTGAGCTGAGAAATCCAGTATTCAGTAAGGCAGGAGGAGGAGGTATAATAGAAGAGAGTGGGTAGCCATGCAGAAATGCCTGAAGGTGCTTCAGAAAAAAGGGAGGAGGGCTTTGGGGAGCTTGCAGAGATGAGCATCAATCACTGAGGATAGAGGCTTTCAGAAAGGCCAGGTGCGTGCTTTTCGGGGCCAACGATGACAAAGATTTGGCTGGAACCAACATAAGAGTTGGTTTCTCTAATGGGTTAACAACAACAACAAAACAAGCAGCAAAGTAGTAAGTTCATGCCAGGAATGATGCAGCTGGCAAAAAGTAATCCTTTCTGCCTTGTTCTAAACAACCTTACATGTGTGAATACCACCTAGTGCTGTTAAACGTTATTATTATTATTTAAAAAAAAAAAAGCCTTGCAAAACAGGGACGGTGGACTCCCAAAAATTCATCCCTTGCCTACAACCTACACCCACCTCAGATACCAAGAGGTAACCACAGGGCATAGGCCTTCTTACTCTATTAGCTAAGCCATGTTTACTAGTTAACTCATGTTTGCTTATCTATCACCAACACTCTGCCCATTAGCAGTTGCTTTTGGAGAATCTTAAATACACAACAGAATTTCCCAACCACTGTTTTAGCTATCTGTAAGATCTTGTTAGAATGTTACAAAACAATAAATGATTTAAGAGTGATTCAAGGTATTTAAACACATTAATCTAGTTGTTTATGACTAAATTCTAAATCCCCAAGTCCCTCAGCAAAAAGTACCAGAAAGATATTTTTCTTTCCTCTACCACCATTTGCTAATTGTCAAATGGACATCTCTCCAGTTCTGATCCACTAAAATTAATGACTAGCTTGATGGAATTCACAACAAAAGAGAAAATACAATAGATCCCTAACATTTGCTTGTTCTAGTGAGTGGTAGACAGGACACAAATCTGATCTTTAGCAAATTAAAGTGTTTTGCTGATTAAAGAGAAGAACTGGATTCTCAAGAAAAGAATTTTTCATCACCACTGGGTTTAAGACTCCAAAATAAATATATTATTTTTATAAAAAGCTATTAGAGATAATTGTTTCCATAAAATATTGAAATTCTAAACCACTGTCCAGTATGTAGACTCTGTTTCATTTCAGATGGTGTCATCATGTAGGAAGGGAGGATGAGAAATCAAGAACAATGGAGAGCACCAAACACCATGCTCATTCCCCAATTCATGCCTTGGCATATGGTGGCCATATTTTCAGAAGTTCAAATTGGGACATACAGTCTAAAAAGGTTTTATTTGTTTTATGGTGGGCTACTTCCAGGTTTGAGAAACAGCCTAAATATTACATATATGGTTGGGTATGTTTAAATGTCATATTAATTGATTAATATTATATGGCATATTACCTGATAAATATTTATTTATTTATAAATTAAATGAGAGCAGGAGAGGTGGAGAGACTCCCACCTGCACCTGGACTGGGATCCATCCAGCAAGCCCCCTATGGGCTGATGCTCTGCCCATATGGGGCACTGCTCTATTGCTCGGCAACCAAGCTATTTTAGCGCCTGAGGTGAGGCCATGGAGCCATCCTCAGTGCCCAGGGCCAACTTGCTCGAGCCATTTGAGCCATGGCTGCAGGAGAAGAAGAGAGGGAGAGAAGTGGGAGGGGGAGAGGTGGAGAAGCAGATGGTCACTTCTCCTGTGTGCCCTTACCGGAAATAAAACCCAGGACTTCCACACACCAGGTGGGCACTCTACCACTGAGCCAACTAGCCAGAGCTCCCTTGCCTCTTCTGCCATGAGCATATACAGTATAAAAACAACCATCTATGTATCAGGAAGTGGGTCTCAATAGAACTTTAATTTTGAACTTCCAGCCTCCATAATTGTGAGAAATAAATTTCTGTTCTCTATAAGCCACCTAGTCTATGACAGTTTGTTATAGCAGCTTGAACAGACTAAAGCAGTGACCATAGACCTTTTGTCTATACATCACATGTGTTCTTGCTCATGCTGTTCCCTTGGCTAGAGATGCCTTCCCTGCTCAGTTCCCATTCTCTGTTATTCATCTTCAAAGGACAACTTGAAGTATCACCTCTTCCATGAAGCTTTCCTCAAAATTTGTAGTCAGAATAAATTTCTCCTTCCACTTACTTCAAAACATGTTGCCTGAAATTCTACTTGACACTTATTTAATATCATCTTTCTTTTTTTAGATTTTATATATTGATTTTATGAGGGCGGCAGGGTGCAGAGCAAGAAGTGTCAACCCATAGTTGCTTTACTTTAGTTGTTCATTGGTTGCTTGTCGTATGTGCCTTGATTGGTCAAGTGTTGTTAGTATTCAGGGTTTTATGAAGAGTTGCAAAGGAATGAGGCAGCAACAATTGAGCCCTGGGTTTCAAACTGGCGACCTCAGCATTCCAGGTCAATGCTCTATCCACTGTATCACCACAGGCTAGGCTTAATAGCATTTTAATAATTATGCTTACATCTGATTTTTCTCCCTGAGTTCAAAAGTTCCTCAAGTTCAACTGGCTTATTTATCTTATATAGCCTTCACTAGCATGGTGTGTAGCATATAGTAGGTCCACAAACATGGTAGAATAATAGTGTTTTCTCATACATAAACTGCCATTATTTTTGTCTCCCATGAGAATGACAGTGAATTCCTTGAGGACCATATCTGGCACAGAGATTGGTATATAGTAGGTACTTCACAGTTACTGAATTTTAAAAATGAATAAGAAGACCAGGCAAAAAATTTTTATTTCTCTAACTTTACAAAGTATTGTCTTTTACTATGCCTTTCTTCTTATCTCAACAGAATTGAGCCTTTCACAAACTGGTCCTACCCTAATTATAGATTTCCTGTTTGTTGTTTTTCAACATGTACTAGTCTTCCACAGGTCAAGTTAGACTTCTTTAGGATCACTTGCTGTGTATAATATTTTCTACTTCTGCTAATACATTCCACTAGGATGAAAGTTCCAAAATACTTCCTCTTATAATGGAAGTAGATTAGGTAATTTAGACTAACCCTCCTGGCTGAGAAAAACTGGATGAATTATTAAAAAGCATCTGTTTGAAGCCACCACGGTAAATGAAGAATGACAAGGCTGTTATAAGAGGAGAAAACACAAAGAGGTGAGCCCAGCACTTGGGGCCACTTTCCCCTGCATGCAGGAATTCTAAACAGAAGAGTCCATGGGTTGAATTCAAGGGATTCCACAAAATTAGATATGAAAAAATTTACATATTTAGCAACTTCTAGCTAATTGGAATTTAGTATTTCCTTCAATTATGAATGTAAACATAGAATTAGCAGTACCTGTGATTTTTTTCAACAATAGAAATCTCAGATATTTCCATGTCACATTAAAGTTGTACCAGCTATCTCACAATATCATTTATACCAATCACCACTTCAAAAATAATGTATTATTGCTCCCACTAGTAGTTCGAGGGGGCTCTGCCAGTCATGAAAGCAGCAGCTGATAGACTGAGCAGGTAATAATTTGAAATTAAAGCTCGGTTTCTCAGTTTTCAACTGATTCTCGATGCGTGGTGGCCAAAAAACTAGAGTTCAGGACCCACCTGGGCTAGAGACAGGGACTCTGGTACATCTTAAGGCTCTACTGGGCACTCTGAAAAACTACCTAGAAACAGAGCAGCCCTCCTTGATACTTGAGCCTGGTTTCAAATGCTTTCAACCCCCTAATTGGATTGAGGTAATCCAGGATTGCTAGTGCTCAGGCCATCTGCCAGAAATAAATGTAAATCCTCTCTGAAGAAAGGGAACATTATTCTAGGCTTCACATTTCTCTATAATTTTTCATATACAATGTACAGCTCTCAACTAAAGGGAGAAAAAAAATACTATAAGAAAGAAAATGGAGTAAAAAACCAAGGGATAGAACAGATAATAGACAAAGGCCCCAGGGAATCCAGATAATGAATTATAAACTTTTTATTAATTATGTTTTATTACGTTCAAGCAAATGAAAGATAAGACCTAGTAAAGAAACCATAAAAAAAAAAAACATCAAATGGCAATTCTTGAACAAATCATATACAATAATTGGAAAAGGCTATATATTCCAACTATGACATCTTGGAAAAGGTAAAACTATGAAAACTATGGAGGTTAGGTTGGAGGTAGGGGTTAAACAGGCAGAGCACGGAGGATTTTTTGGTCAGTGAAAATACTCTGTATAATACTACGATGATGAATACATATCATTATACATTTGCCCAAACCCACAAAATGTACATTATCAAGAGGGAACCCTAAGGGATACTATGGACTTTGGATGATAATGATATGTCATTGTAGGTGCATCAACTGTAACAAATATACCACTGATGGGGGATGTTGGTCATGAGGGAAGCCATACATGTTTGAGGGAAGGAAGAATATGGCAAATCTCTACCACTCTCTCAATTTTGCAGTGAACCTAGAACTACTTTTTTTTTTTTTTTTACAGAGACAGAGAGAGGGATAGACAGGGACAGACAGACAGGAATGGAGAGATGAGAAGCATCAATCATTAGTTTTTCATTGCGCATTGCAACACCTTAGTTGTTCATTGATTGCTCTCTCATATGTGCCCCGACTGTGGGCCTTCAGCAGACTGAGTAACCCCTTGCTTGAGCCAGCGACCTTGGGTCCAAGTTGGTGAGCTTTAGCTCAAACCAGGTGGAGCCTGTGCTCAAGCTGGCAACCTTGGGGTCTCAAACCTGGGTCCTCGGCATCCCAGTCCGATGCTCTATCCACTGCGCCACTGCCTGGTCAGATAGAAATCTCAGATATTTCCATGTCACATTAAAGTTGTACCAGCTATCTCACAATATCATTTATACCCATCACCACTTCAAAAATAATGTATTATTCTAGGGTCAGACCCTAGAACTACTTTTTTTTTTAAAAAAAGTAAACACTTTTATTTTTTTTAAAAATTAATTATGTTTATAGGTCCTGGCTGGTTGGCTCAGTGGTAGAGCATCGGCCTGGCATGCAGGAGTCCTGGGTTTGATTCCCAGCCAGGGCACACAGGAGAAGTGCCCATCTGCTTCTCCACCCCTCCCCCTCTCCTTCCTCTCTGTCTCTCTCTTCCCCTCCCGCAGCCAAGGCTCCATTCGAGCAAAGTTGGCCCGGGCGCTGAGGATGGCTCTGCGGCCTCTGCCTCAGGCGCTAGAATGGCTCTGGTTGCAACAGAGCGACGCCTCTGATGGGCACAGCATTGCCCCCTGGTGGGCGTGCCGGGTGGATCCCGGTCGGGCGCATGCGGAGTCTGACTACCTCCTCGTTTCCAACTTCAGAAAAATACAAAAATAAAAATAAATAAAAAAAATTAATTCTGTTTATAGCTTTATTTATTTATTTATTTTTTTATTTAAGTGAGAGGAGGGGAGATAGAGACGGACTCCTGTATGTGCCCCAACCATGATCCACCGAGTGACCCCAGTCTGGGGCCATGCTTGCAACTGAGTTATTTTTAGTGCCTGAGGTGAAGGCTCCACTGAGCCCTCCTTAGTACCCAGGGTCAATATGTTCAAATCAATCGAGAGTCAGAAGGGAAAAAGGGAGGGGTGGAGAAGCAGATAGTCGCTTCTCCTGTGTGCACTGACAGGGAATCAAACCCAGGACTTCCACATGCCAGGTCGACATTCTACCACTGAGCCAACCAGCCAGGGCCTATTTATAATTTTAATCACTATAGAAAGTTACTTAGGACTATAATCTTTCCTTGATATTTCTTTTTTTTTAATATTTTGTATTTTTATTTTTTTATAAAAAATTATAGTCTATAAAAAAACAAAGCATATTTAAACTACATACGTTTTCACAATAAACTATAGTACTAAATTATAGAAAGTAAAGCTACTTAAAATCCTCTTTGCTGCTGGGCATAAAAAGAAGAAACAATAAAGCTCTGTGGGGGGACAAGACTAGGAGAAGAATGAGAAACATTAGTAAATATAATCCTAAGGTTCAAACTAACAGTAAGTCTGTTGCCCCAGCTTGCAATTTCTTTTTCTCCTTCCTTTGTATTTATAACAGACTGATTAAAAGTGCCAAATAACGCCTGATTAAGCGGTGGTTCAGTGGATAGAGCATCGGACCGGGACGTGAAGGTATCCACGTTCAAAACCCCAAGGTTGCTGGCTTGAGCAGACTCATCCAGCTTGAGCGCAGGCTTATCAGCTTGAGTGCGGGGTTGCTGGCTTGAGCGTGGGATCATAGACATGACCCCGTGGTTGCCAGCTTGAGCAAGGGGTCACTTGCTTTGCTGTAGCTCCCCGGGTCAAGGCATATATGAAAAAGCAATCAATGAACAACTAAAAGAGCACAACGAAGAACTGATGCTTCTTATCTCTCTCCATTCCTGCCTATCTGTCCCTAACTGTTCCTCTCTCTGACTCTCTTTCTGTCTGTCTCTCTCTCTCTCTCTCACACACACACAGTGCCACACAGTAACGTACAAAACAAAAACAAACAATAATTGGAATCAAGCACTCAGTAGATGGGTTTACAGCAAATCTGACATAAATGAAAAGAGAATCAATGAACTAGAAAACAGGTTAAAAATATCCAGAATGAAGCACAAGACAAATAATAAAAGTTATAGAAAAGTACCGAAGAGACAGAATACCATGAAAAGGCCTAATGTTTATGTAACTGGAATCCCAGAAATGAAGATAATGGAATAAAAGTAAAATTAAAAAGCTAAAAATAGCCTAACCAGGCGGTGGCACAGTGGATAGAGAGTCGGACTGGGACACGGAGGACCCAGGTCCGAGACCCTGAGGTCGCCAGCTTAAGTGCGGGCTCATCTGGTTTGAGCAAAGCTCACCAGCTTGAACCCAAGGTTGCTGGCTCGAGCAAGGGTTTACTCGGTCTGCTGAAGCCCCAGTCAGTGCACATATGAGAAAGCAATCAATGAACAACTAAGGTATCTCAACGAAAAACTAATGATTGATGCTTCTCATCTCTCTCTGTTCCTATCTGCCTGTCCCTATCTATCCCTCTCTCTGCCTCTCTTCTCTGTCTCTGTAAAAAAAAATAAAAAATAAAAAATAAATATTGACCCTGGCCGGTCGGCTCAGTGGTAGAGCGTCGGCCTGGCGTGCAGAAGTCCCGGGTTCAATTCCCGGCCAGGGCACACAGGAGAGGCGCCCATCTGCTTCTCCACCCCTCCCCCTCTCCTTCCTCTCTGTCTCTCTCTTCCCCTCCTGCAGCCGAGGCTCCACTGGAGCAAAGATAGCCCGGGCGCTGGGGATGGCTCCTTGGCCTCTGCCCCAGGCGCTGGAGTGGCTCTGGTCGCAACAGAGCGATGCCCCGGAGCGACAGAGCATCGCCCCCTGGTGGGCAGAGCGTTGCCCCTGGTGGGCATGCCGGGTGGATCCCGGTCGGGCGCATGCGGGAGTCTGTCTGACTGTCTCTCCCCATTTCCAGCTTCAGAAACATACAAAAAAAAAAAAAATTACTCATTTATTGATTTTATAGAGAGAGAGAGGAAGAGAGAAACATCAATTTGTTGTTCCAATTTATAAAAGGAGAAACTGCCCTTCAAATTGAAGGCTTATAGATAGCCAATAGTTTTCAATTAGTAAGTTCCCGATTTCCATAATTATGCTATGGTAGCAGATGATGTTAACATTAATGGAAGCTGGATAAAAGGAATATGGAAACTCTACAGTATTTTTGCAACTGTTTTTTTTGTTTGTTTTTTGTGGGTTTTTTTTTTTGTATTTTTCTGAAGCTAGAAACCGGGAGAGACAGTCAGACAGACTCCCGCATGCGCCCGACTGGAATCCACCCAGCACGCCCACCAAGGGGCGACGCTCTGCCCACCAGGGGTTGATGCTCTGCCCCTCCGGGGCGTCGCTCTGCCACGACCAGAGCCATCCCCAGCGCCCGGGCCATCTTTGCTCCAATGGAGCCTCGGCTGCAGGAGGGGAACAGAGAAACAGAGAGGAAGGAGAGGGGAAGGGGTGGAGAAGCAAATGGGCGCTTCTCCTGTGTGCCCCGGCCGGGAATCGAACCCGGGACTTCCACACGCCAGGCCGACGCTCTACCACTGAGCCAACCGGCCAGGGGCAACTGTTTTCTAAGTCTAAATTATTACAATAGCATGAAAAGGGAAAATAAAGATAGTTTCAAAATGAAAGCTAATTTCAGAATGAAAGCTCCATGAAGGCTGGAATTTGTTTTGTTCACTGCTGTATCTCCTAGTGTCTAGAACACTAAAACAAAGGTCCACAGTAAATATTTGTTGAATGAATGAACAACAGTAGCAGTAGTTATCATTAATTCAACACTTAGTATTCCTTAGGTAGAATGCTAAGCACTGTACATTGATTATTTCATTTCATCTTTCCAACAATCATGTAATGTGGAATTTTATATTTTTTATATGACTCTCCTTATTTTATAGATGAGGCTATGCAACCTGCCCAAGATCACGTACTAGAAAGTGGCAGGCCCTCAAATACAGATCTGATGCCAATGTCTGAGTTCTTAACCGCTACAATGCTTTTGTGTCACATAAAAATATTTCTCCTTTCTTTTTTGCTTATCCAAATTCTACTCACCTTTCCAGGTTGCAATAGTCAGTGTTCTCCAGAGACATAAACCAACAGTATATATATAGTTATACATAAAAGGAGATTTAGCTTGTGATTAAAGAATTGGCTTTTGTGAGTTTGGAGGCCAAGAAGTCCCACGATTAGCCATCTGCAATCTGGAGAACCTGGCAAGTTGGTGGTGTAATTCTATCCAAGTCTGAAGGCCCAAGAGCCAGGGGTGCTAATGGTGTAAGTCCCAGTCCAAGTCCAAAAGCCCAAGAACAGAGGCAGAGGGAGGGTTAATGCATAAGTTCTGGTCTGAATTCAAAGGCCCAAGAATCAGGAGTACTGATGATGTTCCAGAGCAGAAGAAAATGGACGGCCCTGCTCAAGCACAAAGGGCAAATTCACCCTGCCTCTACCTTTTTGTTCTAGTTAGGCACTTGATGAATTCGATGATGCCCACCTACATTAGTGAGGGCAATCTTCTTTATTCAATCTACTTAATCTACTTATTCAAATGCTAATCTCTTCTGAAAAAACTCTCACAGACACACCCAGAAATAATGTCCTACCAGCTATCTGGGCACACGTTAGCCTGGTCAAGTTGACACAGAACATGGGACCAACCCTTTTAATCCCCGTGTCAGTCAGTCATTGACTGTGTGATGCCCTCATGATGGTAGGAAGGTGTTAAGAGATCCTGTTTGGCAGACACCAACTTTCTGGAGAGGGGACAGTTGGCCCCAATAGGGAATTAAGGATGGACATTAATAATATTGACTACTTTGCCCAATCCCCATGACCACCAAATAGTAAAAAAAATAAAAATTAAAAATAAAAATTTTTTTAATTAAAAAAAGGTCAGATTAATCACTTAGATACTTGTTTGAAGCTCACTGTAACAAGATTTTGAACTGCATTTAAAAAGTTTGTTTCGCCTGACTAGGTGGTGGCGCAGTGGATAGAGCGTCGGACTGGGATGCTGAGGATCCAGGTTCGAGACCCCGAGGTTGCTAGCTTGAGCGTGGGCTCATCTGGTTTGAGCAAAATCTCACCAGCTTGGACCCAAGGTTGCTGGCTCGAGCAGGAGGTTACTTGGTCTGCTGAAGGCCTGCGGTCAAGGCACGTATGAGAAAGCAATCAATGAACAACCAAGGCGTTGCAATGCGCAACAAAAAACTAATGATTGATGCTTCTCATCTCTCTCTTCCTGTCTGTCCCTGTCTATCCCTCTCTCTGACTCTCTCTCTGTCTCTGTAAAAAAAAAAAAGTTTGTTTCAAATAATGCTGTAAAGCCTTCCTCCTACTAAAAGATCTCAGAGCTTGTTTACCACTTGGCTTTACTGAGCCTAGAATGCAATGTCTTTCATATTTGCAAATATTCCTTTAAGAAAGTGCTTTTGTCTTTAAAAAATAAGCATTATCTCCTAAACCAGATTGCATCCCTTATAGGCAAGTGTCCCTAACTTATATTCCTATTGGTATAGGCTACAGTTGAAGCTCTGCAACAATACTTGATATTGTGGTAAAGTGATTAAAGACCTCTTTAGCCCTGGCCGGTTGGCTCAGCGGTAGAGCATCGGCCTAGCGTGCGGAGGACCCGGGTTCGATTTCCGGCCAGGGCACACAGGAGAAGCGCCCATTTGCTTCTCCACCCCTCCGCCGCGCCTTCCTCTCTGTCTCTCTCTTCCCCTCCCGCAGCCAAGGCTCCATTGGAGCAAAGATGGCCCGGGCGCTGGGGATGGCTCTGTGGCCTCTGCCTCAGGCACTAGAGTGGCTCTGGTCGCAACATGGCGACACCCAGGATGGGCAGAGCATCGCCCCATGGTGGGCGTGCCGGGTGGATCCCGGTCGGGCGCATGCGGGAGTCTGTCTCTCCCTGTTTCCAGCTTCAGAAAAATGCAAAAAAAAAGACCTCTTTATTTGGAGAGACTATGCAAGGAACAGGCTTTGGGGATGCTTTAGAGCAGGGGTCCCCAAACTACAGCCAGCGGGCCACATGCGGCCCCCTGAGGCCATCTATCTGGGCCCTGCTGCACTTCAGAAGGGGCACCTCTTTCATTGGTGGTCAGTGAGAGGAGCCTAGTTCCTATTGAAATACCGGTCAGTTTGTTGATTTAAATTTACTTGGTCTTTATTTTAAATATTGTATTTGTTCCCATTTTGTTTTTTTTTTGGTTTTTTTACTTTAAAATAAGATATGTGCAGTGTGCATAGGGATTTATTCATAGTTTTTTTTGTGTGTGTTTTTTTTTTTTGCATTTTTCTGAAGCTGGAAACAGAGAGAGACAGTCAGACAGACTCCCGCATGCGCCCGACCGGGATCCACCCGGCACGCCCACCATGGGGCAACGCTCTGCCCACCAGAGGGCGATGCTCTGCCCATCCTGGGCGTCGCCATGTTGCGACCAGAGCCACTCTAGCGCCTGAGGCAGAGGCCACAGAGCCATCCCCAGCGCCCGGGCCATCTTTGCTCCAATGGAGCCTTGGCTGCGGGAGGGGAAGAGAGAGACAGAGAGGAAGGCGCGGTGGAGGGGTGGAGAAGCAAATGGGCGCTTCTCCTGTGTGCCCTGGCCGGGAATTGAACCCGGGTCCTCCGCACGCTAGGCCAACACTCTACCGCTGAGCCAACTGGCCAGGGCCTCATAGTTTTTTTTTTATAGTCCGGCCCTCCAACGGTCTGAGGGACAGTGAACTGGCCCCCTGTGTAAAAAGTTTGGGGACCCCTGCTTTAGAGGTTAGGCCTATATGGTTTAAGATTCTAAACATTAATTTGACTCGGAAAAATACTACCTTAAAAAGGTGGCTTTTACATAAACTTTTCTAAAATATCTTCTTTTCCTTATGGCAAGTTCAGGGCAGTTTGGCATCACAGCACAGTTCTCTCGATTAAACCCTTGAGAGGGCATTTACGTTGCATAGAGAGGGTGAAGTATGAGAGTGTGCAGATGGACAATTATCCCCACACATGTAAACTGCAGCCTGTGTGGTGTAAATATACTCCCTCTGCCTGGAACCGCTGTGTAACATTCTCTCTTTGAGCTCTGTGGTTTCTAAATACATTCCAACTGTTTGGAGGCTGGAGCTTGGCTCAGCAAGCACAGATAAACAGCTTCCTGGAGCAGGTTGCCAGTGTGAGGAGCAATGACCTCAGCAGAGAATGTCTGCTTTTCATTACTCGGAGCACATCGCTGTACCGCTAGAACTAAGAGCAGGAACAATACAAGTTAGCTAGACTTGACTGGCTCAGTTCTCCCACTACACCTTGAATTTTTTTAATGTTGACAGCCAGAGAAAGAAGGTATAGGCAGAAAGAGAAGAAATGGCTTATAGGTGGGGTGGGGGAGAAAATAGAAAAACTTTCTTATGGCCTGACATGTGGTGGTGCAGTGGATAAAGCGTCGACCTGGAACACTGAGGTCGCTGGTTTAAAACCCCAAGTTTGCCTGGTCAAGGCACATATGGAAGTTGATGCTTCCTGTCCCCGCCCCCCTCTAAAATGAATAAATGAAATGTAAAAAAGAAAGAGAAAAGCTTTCTTAGGCTATTCTCTGAATGAATTAAATAATGAGTGAAATGGATAGCACTAAACAGCTAATAGTTGTACAGGAAATCATCAAATGCTTTTAATCTCCAAAAAAAGTATACAAATTGCAAGGCAACCAAAAGGTGTTACAGAAAACAAGACAGACTAAAAAGCCGTCAAGATCTTCAACTCTGATACCATTTAAAGAGAAAAAAGAGGAAGACTACCACTTTCTAAGACATCCACGAAGTAGGAGAGAAACAAAAATCTCCTAAATATGGAGCTATGGGGGAATGGAACATAATGGAAATGAATTATGTCTACCCAGACATTTTACACGTGTCATTTCACTTATTTACACCAGCCTATGAGATAGGCATTATCATCCGTAGCAATGATCTTGACTCAGAAAAGATAAGGACATTAACAAAGATATTTGTTGTGAATGCGATTTAATAACAAGGAGGTGAATTTAAGACTGCTCCTATTGCCATCCCAGGAACAGTATTATCTACTGTTGTAGCCCCAGAACTCAGCAATCCTAGATCAACATATGTGAAAAAAAAATTTACATGCTCAGGACATTTTCTGATAAGATAGTTTCCACTATGCTGGTCAGATCTGCATTTGATAGCTGAAGAAAGGAGTCACAGTTATGGCCTCAGGCAGGAAATTAGTTGAACATGACCCCTCTTGAGGGATCCTGAGAAACAATTTGTTTTGTGGGGAAGTCATTGACTGTAGAGATGCACCTGCCATGGGGCTGGAAGCTAAGAGACGGACAAACATCTTAGCAAATCATGGTAACAGAGAGAAGATTCATTTGACTTTCATTTCACTTTTCTCAGGGAAGAAGAACCTTTGTGCGGCTGCCAAAACCCTAACTGTCCCTCCTCCTTCCCCTCCGTCCCCTCCACCCCCATCCCAGTTCATTAAAACCTTCTGGTTAAAGGTGCCAGATTGTGTCATTCTTTCCTGCTCTTGTGCCAGGCCTGTGCCGCCAGCACCACAGAGCTAGAGTTCTGAGCAAATCATGGAAGAAATTAAAAGCACTGATGAATTTAAATTGTTCTATTGTGGATGAAGCAAAGTTTCACACTGTCAGAGGGGCGGTGTGACAAGGAATTCCGGGACTTGGGTTGGACCAAGGAAAGATTCTTTATATTATTTATAGATTAAAATAAATCAAGTAATTTCTCTAAGGGAAAATTATTTTCGTGTGGAGAATTACACCCAAATTTTATACTAGCCCCCATATAAAAGCAGTTCCTATTAAAAGAGAAATATCATAATATCACCGGGTCTTGAAAATACTTCAACCTGGGATGGAGTTACTACAATTCCTCTTACTGAATGGTTTCACAACAGCTAAGTTTCTCTTAACTTGTAGAAGGGGGTGGGGGTAGGGGTGGGGGTAGGGAAGTAAGGTCTTCCTGACAGGGAGAATCTGGGCCCAATTATTACTTCCATAACCTTTGACTCCGACTTCTAAATGAGTCAGGGGACCAGTGGGCTGGAAACGGCTTCCTCAGCTCCCAGGTCAAGTGCTGCTCGATGGTTTCCTGTAATCAAAACATGAAGGGACTGAAGAAGAGGGATGGATTCTAAGCAAATAAGTAGCTTTTTATATCCTCAACCTGGATATTTAAGCTTCAAAATAAACTTTGGTGACTCTAAAACTCACTACTATGTCTCCCTGAGTCCTTTTGCTATAAGTTACCTTTGGTAATATAGAAAAAAACCAAAAAAGCTCTACAGATTTCACAAATTACGGTTTAACAGAAATGCCTGGGCCAGTAACAGTGAGGATAGGATTGCTTTAGCTCAAGGCAAAATCTATTCCTGGCAATTATCTGAGTCTGTGAGAATCCAGATGTTGACAATGAGAAATGGGTAATTTTGTTACAATGTGTCAACTCCAGCTAAGAACTAAACTATGGAAAAAAGATGGGTGGTGGGGGTGGGGAAAAGCATCCCCTTTTTGAAGAAGCCTATAATAGGATTACTTACCATTACTTCAGCACACCACATTTTGGCTCAATTTGACAACAATAAGTAGAGAAAACATGGAAGGAGCTGAAATGGCCCAAAAAAGTCTCAAGTCTATGCCTCATTCCAAGCTATGAGCCTGGAAATCAGCGAAGTATGGTTTGTTCTGATGTGTTTCTTTTTGCTCCAAATTGCCACTCCTCTGTTACCATGAACACAAGAACCCAAAACAACATTGCTTGGATGCTGGACGATCCTTAAAAAGTCTGCCAACTTGAGAATTGAAAGTTTATGCCCTGATTATTCTAGAGAATTTAGGAGAGAAGTAGAGCACCTGTTTTGTCTTGTTTTTTAAAAGAAATAACACATATTTTATAAACAGGGATTATTTTCATTAGAGTTACATTTCAAGTGCTTTAGGAACATGCACTATTGGAATATCCTTTTTCTATCCAAGAGTGAATTAATGAAGTCCACATTTCATGGATTTATTCTTTTTTTTTTTTTTGTATTATTCTGAAGTGAGAAGTGGGGAGGCAGAGAGACAGACTCCTGCATGCGCCCAATTGAGATCCACTGGGCAAGCCCACTTGGGGGTGATGCTCTGCCCATCTGGGGCATTGCTCCGTTGCAACCTGAGCCATTCTAGTGCCTGACGCGGAGGCTATGGAGCCATCCTTAGTGTTTGGGCCAACTTTGCTCCAAAGGAGCCTTGGCTGTGGGAGGGCAGAGAGAGAGAGAGAGAAAGGAGAGGGGGAGGGGTGGAGAAGCAGATGGGCGCTTCTCCTGTTCGTCCTGACCAGGAATCAAACCCGGGCCATCCAGATGCCGGGCTGACGCTCTACCACTGAGCCAACCAGCCAGGGCCACATGGATTTATTCTAATCAAAACAATAAAAATGGAGTTTGAGCCCTGACCAGGTAGGCTCAGTTGGTGATAGCATTGTCCCAGTACTAAGGTTCAAGTTCGATCCCCAGTCAACCAATACAAGAATCAACCAATGAATGCATAAATAAGTGGAACAATCAATGTTTCTCTCACTCTCTTCTCTCTCTAAAACCAATAAAGAAAAATTTTTTAAAAAGTAGTTTGATGTTGGTACCTTTCACAATAGTTTATATACAAAAAAGGGTATGCAACTTCCCAACAGAATTCTGATAGTTAACATGTATCAGAATGGACTTTTCTAGGCACTGAGAAAGATTTCTATCTCCATGTTTTATTACTTTCACTTATATATGAGTAGGGCATAAGGGAGTCCAATTACCTATAAGGTAGCTTTCTTTGACTACCGCCTATTTAGGGTATCCCATTCTGAGTAGGAGCCAATAAAATCAATCGAATTATCTTTTCTTGGACACAGAAAGCCTCAGTAATAAAGGTGGGCAAGGAGAAGGTAAGTCACCTGAGCCGAGATAATTTATTGGCTCTCTGATGGGATGAGCCAGTCATCTCATGGGATAAGCCCTCAGATGCCATCTCCTCCAAGAGGCATTCCTGGCCATCTCATATATCACATTACCCTAGTTATTTCCTTGGTATTTATTTTGTTATAGTAATCAGCTGTGTAACCTTGAGGATGCTATTTTTACGTACCTGAATTATCTAAAGTGTAAAACAAAGATAATACTAATACCCCACTTCATAGTACTATGCGACTTAAATGAGATAATACATGTTATATGCTTAGAACAGTGCCTAGCACATAGCAGGTATTTCCTACACTATTAGCTATTATCATCATCAGTTTAGTTCTTTCTTGACTGTCTCCCTCACTAAAACTTTAGTGTCAGTGAGGATAATGGCCTCATTTGTCTTGTTCGCCACTATATTTCCATTGCCTAGTACACAAAGGCACATAGTAGGGCTCAAAAATAATTACTGAATGAATGTTGTCTTATATTCTTATATATCCTTAAAATAAACCTCCATCAGTGAAAGTAATTTGCGTACTTGTAACCCAAACAGTCATCATGAAAACTTCCCCAGGGAGCTAAAATCATCATTTTAAAAACAAAACAAAAAACAGGACACTTTGTCATAAGAAAGAGAGCCCTCCTGGGCCCACCAACCAAGACCACAGAGTGTCATTCTTTTCTATATTAGTATGTGGAGGTCAAACTCTCTGATGCCACAGTGTTGTAACTATCAATTTAGCCTGTAAAGAATGGTTCCCCATTCTGATAGGAATTCTCAGATTTCAGCCTGTTTTTCTCTCATCATTATTTTCCAATGTCTTAAAAAACCACGTTTCTCATTTTATCTTTACCACAAAACCTGGTCACACTCTGCTGTGGTTTCTAAGTTACAGCTACTCTAGCCTCATTTTCTTGGATGTACTTCTTCAGAGGTCCTGACCTGGTGCTGACACTCGGTTTATTCTTAGAGTGGCACCTCTAAATATTAATTCCTTTTACCTTCCACTGGTTGAAAGACCACATTCAGAGGCAGAGGTTGCATACAACATAAAAGAAAATCCTCTGGGATTTAGAATACTTCTTTCAAGAGTGTCCAGAGGAACATGATCTGAAGAGCTCACAGTCTTGCAGACATACATGCACAATACAACTTAGCTACTCATGTTTTATAGCTTATCCAGATTTGCTGGAACAGTCATAGATTTGTCGGAAAACACCAGCAACCACGGAGTAAAAGCACAGGTTAGAGGGCAAGCAGACCCAGGAGAGAAAGTCAACAGAAAAGCCTTCCACAAAGAATTCTGAAGAGCACTTTTATCATTATTTAAAGGTACATCATCCATCATGAAATGTATGAAAATCTCAATGTGTCAACTTGAAACTCAGAGATGGAAGTGTCTGTCTGGTTAACATTTTTTTTTTGTTAACATATTTTTAAAAAATGCTTCCTATTGCTTGGAGCCAGCTGCAGTTATATCCCCACAAAAGGCCAATACTAAATATTAAAATGGCAATGAACTGACACCACCAGACAAGACTATGTAATAGTTCATAAGGGAAAATTCAAAGAACTTAGAAAGTACAGCTAGAAGAGACCTCAAAATATATGTGGGTAGACTTCCAGCAACATTAGGCAATAAAGTGACTTGGTTGGAGGCAGTAGAGAATACTGCTTTTGAAATACCTCAGATGAGGTTTGATTCCTAACTCTTTCGCTTATTAGCTTGTGAATTTAAGGAAGCTATTTTAACCTTCCTGAGCCTGTTTCCTCATCTATAAAATAGAGAGGATAATAGTACCTACTTCAAAGAATTAGAGTGGCTGAGGTATAGGATGAGTTTAATAAAAAAGTATTATAAAATATAATTATTATTAGCATGTAAGGCTTTATTATACCCATTTCACAGATGAGGTAATTGAAGCTAAAAATATTTCAGAAATTTGCCCAATGTTATAGAGCGAGGACTTATAAGAATACAGCTCTCGGCCCTGGCCGGTTGGCTCAGTGGTAGAGTGTTGGCCTGGCGTGCAGAAGTCCCGGGTTCGATTTCCGGCCAGGGCACACAGGAGAAGCGCCCATCTGCTTCTCCACCCCTCCCCCTCTCCTTCCTCTCTGTCTCTCTCTTCCCCTCCCGCAGCCGAGGCTCCATTGGAGCAAAGATGGCCCAGGTGCTGGGGATGGCTCCTTGGCCTCTGCCCCAGGCAGGCACTAGAGTGGCTCTGGTCGCAACAGAGCGACGCCCCGGAGGGGCAGAGCATCGCCCCCTGGTGGGCAGAGCGTCACCCCCTAATGGGCGTGCCGGGTGGATCCCGGTCGGGCGCATGCAGGAGTCTGTCTGACTGTCTCTCCCCGTTTCCAGCTTCAGAAAAATAAATAAATAAATAAAAAGAATAATAATAAAAAAAAGAATACAGCTCTCGCCGGACCAGGTGGTGGCGCAGTGGATACAGCATCGGACTGGTATGCAGAGGATCCAGGTTCGAAACCCTGAGGTCGCCAGCTTGAACGCAGGCTCATCTGATTTGAGCAAAAAAAAAGCCCACCAGCTTGAACCCAAGGTCGCTGGTTCCAGCAAGGGGCTACTCGGTCTGCTGAAGGCCCGCGGTCAAGGCACATATGAGAAAGCAATCAATGAACAACTAAGGTGTTGCAACGTGCAATGAAAAACTAATGATTGATGCTTCTCATCTCTCTCCATTCCTGTCTGTCTATCCCTGTCTATCCCTCTCTCTGACTCACTCTCTGTCTCTGTAAAAAAAGAATACAGCTCTCTTCTTCCTAGGGCAGTGGTGCTCTTTTCACTTCATATGTTTTTATAAATTGATACTAAAAGGAGGCCTACGAAAGAAGGCTTTTCATTAGATAAATAAAAGAAACAAATCAAAGTGAAATCAGTAGCCTCTACTATCTGGGTCTTGTCCACAAAATACTACTTTCTATTGCATCAGGGTTCCACATCTTTCAAGTCTGTTGGTTTTTCTTTTAAGGATTTTGGAGCTTTCATACAGTTTACTTCTCAAAATAACTTGCCTCAGGCTACTGTGGTACCTTAGAGTTATAAAAATGTCAGGTATGTGCCACGCACACACATTATGCAATTTTAGTTTTCTGAAGACAAGAAATAAGTCACTTGACAACTAGATTTCTATCAGTGCTGTGGAAAAGTTTAAGTTTTTTCAACAGTGTATTGGTAGGTAAAAGTTACGGTCAACAGCATTCTGAAAGTCATAAGTTCTACCATTGACTCTTTCGAGTTCACAATCAGTTACACAGACCAGTGGGATTCAGTTTTGAGTGCTGCACACCTGGTAAACAACTTCTTAAATGACAAAATATAGAGCTTCATCAAAAAGAATCAACAAAAAAGAAAAAACAAGAGATATTCTTTATTATGAACAAGATTAAGAGTATAGCATGCAATAACTTAAAATACCAATACAGGTGTTGAGTCAGTATTTACCAACATCTATCATATGCCTAGCATCTTGCCTGGCACTGGGAATACAAAGATGAAGAAGAAGTGATACCCTCAAGGAGCCAGTGTAAAAGGGAAAAGACTTATAAAGAAGATGGGTGGGGGGAGTGAATGAAAAAAGCCAGGAAGAAGCATTGCCCCAGAAGAATCATATTTCACTTGGCAAGGAGCCTCAAGAGTGCTGGTACAGATTAAATGGCCTAGAAATTTAACCCCTAGGCTTGTCAGTTCTGTAAAAGCAAGCAAGGCTATTCAATCTCAGTCTTTATTCCCTGTCCACCTCGTTTGCTCCCCACATCATGAGAACGGGTATGATTCCTTTCTCTACTTTACCCTCTTAAGAAGACTGGTAAAAGGGACCAGCTCTGCTCCTGCAGTCTGTTTTTCCTGAAAATTGGAATCCCAATCTATGAGAAATGTAGACTTTATAAGCAAGACCTATAATTAAGCAAAAAAGTTTGAAAAACTCAAGAATTCTAACAACAACCCAAGGAACCTCTGGACAATGGAAGGGAAAAAAAAAATCTGTTTTCAAAGGGGATGGACTTGAGTTCATGATTGACTTTAAATAGAAGCTTGTAAGAGGTGACTCTTCCTTCCTTAGAATGCTTCCAATAAATTAGAACAAAAAGAAAGAAACGTCAAGTGATTATACAAATATGTAACAGCATATAGGTAATTTTAAAAAAGCTTTGTATTTCTTTAGCAAATCCTTTCATGATGAACAAGATGTTTTAAAGTAATTACCTGATTCAACCTAAAAACAGTTCTGTGATGCTAAAAACTAGTAATCATTTTGACTTTTACGCACTCCAAGCACATTCTACAAAGAAGTACAAACCTTCAAAGATATAATCTATAAAAGATGTCCTGCCTCTAGAAATACTCTTAAATCATTATGTGACTGACACAGCATCCTATAGAAACAAAACTGTGATGAACATCATCCTAAACATTTCAATGAAAAAAGCCAGCCATGAAAAACACAGGCTAAAGGTACACTCACTGAAGGAAATCAGAGTGAATATTTTGAATTATGTAGAAGTTTAAAAATTATAAGAGAGACCTAAAGAAAGAGATCTAATAGATCAAACAAACAGTTGTTGAGCTGCTATAGTCATCACCATCATGAGACTTAGCACTGCACAAGACTAGTTGTTCCAAAGGCATGTTCTAGAACGTGTCTGGGCAGCCATGGACCAGCCTACCAAAACCAGTATCCACTGCCACTACAGCACCAGAATGACCTGCTCTATCTTCACTTACCCAGCCTGCTTCCAAGTGCCTCCTCTGGGCTGACCTACTGGCAAAACATTCATATACTTACTATTCAGTGAAGAACCTGGCAATGCCATATTGGCTAACATCTTCTTTATTTTCTAGCAGCTGGCACACTGCATCCTCCATGTACGTGAGGACATGTCGCTGAGCTAAAAAAAATTTTAAAAAGCAAGAAAGAAAAAGATAAGTGAGAGAGACAAGAAAATAAAAGCCCTCCCAATTCTAGTAGGAAGCCATGAAAGTCAATCAAGGTGTTGACTCTACCCTAGGAAGCAGACCGAAATAGGCCAACCAAACTTGCTGGCACTAATGGAGCTATGGTCCCAAAGGGTAGAACGGGACATGATGTAGCACATGACTTACTGCCATCTGAATGGCTGTGAGCGTTAGCATCAACCCTTCATTTCAGTGATGAGGGTCAGCTGGAGAGGAGCTTTAGCACCGGTAAGCAGACACCCTTGGAAGTTCCTTCCATCCCACCTCCTTCCACACTCTTCCACTTTCTGCATGTCTCAGAAACTTATCCCAGAGAAAAGGGCCAAAGGCGTAAATGATCTGCTTGCAAGGAAAACGTGATTCTTTAATTAAAAACAGAAAAACACTGGAAAGTTTAAGGACCATGAAAACCAGTGTTATAAGCTGTTAACCTTGGGAAATAATAAGACCATGAAATCAGAAATAATGTTGTCTGTATTTGTTGTGACTAGTAAATGTGCAAATTAACCATGGGTTTACCAGAAAGGGTCTGAGTACTAGAAGAAATGGGCCTGGAGGGCAGAGGGGGGATAGACAGTGATGGAGGGAGACCTGACTTGGGGTGGTGAACACACAGTGCAGTGTACAGATGGTGTATTGTGGAGTTGTGCACCTGAAACCTGCCCGGTGTTGATAACCAATGTCATCCCAATATAGTCGATAAAAATTAAAAAAAAAAAAAAAAAATGGGTTTGAATTATGGCTCTATCTTTGGCTGGTTAATCTTAGTTATTTAATCTGCATCTGTGTGGAAAGAAATATAATTTAACTTTTTCCTCAAAATATGGTCAATTTGTTGATCTGAAAAAATCAATTGTTGACCTGAATCACCTGAGATACTCTGTTGAATGCAGATTTCTAGGCTGGCCCATCCCAGACTTAGTGACCTGAAATTTCTAACTGGAGCCCAGAAATTTTAACGAGGACCCTCGGCACTTCTTATGTACATGGCAGTTTAAGAATTACTGGGTAAGACCGGGGGCTCTGCAGAGAGGCCCGAGTTCCATTTTCAGCCCTGCCATTTCCTACCTGTGTGACCTTGAGCAAATTACTAGCCTATTTCCTCACTATAAAATGTGGACGATAATACTATTACTGTTTGTAATAATAAAACCATTAACACCTACACCATATGATAAGAATTAAATAAGGTAATGTATGTAAAACACCAGAGTGCCTGTCTTGCTTGATGGTGTATTTAAAAGCCCATCTCAAGGGGCTATTGAGGGTCTACTTCAGTAAACAATGGAGGCCAGGGCTTCTGGTATAGCCAGTGCTCAAAAAAATGTTCCTTTTTGAGCTACTGCTCAAAAAATGATGTTATCTTAGGTATGATAATGATGTTTAGGCGCACTTCACATAAAAACTTCCAATTCAGTATTTCCCATTTACCATCAAAAAACATTGTTTGTTTTTTTTTTTAGTGAGAGGAGAGGAGGCAGAGACAGACTCCCACACGTACCCTGACCATGATCCACCCAGCAAGTCCACTAGGGGGTGATGCTCTGCCCTATCTGGGGCCCCTGCTCCATTGTAACCGGAGCCATTTTTTTTAGCACCTGAGGCAGAGGCCATGGAGCCATCCTCAGCACCCAGAGCCAAATCACTCCAATCGAGCCATGGCTGCAGGAGGGGAGGACAAGAGAGAGGGAGCGAGAGAGAAGCGACAGAGGGCAGGGTGGAGAAGCAGGTGGGCGCTTCTCCTGTGTGCCCTGATTAGAAATCAAACCTGGGACTTCCACACGTGGGGCTGATGCTCCACCACTGAACCAACCGGCCAGGACCTCAAAAAACATTTCTTTTGAAATCACAACTTTTTTTTGGAGCAGTAAAAATTAAAAAACAAACTGATGAATATCCTGACAAAACATAATGCCATGAAATTTCTGACAAGATGGACATTTGCCTCTTTCATAGTTTTATCCCTCAAGAAAATATAGAAAAATTACCTAAAATTAATAAAAATGACTATTTCAAAAAACTATTCTTAAAGAACCCAGTAGTCCATTAAAACTTATAAAGCAAATAAGTTTATCTTTATCTACCCAAGCTGTACTCAAGAGTCTTCATTTAACAATAGTGACCTCGGGTTCCACCACGTTTGCACCAGCCTGAAGGTCCACATGAAGGACATGTTTACCTTCTGTTACTTATTCTGTTGATTTGAGTGCTTCTAAAACTAACAGCCATCAATCACTGTAAACATTCTCTAGTCCCCCACCCCCAGAAAACTGGAAAACTACTTCTCTAGGAAATGGCCAAACTGAGTGATGCTATGAGATAATACAGGGGTCGGGAACCTATGGCTCGTGAGCCAGATGTGGCTCTTAAAATGGCTGCATCTGGCTCGTAGACAAATCTTTAATAGAAAAATAATGTTAAAAATATAAAACATTCTCATGTATTACAATCCATTCATTTCCTACCACCCATGTTCATGGTTGCGGGTGGCTGGAGCCAATCACAGCTGTCCTCCAGGACAACACCAAATTTTTATTGGATAATGCATAAGGTATACACAGGTTGTATGGCTCTCACAGAATTACATTTTAAAATATGTGGCGTTCATGGCTCTCTCAGCCAAAAAGGTTCCCAACCCCTGCGATAATACATGCCAATGTCTGATCTGGATTGTTTTATAATTAAGTATACATTAAATTGGGAGAAGAATTGGCCAAGCTAATATTAAAATCAGCTATATTTTCACCTCTTTCCCTTCTTCCACCCACTTACCCTGATCTTACAAAAGGATCCCTTCCTTGGGCCATGTGAACTTTTATGACTTAGGTCTACCTAAGGCTAGTACAGAATTCATTTAAATGGTAGAAATAAAAGAGCTCTGCCATGCTCGGTGGTAGAGCGTCGGCCTGGCGTGCAGAAGTCCGGGGTTCGATTCCCGGCCAGGGCACACAGGAGGGGCGCCCATCTGCTTCTCCACCCCTCCCCCTCTCTTTCCTCTCTGTCTCTCTGTTCCCCTCCCGCAGCTGAGGCTCCATTGGAACAAAGATGGCCCAGGCGCTGGGGATGACTCCTTGGCCTCTGCCCCAGGCGCTAGAGTGGCTCTGGTCGCGACAGAGTGATGCCCCGGAGGGGCAGAGCGCCGCCCCCTGGGGGGCAGAGCGTCGCCCCTGGTGGGCGTGCCGGGTGGATCCCGGTCGGGCTCATGCGGGAGTCTGACTGTCTCTCCCCATTTCTAGCTTCAGGAAAAAAAAAATAATACACACACACACACACAAAAGAGCTCTGCCATACTTAGAAGCAAATAGTGCTACCTCTCCCTGGCACCAAGGGCTAAAAGTCAGTGTGAAAGCCCTTAAGGGAGAAATGTTTTCAAAGCAATTAGAATCAAAGTATTTTTGTCCTCCTAGAAATAATGAAGGGATTTTCTAGAAAACAAACTGTAAAAAATAAAAAAAGTGGGGAAGGGGAGAGAAAGAATAAAAAAGAAAAAAAAGGACTATACCTGTTTAATATTCATCTACCAATCAAATGCTTAGAGTTTAATATTACATATAACAATGCTAATAGAAGCTACCAATTATAAACACTTATGCAACTTATTGAACAACAATGAACCAGACACTGTGCTATTTTACATGCACTCTTTTATTTAGTCTTCACAACAATCCGATGATATGCACTTTGATTACTTCCATTTTACAAATAGGAGAACTGAGATTTATAGAATTTAAATAACTTGCTCAAGCCCTGGCCGCATAGCTCAGTTGGTTGGAGCGTCATCCAATACACCAAGGTTGTGAGTTTGATCCCAGGTCAGGGCACATGCAAGGGTCATCAAATGAATGCATTTGATGGAACAACAGATTGGTGTTTCTCTAACTCTCTCTCTCCCTCTTCCTCTCTCTATAGAGTCAATAAATAAAATACATAAAAAATAAAGTAACTTGCTCAAGACCATAAAACTAGTAAAAAAGAAGCCAAGATTCAAACCAAAGTTTGCCTGCTACCAAAAACACATGCTCTTAACACTACATCAAACTGCCTAATCACTGACGTCTTACAATTAGTTTTGAAAGTGAATATGAAGTGCTCTGCCCAGGTTGCTCAGTGGACAGAGTGTCGTCCTGGTGCACCAAGGTCGCAGATTCAATCCCTGGTCAGGGCACATACGCAGGCAACCAATGAATGCACAACTAAATGGAACAATGAATTGATGCTTCTCTCTCTCGCTTTCTCCTTTCCCCAACCCACTCCCCTCCTCAATCTCTCTCAAATCAACAGAGGGAGAAAAAAAAGTAAATATACAGTCTACTGGAAAGTTCTGTCCGTTTCTGGAATAAAACAAAATACAAATTTTTCTTACTGACAATAAACTTTATTAAATAATATAATTGTCATTATTATTAATGATTTCTAGCCAGCGTGAGGGCAATTTGTATATCCCATTTTTGAAAAATGTTTTATCTTTTGATGGAAAAAATTGAACCAGTGCTTGTTTGTTATCTTCTTCATTTTTGAATTTTTTGCCCTTCAAAAAATTTTGTAAGGACAAAAACAAGTGATAGTCAGAGGGTGCTAAGTCCGGGGAATATGGTGTATGCGACAGAATTTCGCAGCCTAGTTCTGCAATTTTTTGACGAGTCCCCAAAGCAGCATGTGGCTTGGCATTACCATGATGCAGTATGATGTTCTTCCTATTGAACATCGCCGGCCTCTTTTCTTGGACTGCTGTCTTTAAATTATCCAGTTGCTGACAATACTTCTGCGAATTGAGCTTTTTGTTCGGTTTTAAAAGCTCATAATGTATTGGTCCTTGAATGTCCCACCATATACACAACATTCTCTTATTCAGAGTCAAATTTGATTTAGAGGTGGAAGGGCTAGGTTTTCCAGGTTCACAATATGCCCTTTTCCTTACGATGTTTTCACAGGTAATCAACTTTTCATCCCCAGTTATCATCCGGTTCAAGAAGGGCTCGATTTTGCTCCGAGCAAGCACAGATGTGCATCTGACGACTCGATCATCCAAATTCTTCTGACTTAATTCATGTGGCACCCATCTTGAATATTTCCACACCAATCCTATCTTCCGAATATGGTCCGAAATGGTTTGCTGAGCTGAATTAAGCCTTTCTGCGATCTCTGATGTTGTCAGAAAAGGATCTTGCTCCAACATGGTCTTAACAACATCGTCATCGATCAAAGATGGTCGCCCAGAACGTGCTTATCAGAAAGGTCGAAATCACCTGTTTCGAATTTTTCAAACCATCTCCTGCATGTCCTATCAGAAACTGTACCTTCACCAAACACTTTCAATAAATTTCTACATGCTTCTGTAGCATTTCTTCCTTGTTGAAATTCGTATCAAATACAGTGGCGTAAATAAACTTTATCTGTAGCCACGGGTACACTATCACTTCACACATAAGACTAACGTGAATCAACTTTGTTTTAGTTAATTTGCTACGTCAGTATGTGTATACATTAAGTGATAAAAATAGAGAGACACACATGCGCCAAATAAACATGTGCTTACGTGTCAAAACTTGTTGTGATAGAAATGGACAGAACTTTCCAGTAGACCTGATATGATCTTGACTTTACATATAGCACAAAGGCAGGACTGTATGTGGATAATAAAATCATCTGAGAGATATGGTCCATTTGTGTCTATGTGAATTCATATGTGTGTAAGTAGGGGGTATCCTGTCCCCACTTGTGTAGGCAGGTGCACAAGCCAATCAAATCTGTATGAAGTTAGAACTTGTCCCCAAATTTTAAAGTTTGTTTTTTCGTTTTTCTTTTTTTTTGACAAAGAACCACCCCACCACAAGGTCTTCACCCTATCTATCCCTAGTTCACAAAGTAGAAACGAAAGGCCTAGTTCTCTAGTCATCTGTGGGAGAGGAGAAGAAGCTAAAAAGAGCCAGCAGAGCCAGCAAATGGTTCCTCCCCTCTGAGAATTTCACACAAGCCAGTGCGAGCAGCTCTCTCTAATTGCTGCTCCCTGGCGGGTGCCTTCACCTGCGGCTCTTATCAGCCCAATGTTCCACCTGTGGTTAAGTGCACCACCCAACCCTGGAAAATCCTTGCAGTTTATCAAACTTCAATGAGGCAGAAGTTCAAAGCTCTTGCTTGGCAATAAAACATGGAGAATGTTGTTTTATATTATTTTTTAAATGCAAAGGAATAGCTTTAATTTGTGTGAATGATTAAAGAATACAAAGTGCACACCTGCACCCCCAGAGGGCAAAGATATCTGGGCACCTTAGCTGCCCTCTTGGAAAAAGAAAAACATTTCAGATTGGCTTTTTCTCTTATGCTTTGCTGCGACTTCCACAAGACCAGAATTGAGTACATTTTCTAACATGTACCAATATGGCTCTATTGTTCTGAAATGCACACTAAAGCCCAACATCCATGTCTTGCTCAGATAGCATCGCTGTCTGAGATAAGCACTTATATAACTTCGACTCACTGCACTGAAAAATCCAAGTGAAACATGAGTAGTAAATACTGCGTGATCTTTTTCTTTTAAAGACTATAAAGAAGCTGGGACATTTCCTTGTGTTTATTTTTCTTAACACTATATGATCTTTACATGAACCTCCCAAGTGAAGGCAACTGTGGATCCGAAACCTCTTGGTTCTGTTCCATCACCTCCTGCTGATGGCTTCATCTCTATACACAGACACTTCTGCTATAAAGTGGGTATGGTACTAAGAATGATATATCTAATAATAAACAACTTTTTTAGAAAAAATTTCATATAGACAAAAGGTAACATACTAATGATTAATATTATTATTTTTATTTATTTTTTATTTTTAAACAGAGACAGAGAGAGAGTCAGAGAGAGGGATAGATAGGGACAGACAGACAGGAATGAAGAGAGATGAGAAGCATCAATCATCAGTTTTTCGTTGCAACACCTTAGTTGTTCATTGATTGCTTTCTCATATGTGCCTTGACCAGGGGGCTACAGCAGACCGAGTAACCCCTTGCTCGAGCCAGCAACCTTGGCTCTAAGTTGGTGAGCTTTGCTCAAATCAGATGAGCCCGTGCTCAAGCTGGCGACCTCGGGGTCTCAAACCTGGGTCCTCCACATCCCAGTCTGACGCTCTATCCACTGCGCCACCGCCTGGTCAGGCTGATTATATTATTATTGCTACGTAGTGATTCTACAGATTAAAACAAGAGCAATTTACTGTAATGGTTAAAAGCATGGGCTTTGGAGTCAGACTGGCTTCAATTTAATTTCTAGCTCTGGCAATTATTAACTTTGTGACTTTAAGTAAATTACCTAATCTCTGTGCCTGACCTTTCCTATAAAATTTGGGAATAGTACCTACTCTCTAAGGTTGTACTGAGGAGTAAATAGAATAACGTATGTAATAATTTTAGCATAGTGCTTGGCACAGTGTATACATGTGCAATAAATATTAGCTAGTTTTATTATTGTTGTTATTATTAGTTGTTACTGTGTACCTCTCCCAGACATTGCAAAACTCACAAGACACTAGGGTTTCAACAGGAGTGAACACCAAGAGACTGACCTACTACAGCCCTCTACTCATTTACAGTTCTGTCCATCCAACCAAGGATGTTTATAGATTAATTTCAAAAATTCCTGGGCTATATGAAACCCTACACAAATAATCATACACTAATTTCAGTGATAGCCTTTAAACTTGTAGGAAGCATTCATTTATTAACTTCTACTCAGGAGGCTCTAATTTATATGGGGAAAGTCCAACACTATTTCTTTTTACTCCTTTCCAAGGCGTAAATACCATCAAAGTATTAGCTGTTTGTTTTGCAATTAAGTGATAAGGGGTCCCATTGGAAATTTTTGCTTGAGGGCCTAGAATTTCCACCTACAATGTTAGTTAGGCCACTCATTATTATTTAATACAGAGTTACGATACTAAACAAGTCTCCCTGGAACAATATTCACATATGTGAATTTAATAGATACACACAACAGCAACAGCAGTGTAAGAGAAAAGCAGAGTACTATATACATATATTCAACTTTAAATCTGACTTTCTCTTCCTCTCCCGGAGTCCTTTGAGACACATTTTGGTTTATGAAGCCTCTTAGCTTCAGCTGCTGGTCGGCACAAATAAATGTTGAATTAAATTAAGACTGTCCCCTGAGATAAAAGTATTGCTGTTAACCAAAAACCTGTCATGTAAACTGTTAAAAAACTTCAAGTGCGATATCATTTACAAATCACTAATATACAGTACTTGATCTTGTGAAGTACAAATAGATAGCTTAATGGTTTAAAAATTAATAGACCTCTAAAATCAATTATTTATATCCTCTGTCTTTACTGGTATGTCCTGATCTGGGGATGCAATAGGTTCTGGGAAAATATTTTATCACCCACACACAACCATCTTTGATCTTAGACCACACTGGACCAATTTCCTTTAACCACAGGAGATGGGGAAATGAGGGAAACTAGCATATGCAATCCTTATACAACCCAATGAGGTAGGTAATAGACTTTTTTAAAGCTCAGAGAGGTTAAGGAACCTACTCAAAGTCTTAATGGTTGAGGCAATACTCAAATTTAGATCTGACTCCAAAGCCCATGCCCTTCCACTAGAACCCACTACCTCTCACAAACAAACATAAAAGCAAGACAAATCTAAACAGCTATAATGTATCCCATATAACACTGCATTATCTAGAAATTGCTGACTTTTCATTGTTAATGCTAGAAAAGAAGCTTAAATTGGTAAATCAGACAGTTGAAGTACTGGCATGATTTTTAAATTTAAAAAATATTTATTTCTAATTACACATGTAGTTATTTTTAAAGCTTCAAACAATACAGAAAAAGTTAAAAACCAATCCCAGTTCCCACTGAATAAGAGAGTTCTAAGCATTTTATGGGTATTAATTTTACTTAATAGTATGAGATGGGTAATTTTATTTTATCTCAATTTTATAGATAAAAAAGGAAATACTCATACATGCAATTTACCTAAAGTAAGCAGCAGAGATAGGATTTGAATCCAGGCCTTTGGTCTGTACTACATTATACTGCAGCCCTTAAAGAGCTATACAGCATAATGTATCAAGTGGACTTTCCTAAGAACAAATTTAAAAATTAAGGAAAGACTTTTTATATTAATAGTTAATTATAAAACACAAAAACTAATATTGCTTTTGGGCATCCAAATCACAAAAGTGCATTATACAGCTAGTCAAACTCAAATACTAAAAGACAAGTCAGGGACAAACAGGCATTATACACGTGTTAACATCACCTGTGACAACCAGAAACTAGAGGTGACTAAAGGTCTTTATGCAAAGTAGGGGATGAAAAGCTAAAGTTTACTTACCTCAACCAATAGAGGTATTGTAGAAGTTAACAGCTGTGCAAAGCTGAGTGCTTTGACAACCAAATAGTCTCTAGTCAACCATTAACCTTTCCTACCACCCACCTCCCTCTTCCTAAAACTGGTGATTTTTGATATTTTGGGGATGTCAATTAAGGCTAAATGCTTAAATCTTATTGCTTCCATATTTCCAGCCTAAATCTCATAATACAGAATTAGTAGTTTGGAGCCTTGCATTTTTTTAAAGGAGGTTTTTACAGAGGTCCAAACTTAAAGCACTCAGTTAGCTCACCATAACAGAATGTACTGCCTGAATGTCAGAAAAATCTAAAGTAGCACTTAAGATTCCCACAGTTACAATCTATGGGACACATGAAAAACCCACATAAAATTATCATGACAATAGTTTTGCAAAAATAGCTACTCAAAGAGCAGTATATTTATCAAATCAACTTCATAAACATTCACAAAACTTTTCCAGACTGGATCACAAGTTAAAGAAATCTAGAACTTGATAAATATGGAGTAAATCATGTACTGCTCATGTCATGTCAGGCTGGAAAATATTAAAGTTACAGGGTGAAAATTAATCGTGTTATATAGTCAGCAAAGGTTGTAGCCTTTGGAGCAAACCATGCATTTGTAGATTATTAACATTATATATGAAAATATGCAATTTAACTATGAATACATACATGGATTAGTGATATTACTGCAACAAGGTACTAATGTAGTGGTTCTCAAAGTGTGCCCTAGAAGATTTCCAGGTGCGCCTTATGGTATTTCAGAGAAATATATGCCTGTTGGGGACCAAAAAACCAACAGGGTTTCTGGAGTTTAGATTTTTGGGGGACAGAGGTGTGGGGAATTGGCTGTAAGCTGACAGTCTGCCCAACCCCCCACCTCACTTGCCTGATTAGGTTGCAAAAGGCTGTTAAGCTGTGGTGCTGGATCGTTTACACTACCCTCCATGTTCCCCAGAAAGACTGGAGGCAAGTTTCTTCTATCCTTTGTTTGGTGTAAAGTTAAGATGATATGTATGGTGGGGGTTTTCTATGCTCAACACAATTAAGAGTAAAAAGAGAGGAATTCTTCAATGTATTGACGAGGAAATGAGAGTTTGCCTTTCAAATATATGGCCAAACATTGAAGAAATCACTAGGACACTTCAGGCTCATGTTTCTCATAAACACAGAATGAAAAAGCTTACACATTTGCGCCAGGGACCTGCTGAATTACTAAATCTTACTAAGAATGTATCTATATATATAAAAAGATAACTTTTTGTTGTTTTTTAATTTTTAACCCCTCTTTTAGTAATTCTAAAAAGCATAACTCAAAAAATGTAACATAAAAATGTTTTTTAGGCCCTGGCCAGTTGGGTCAGTGGTAGAGTGTCGGCCTGGCGTGCGGAAGTCCCGTGTTCGATTCCCGGCCAGGGCACACAGCTTCTCCACCCCTCCCCCTCTCCTTCCTCTCTGTCTCTCTCTTCCCCTCCCGCAGCCGAGGCTCCATTGGAGCAAAGATGGCCCGGGCGCTGGGGATGGCTCCTTGGCCTCTACCCCAGGCGCTAGAGTGGCTCTGGTCACAACAGAGCGACGCCCCAGAGGGGCAGAGCATCGCCCCCTGGTGGGCATGCCGGGTGGATCCCGGTCGGGCGCATGCAGGAGTCTGTCTGACTGTCTCTCCCCGTTTCCAGCTTCAGAAAAAAAAAAAAAAAAAAAAAAAAAAAAGTTTTTTAATGTCAGAATAAATTTAATTTTGTCGAATTTATTTCATTTAATTATATAAAAGCACGCTTGGACTTTATATATTTTTCTTTAATATTTGACTTAATTATTACAACATATTTCTCAGAAATTTGTATATAATGTGCCTACAATTATTTGTAGGATTTTAAGTGCGCCCCGACTTCAAATAGTTTGAGAACCACTGTACTAATGCAATAACATCAATTGGCATTTTATGTTCAAACTATTTCATAAAAATTATGACACAACTCACAGAAGAGTAACAGGATCTCATTTGATCTAATGGCAGAAGAATACAGAAGAGTTCTAATTTAAGGCTGCTGAAAATTCATGGGCTTAGAATTCCTGATCCTCTTTCTTTTGGTTGATACTGTCTCTATATGAAGTAGGAGATTCTTTTTCAAATGAGAGTGTCATGTATCAAATTCCCACTCAGAACTATGTCTACACCCTACTTACGGAATATGACTTGTAATAATGCTCAATAATCTCTTTAAGTTTCTATTTTTGTTATGAAAGTAAAGGATGCTAGTGTAAATATTTATAGATGCCCAGAAGCCTAGGCTAAAGTGCACAGAAGTCATAGGGAAAGCAGCATACAGAGACCCTAGTTTAGTTTACATAAAAAAACGCATGCCAACATTATTAATTAGCTGAACATATCTTCTAAATTAATGGCATAAAACATCAAAGTACACTATAAAAAATATACTTTAGCCTGACTGATGGTGGCGCAGTGGACAGAGTGTTGATGTGGGGTGCTGAGGTCCCAGGTTTGAAACCCTGAGGTTATTGGCTTGAGCATGGACTCAGCCGGCTTAAGTACAGGCTCACCAGCTTGAGCGCGGGGTCATCGGCTTCAGTGTGGGATCATCGGAACGATCCTATGGTCACTGGCTTGAGCCCAAAGGTTGCTGGCTTGAAGCCCAAGGTTGCTGGCTTGATCTCAAGGTCACTGTCTTGAGCAAGGGGTCACTAGCTTGGCTGGAGCCTCCCAGTCAAGGTATATATGAGAAGCAATCAGTGAACAACTAAAGTGCCACAACTATGAATCAATGCTTCTCATCTCTCTCCCTTCCTCTCTCTCTCTCTCTTTCTCTCTTGCGTGTGCGTGCAATATATATATTCTTTACACTTTATTTTTACCAGACTAAAATATTTTTGACTCATAACTCAGGAATGGTTGCACTGTCCAACCATACCTTTCTGGCCAGGCTCAACCAGAATGTCATCTTCTTCATGAAGAGTTCCCTAATTCTCTCCTAGCTGAATGCAATCTTCCTTATCCTCAACTGCTTTAGGATTTCCAATGGCTCTTTCTACCTTGATATAGAGTTGTTGTTGTTTTAAAGTTATTTGTTATATTTCCACCTTGATATAGTTATTTCTGTACTACTCCTTAAATACAGATAGGAACCATGACTCATTTATCTTTTATCCCTGTTGATATTCAGGACCGTTCAGTGTTTCCCACACAGCAGTCATTCAAACATTTACTAAATGAATACAGAAACTGTACCACTATTTATACACTGTGATGCGACTCTTTGTTCAACTCAACCATTTTAGGCCTGTGCCTCCCAGGTGGGAAACACTAAGTACCAAAACACATCCTGTGTTAGTAGGGTTCTTACAGGAAGCCACTTTGTCCTGTTCTCAACTCTTCTTTCTGTTGCCTTTTTACTGTTCCTTCTGTCTATTCTGATGAGAAAGCACTTGTTCCTTCCATTGTTACTAAGAGCCTCATTATGTTCAAGGTAAAGTGAAAAAAAATGCATTTGACGCAATTACCAGTTACAAATTTGGGGGCTATTTGTCATTTCAACATCCAAGACTTGAATGAAAGAAAGTCCAAATTCTTTTCACTCCTAAGAACTATTTTCTTTTTTTCTTTATAGACAAAATGGAAGCACACAGCACAGGCAGTCCTCAGTAAGCCACCGTTCATAAACAGCTTTGCTGAAAGCGTAACAAAGGTTCTGTTGTGCTCTTGCGTGGCAGGGCCAGTAAGCAGCAGGAGCAGATGAACTCTTTAAGGAACAAAGGTTCTGTCTTCATGCAAATGTTTGCATTAATAAAAAATGAAGAAAAGATATAGAAAATGCAGGCTAGCTGGACATAATAGGTCTCTAAATGGGAGGTTTTTCACATTTTTCAGGCGGAGTCAGCAGGTCTTTTAAAAACTTTGTGTCATTCTGAACATTTCACAGACATCACAAGAAAGACATGCAAATAACAGAAGCAAATCAAAGGACATCCCGCTGCTCTGCTGGCGCCTCCCTCATCCATGCCTGGTTTGTCATTTTCTGTTAACCCTAGTGCTGGCTGCTGCTTTGTTGAGGAATGGAGTCCCTCTCCCATGTGGCAGGACATGTCCAGCCAGCTGGCCCTTGCACTGATGACATTACAATGCAAGACATGTACAACCACTCAGGGACACGTGCTGCCAGGCAACAAGTCCCACGTGTGATTATTACACACTCGGCTTACAAATCTGCATAGGAAAGAACCTCTAAACTAACCACTTAAGATATGATCCCCTTGAGCGAGAGCATCACTGAGTAATTTCCGAGGTCCTTCAAAGTGAAAGACACAATAAGGGCCTTAAAAAAATACAGAAAATTTAAAACCTTGTGAAGGGAGAGGTTTACCTAATATGTGCCAAGCACTGTATTAAGTGCTCAACCTGTACCATCTTAGTTAATCTCCACAACCACCACTGAAGGTCGATACTTATTCCCATTTTACAGCTGAGGAAACTGGGGCTTAGGGAGCTTATTAACTCACCAAGGTCACACAGCTAATAATGGTAAGCCAAGACTCAGAATTGGTGGCAAATTCCTCTCCAAGCTCTACATTTTTCTCACCCCTTATCTCTGTGGCTTTGTGATTGAAACCTGACTTACTCTGAAAATATCACAATGACCATATTCTCCATGGAAGGACTCTTTCTCCCTTTTTTTTTTTTTTTTTTGTATTTTTCTAAAGCTGGAAATGGGGAGGCAGTCAGACAGACTCCCGCATGCACCCGACTGGGATCCACCCGGCATGCCCACCAGGGGGTGATGCTCTGCCCATCCGGGGCGTTGCTCTGTTGCAACCAGGGCCATTCTAGCGCCTGGGGCAGAGGCCATGGAGCCATCCCCAGCGCCTGGGCCATCTTTTGCTCCAATGGAGCCTTGGCTGCGGGAGGGGAAGAGAGAGACAGAGAGGAAGGAGAGGGGGAGGGGTGGAGAAGCAGATGGGCGCCTCTCCTGTGTGCCCTGGCCGGGAATCGAACCCCAGGACTTCTGCACGCCAGGCCGACGCTCTACCACTGAGCCAACCGGCCAGGGCCTCTTTCTCCATTTGAATCATTTGGAGTCTTTAGCATTCATTCTTATGAGTGGCTTTTTTGTTAGATCGTGGTAAGAATCTAATTAAAGCTACAAAAAGTTTTCTCACAGAAAAACAGATATAATTTAATGTGCTGTATATGATTTTAGAGCACACAGGAGGCTCCTAAATTCATCTACAGCTCCCCTGAGAGTTCTTCCTGGCCTACATGTTTAAAAACAAACAAGCAAACAAACAAAAAAAAACAACCCCAAACTCAGAACTCACATTTCTCTTCCCAGAAGCACCTGATTGGTTTTCTTTCACAATGAAGACCCATCAAATCTCCTTGACCTGAAAATTCCTTGTCCTCCTCAATTTCCATTGAACACACTATTCCTTTTCACCAGGATTTGAAATCACTATGTCCTCTCACAGACTGTCTCATCAGCCTTTCTTGGTTGTGCTTAACTTGAAACCAGTAGCCAGTCACTTCATTACTATTCTTACTACTGCTCCTGAATTACAAAAGCTTAAGGAGTAGAACTTTAAGATTATATCATTCAACTTCCATCATTTTACAGATTAAAAAAAAGTGATATATTTCCTCATCGTTTTCCCTCTTGATCCAATGATGGAAAGTTCAATAACTTCTTGCTCAAAAGAAGGCCTAAAATTCTCTACCTTTCTCTCTATAACCACATTGTCAAAGTTTTTCTTTAAACAATTCGAGCAAAATAAACCATGGCAACAACTGAATTATTTTCAAATATTTTTTCATACTCTCTGAATGGACAAAACTTTTAAAGTGGAATAGTCAAATGATATTATCCAGGTTTCTTTTATCTTACTGAGAGTCCTTCCAGATCTCTGGTGCCAATAATAATCCAGGAACAACTTAATTTTTTTGTCCGATAATAAAAGTGATATGTAATATGATATAAGAAGTAATAACAAGTGAGATAATTAACATTCTTTAATATAATGTTTAGCTGGAAAATAATCTAAGTATTGATAATCTGATTACTGAATTATACTGAGCCCTTAGTTTGAAGACAACCAGAGGAAGCAAATTATTACATGACTTTATGATAAAAGGCAGAAAAAGTAAAGGAGATTATTTCCAGGGGGAAAAGTGGCAAAGCTGCACAGTATTGGGAATTTAGAGAATCAAACATAATCCTATCATATGGATTTAAAAGAGCTGGTGGAAGAAAATATAAGCAGTTGTCTACGGAGCACAGGAGCAGAGGGGTAAATCGGGACAGGGTAGGAGAAAGTCCTCTCAATGTATGCCTTATATATTTTTTGAAACTGTGACTTTGTTACCTTGTCAAAGTGTGTGTTAAGAAGGGCAAGAGAGAGACGTTGCCAGCCCCAGCAACTACTTCCTCCTTAGAAACACTCCAGTTTTTCCTGGGCTCATACTACTGGCATAAAGACCATATTTCTTAGCTTCTCTTGCAGCTAGGCTTTAGTCATGTGATTAAACTACAAAATATAAGCACAAGTGTGGGTCTTAGTTTCTGGCTAGGTAGTTCAATTCGTTGGAGCATCATTCCAATATGCCAAGATTGTAGGTTCATTTTCTGGTCAGAGCACATACATGAATCAACCAATGACAGCATAAATAAGTGGAACAAATTGATGTTTCCCTCTCTCTCTCTCTCTAAAATTCAATAAATTAAAATTAAAAAATAAAAGAAAGTACTTAAATGGAACTGATCCAACTGAAAGCTGTCTCTTACTTCACAGAACTTACATAAAGATGTTTTTTTTGTTTTTTTTTTTTAAATTTTTTTTAAATTTATTCATTTTTAGAAAGGAGAGGGAGAGAGGGGGGGAGAGAGAGAGAGAGAGAGAGAGAGAGAGAGAGAGAGGAGAGACAGAGAGAGAGAAGGGGGGAGGAGCTGGAAGCATCAACTCCCATATGTGCCTTGACCAGGCAAGCCCAGGGTTTTGAACCAGCGACCTCAGCATTTCCAGGTCGACGCTTTATCCACTGCGCCACCACAGGTCAGGCTAAAGATGTTTTAAAATTAATTTTTCCGGCCTGACCTGTGGTGGCGCAGTGGATAAAGCGTCAACCTGGAAATGCTGAGGTTGCCGGCTCAAAACCCTGGGCTTGGCCCTGGCCAGTTGGCTCAGTGGTAGAGCGTCGGCCTGGCGTGCAGAAGTCCCGGGTTCGATTCCCGGCCAGGGCACACAGGAGAAGCGCCCATCTGCTTCTCTACCCCTCCCCCTCTCCTTCCTCTCTGTCTCTCTCTTCCCCTCCAGCAGCCAAGGCTCCACTGGAGCAAAGATGGCCCGAGCCCCAGGCGCTAGAGTGGCTCTGGTCTCGACAGACCAACGCCCTGGAGGGGCAGAGCATCACCCCCTGGTGGGCAGAGCGTCGCCCCCTGGTGGGCATGCTGGGTGGATCCCAGTCAGGTGCATGCGGGAGTCTCTGACTGTCTCTCCCTGTTTCCGACTTCAGAAAAATACAGAAAAAAAAAACAAAAAACCCTGGGCTTGCCTGGTTAAGGCATATATGGGAGTTGATGCTTCCTGCTCCTCCCCCCCTTCTCTCTCTCTCTCTCTCTCTCTCTCTCCTCTCTATAATGAATAAATAAAATCTTTTTAAAAAGTTAATTTTTCCATTTACTAACTGAGGAAGCATTCTGATTAATTTTAGGACTGTTGACAGCACTATTCTCAGATACTACATTTTTCACTAGACAGAAAAATGAACATATTAGGAGCAGCACATAAAGTAAGAGGTAGCAAAGAAGTAGAACGTCATTCTAATGGCCACTTCTCTTCGAACAATCTAGGTCAGATTCTATCTGGCTCCACTTGTGGGTGGTACAAGACACTTCTCCAATTGATTCTAGAAATCTTTCTTCAGAAAATTTACACAGCTCAAATAATCTGACTCATCAAGGAAAGGTGAACTGACCTGCCATCCAGTTCTTAAACAGTGAATTGATCCCAGCCCTGCATTACCATCCCACAGAAAGGCAACCAGGCTCAACAGCCTAAGCAAAAGGGTCTTGTTACATGAGACCCGGTTTCTAATCTCTGTCCTAGAGATGACTCCTGGAGCATTATGCGAGGTATTTAACCCCCCAACTTAATTTTCTCAGTAGATCATGGGGGAGAAGGACACTTTACTCTCCAGAACTATTTGGAAATCTGATTAAGCTTAAATATTTTGCTTTTTAAAAGTATAAGTAGATACAGAAAATGAAATTAATGCATTCTCTTTGACTTTTCTGAATTTATACTTTGTCTTCCCAAAACAAAATAATCCAGTAGAAAGCCTCATTAATGGACCTAGTTTAAGAAAAATGTTAACTCTCTGTTCCTGTCTGTCTGTCCCTGTCTATCCCTCTCTCTGACTCTCTGTCTCTGTTAAAAAAAAAAAAAAAAAAGAAGCCTGACCAGGCGGTGGCGCAGTGGATAGAGCGTTGGACTGGGATGCAGAGGACCCAGGTTCGAGACCCCAAGTTCGCCAGCTTGAGCAGCGCGGGCTCATCTGGTTTGAGCGAAAAGCCCACCAGCTTGAACCCAAGGTCGCTGGCTCCAGCAAGGGGTTACTCAGTCTGCTGAAGGCCCATGGTCAAGGCACATATGAGAAAGCAATCAATGAACAACTAAGGTGTCGCAATGCGCAACAAAAAACTAATGATTGATGCTTCTCATCTCTCTGTTCCTGTCTGTCTGTCCCTGTCTATCCCCCTCTCTCTCTGTCTCTGTTAAAAAAAAAAAAAGAAAAAAGAAAAATGTTAAACTGAGGAGAAGAATTTGGTGCTAGAAGGAAAAGGAAAAGATTAAAAAACGCTTTACTTTCAATATCATTTTCTTGAGCTTTTATAAGCATGGAGCTGATAGCAATCTTATTAGGTCATATAATTTAATATTTTCTTAATTAGGTTAATCTTATTGCATTTTAAAAATCACTTAAATACAGAATTTCTTTATCTTAAAATAGCAATAATTTATATATCTCTATGGTCCCTTCTTATCTTCATCAGTGTATACATAGATTTATACTGGAGGGGTGTGGGATCATCAATATGATCCTAAGGGTTGCCAGTTTGAGCCCAAAGGCCACTGGCTTGAGCAAGTGGTCACAAGCTCAGCTTGAGCCCAAAGGCCACTGGCTTGAGCAAGTGGTCACAAGCTCAGCTTGAGCCCGAGGTCTGATCCCCAGTCAAGGCACTTATGAGAAGCAATCAATGCACAACTAAAGTGAAGCAACTACGAGTTGATGCTTCTCTCTCTCCCTCCCTCCCTCTCTCTCTCTCTCTCAAAAAAAAGAGAATATTGTACATGCATAAACTCTTTTTTTTTTTTTTTTTTTTTGAGACAGAGAGAGAGAAAGGGAGAGAGAAACAGGAAGGGAGAAAGATGAGAAGTATGAACTAGTTGTTGCTTCACTTTACTTGATTGCTTTTCATATGTGCCTTGACTGGGGATATGACCAGCAACCACTCAACCCAAGCCAGCATCTCCTTTCTCAAGCCAGTGACCTTGGGCTCAAGCCAGAAACCTTGGGCCTCAAGCCAGTGAGTTTAAGATTGTGTCAATGATCCGATGCTCAAGCCAGTGAGCCTGCGCTCAAGCCAGAAAGCCCACACTCAAGCTGGAGAGACCACTCTCAAGCTGGGGAGCCCATGCTTACGCTGGCAACCTCAGGACTCAAGCCCACAACCTCAGCATACTGGGTTAAGGCTTTACCCACTGACCACCAGCAGTCAGGCTTGCGTAAACTCTTACATCATTTCCTTTGACAACTTGCCCTGAAGAGGCTTAAGCCTGTAAATGTACTATTTATTTTCTTTACATGTTTTATGTTAACTTGCATTTATCATATTCATCATGATTTTCCTTATTCTGTCACTTTTCTTTCATCTTTGTTACTTGTCCTACAGAAATTTAAAAAATAAATTCTATCTATACATCCATCTACCTTCAAATATCTACTGTTGATTTGTGTCATAAAATTATCTTAGGGGTAAGCATACTTTATATTTTTTTCTAGTTATAAAAGTATACTGCTCACAAAAATTAGGGGATCAAGGAACGTGCAAGATACTCCAGTACAGTTGGTTTTGCATCTCATTTGCATAATTGACCAACTTTCTTTGACTTGTTTGCTTTTCTGATGTTCGTTTAATTTAAAAAAATCAAATGGGCCCTGGCCGGTTGGCTCAGCGGTAGAGCGTCGGCCTAGCGTGCGGAGGACCCGGGTTCGATTCCCGGCCAGGGCACACAGGAGAAGCGCCCATTTGCTTCTCCACCCCTCCGCCGCGCTTTCCTCTCTGTTTCTCTCTTCCCCTCCTGCAGCCAAGGCTCCATTGGAGCAAAGATGGCCCGGGCGCTGGGGATGGCTCTGTGGCCTCTGCCTCAGGCGCTAGAGTGGCTCTGGTCGCAACATGGCGATGCCCAGGATGGGCAGAGCATCGCCCCCTGGTGGGCAGAGCGTCACCCCTGGTGGGCGTGCCGGGTGGATCCCGGTCAGGCGCATGCGGGAGTCTGTCTGACTGTTTCTCCCTGTTTCCAGCTTTAGAAAAATGAAAAAAAAAAAAAAAAAAATCAAATGGGCCTGACCGGGCGGTGGCGCAGTGGATAGAGCGTCAGACTGGGATGCGGAAGACCCAGGTTCGAGACCCCGAGGTCGCCAGCTTGAGCGCGGGCTCATCTGGTTTGAGAAAAAAACCCACCAGCGTAAACCCAAGTTCGCTGGCTCCAGCAAGGGGTTACTCAGTCTGCTGAAGGCCCATGGTCAAGGCACATATGAGAAAGCAATCAATGAACTAAGGTGTTGCAACGCGCAATGAAAAACTAATGGTTGATGCTTCTCATCTCTCCCCGTTCCTGTCTGTCCTTGTCTATCCCTCTCTCTGACTCACTCTCTGTCTCTGTAAAAAAAAAAAAAAAAAAAAAAAAATCAAATGGGCCCTGGCTGGTTGGCTCAGCAGTAGAGCGTCGGCCTGGCGTGCAGGAGTCCTGGGTTTGATTCCCGGCCAGGGCAAACAGGAGAGGCACCCACCTGCTTCTCCACCCCTCCCCCTCTCCTTCCTCTCTGTCTCTTTCTTCCCCTCCCACAGCCAAGGCTCCATTGGAGCAAACGGCCCAGGCGCTGAGGATGGCTCTGTGGCCTCTGCCTCAGGCGCTAGAATGGCTCTGGATGCAACAGAGCAACGCCCCAGAGGGGTAGAGCATCACCCCCTGGTGGGCATGCCGGGTGGATCCCAGTCGGGCGCATGCAGGAGTCTGTCTGACTGCTTCCCCGTTTCCAGCTTCAGAAAAATGAAAAAAAAAAAAAAAATCAAATGCTTTTTTTTTATCACTTTATATTAATTTTGAGATATCCCATAATTTTTGTGAGCAGTATATTTTAATATTTTAATTCAACTATAATTCATTTCACCATATGACTATAAATTTATTCCTTTAAAAAAATTTTTTTTTACAGAGACAGAGAGAGAGTCAGAGAGAGGGATAGACAGGGACAGACAGATAGAAACCGAGAGAGATGAGAAGCATCAATCATTAGTTTTTCATTGTGGCACCTTAATTGTTCATTGATTGCTTTCTCATATGTGCCTTGACTGTGGGCCTTTAGCAGACTGAGTAACCCCTTGCTCAATCCAGCGACCTTGGGTCCAAGCTGGTGAGCTTTTGTCAAACCAGATAAGCCCGCGCTCAAACTGGCGACCTTGGGGTCTCAAACCTGGGTCCTCCGCATCCCAGTCCAACACTCTAACCACTGCGCCACCGCCTGGTCAGGCTAAAAAAATATTTTATTTATCCATTTTAGAGAGGAGAGATGGAGAGAGAAAGAGAGAGAGAGAGAGAGAAGATTGGGGGAGGAGCAGGAAGCATCAACTCCCATATGTGCCTTGACCAGGCAAGCCCAGGGTTTTGAACCAGTGACCTCAGTATTCTAGGTTGATGCTTTATCCACTGTGCCACCACAGATCAGGCAAATTTATTCCTTTTTTTTTTTTTTTTTTTTTAGGGACAGAGAGAGGGATAGATAGGGACAGACAGGAACGGAGAGAGATGAGAAGCGTCAATCATCAGTTTCTCGATTGATTGTTTTCTCATATGTGCCTTGACCGCGGGCCTTCAGCAGACCGAGTGACCCCTTGCTTGAGCCAGTAACCTTGCGTCCAAGCTGGTGAGCTTTTTGCTCAAACCAGATGAGCCCGCACTCAAGCTGGCGACCTCGGGGTCTCGAACCTGGGTCCTCTGCATCCCAGTCCGACACTCTATCCACTGCGCCACCGCCTGGTCGGGCAAATTTATTCCTTTTTTAGTCAGTCCTTCAATTACCTCAACTAATGATTTTTTCACATTATTGTATTACACTTAGTTTGTCGCAAATTAAGTGGATCTGTGCTTTGGCATCTATTTCTGGGATCTCAGTTCTATGTTACTTGCTGATTTTTAGGTTAAAAACTAACTACCATACATATTTTAAATTTTCTACGTAAGTGTAATAATATACAGAAAAGTATGAACTTGCACTTGTAATCAGCACCCTAAAACACCTTCTAGAACTTACTTCTAGCTGTAATCCCCCCTTCCCCAAAGCTAAATACATTGGTTAGTTTTCCCTGTTTTTGAGATATACATGAAATCATACAGTATGTAGTCTTTTTGTGTCTGGCTTCTTTCCTTCAACATGTGTTTGTGAGCTTGATCCATATCACTATGAGTAGTTATTCGTTAATTCTCACTACAGCATAATACATATTCCACTATTGAATATACTGCAGTTTATCAATTCCCTTGTTGTGGCAAGAACTGTTGGTATTAAATATCCAGAATAGGCAAATCCATAGAGACAGAAAGCAGATTAGTACTTGCGAGAGATTGGCTGTGGGGGGTAATAGGAGTGACTGCTAATTGGTATAATTTTCTTTCTGTGGTGATGAAAAAGTTCTGGAATTAGATTGTACAGGTGGTCACACAATATTGTCAATAGACTGAAAAACAGGACCTAGCCAGGTAGATCAGTTGGTTAAAACATCATCATGATATGCCAAAATTGCGGGTTTAATCTCAGGTGAAGGTACATGCAAAACCCAGCCAATGAATGCATGAATGAGTGGAACAACAAATCAATGTTTCTCTCTCTCTAAAATCAATACATAAATTAAAAAATTTTTTAAAGTAGACTAAAAATACTGAATTGTAAACTTTAAACAGGTGACTTTTATGGTATGTTAATTATATCTCAATAAAAGAAGACATAGACTCATAAAAACAAAGAATTGAAGAGGGAGCATATCAGAGATATTAAGAAAATTTTGGAAGATGGAAATTAGAAAAACAAGCAATAACTACTGTAGCAGACTAAAAGAAGCTAAAAACTTCAATGTACCACCTGTATTGAGGAAAGATGACAAGAAGCAAGCCCATTCTCTTACATAAACCCAGAAAAGCTTAGGAACTGTAGGTACAAGTTCCTCTGAAGGCATGAGTATAAAAGGCTGATGTGATGGACTCAATGTCTGTATTTGCCCAAATTTATATGTTGAAGCTGTAACCCACAGTGTGGCTGTACTTGGAGTAAGGAAGTAATAAATGAGGTCAGAAGAAGAGTGGGGTCCTGATCCAACAGGTTTAGTATCTTTATAGGAAGAGACACTGGAGAGCTCTTCTCTCTCTCTCTCTCTCTCTCTCTCTCTCTCTCTCTCACACACACACACACACACACACACACACATCAAGAAAAGCCATGTGAGAACACAAGAAAAAGCTAACAGTAAGCAAGCCATGGAGAGCCTCATCATGAGAGACTGAATCCTATTTGATTTTTTTAAGCGAGAGGAGGGGAGATAGTGAGACAGACTTCCACATGCACCCCGACCAGGATCCACATGGTAACCCTCGTCTAGGGCTAATACTCAAATCAATTGAGCTATCTTCAGAGCCTGGGGCCAATGCTCGAACCAATCAAACCACTGGCTGCGGGAGGAGAAGTGAGAGAAGGGGGAGAGGTTGGTGGAAGAGAAGCAGATGGAGGTTGCTGGTTCAATTCCCAGTCAGGGCACATACAGGAGCATCTCAATGTTCCTGTCCCTCTCTCCCTGCTCTCTCTCTCAAAAGATAAAAGTTTAAAAAAAGAGAGAGAGAGAGAGAGAGAGAGAGAAATGACCTCAGTCTAAGCATTTAGAATCTAAATGTTTCCCACTTTATGTCACCTGAACATGAAACCTGGCAAGTGAAAATACTCAAATACTTAAAGACAAAAGAAGAAATTCTGAAATTGAAAAATTACCTAAGGGATTTTTCTCAGGTTTTGTTGTCTAAAATCTTATGAAAATACCAACAAAAGTGGAAGAGATCTCAGTGATAATTTTATCATTTAAAAATATAAATTATTTCCTGGTGTCCCTTCCCCTCTAAAGATAACAACCAAAACTGTTTTTATTACTTTGCTGAGTTTAAGAACTTTCAACAGGTGAACCAATGTCAGGTCCTTCAACAGTTACTTTCTCTTAACTACTTGGAAACAGGATAAGAAAAAGTTCAGAATGTGGGACAAATCAACCACTTGTTTTCCTTAAGTTTGTTTCTCCTTTAGAAATATGAGATTAAAAACAAATATTTGTTGAAAGAGCAAAGGTCAAAACAGTCCCTACGTCTAGACATGGCAACAAAGATTAGCAAGACTCCAGAGACTATTTGTAGGCATAACCTTGAAGAGAAAAAAGGCAGGGCCATTCCCCCTGCAGACTTAACCCATTTTCTTTTCACTGTGTATTCACCATTCTCTACCATGCCAACCCTTGAAGACCAGGCAAAAGACGGACTGACTGTACTGCACATGAAAGACTTCATAGGTTAATCACATGTCTAAACCCCAGGTTTGCTGGTTTACAGGCTATCTAAAAAGATAATCAATTTTAGGTCTCGTCTAATAGTTTACTTTAAAATACTTGACATATATTAATTCACTCTCTCAGCCCCCTGTGAGGTAGCTTTTATTAACTCCATTTGTTGGGGAAATTTGATCAAGGAGAGTAAGAATAATAGTATTATCTATTTACAAAATACTTTCTTTATAAAGAGCTCCTCATTCTTATCTTTCAATCTGACATTCCTGTGAGGTAGGTAGCAGTATTACTTTTTTTTTTTTCCTTAAAAGTGAAATGCTATGGCTCAAGGAGCTTACTGACTTACTCATGTGGTAGCCCGAGTTTTATCTAATAACAGGCACACACTGCTTGGGAGTGACACTAGATCATGGACTCAAGTTTGAATTGCACACAATCCAAGAGTGTCCAAGTTTCTAGCTTTTTCTACAGCCATCTGTCAACGCATCACATTCCAAAAAGGACTGGGATCATGCTTGTTGTTTAAGCTCATGTGCTCGCTGTTTATAAAGTTTATTATCATTTTTCTAAATAGGCCTATTTAAGTTTTGTCTAGATGCCTGAGAGCTAAATTATTTTTTGTTTACTGTCTGTGCACTAGCATTGTAAATGATGTCATCAGGAATGTACAAAACTCTTAGAATATACTAAGCTCCAAGGCCAGTAAAGGCAAATCATTTGAGGAAGAGTGCACTTCTTCTTGTTCTTCTTCTTAAGTAGGCATCGCACAAAAACATGACTCATTAAACGCCAAAGAGCTGACTATGTCAGTAAGGGCTCCTTATGCAGCCCTCCACAAAGAGGCCTGAGTGGCAGCGTAAGGCCTCCTGTTCTATGCACTTTCCTCCAGGCAGAATGTGCATTTGTGCGGTTACATACACAAGTATAATCTCCCCTGAAAGGCAACTCCTTCCATATGACAGGCTGAACAGTGGCCTGAGTGCTAGCCTCATGTTGCCTGTGCAGTTAACATGCTGAAATACCAGACACATTTAATCTCTCCTTTCTGAAAAACTAAGATGGGACAGAAGAACCAAAGCTGGGAAGAACTCCACATAGAGAGAAAGGAGGCCGACCCAAGCGCCCAAACTCCCTTTCTCAATGGGCTGAGCTTCTTTGTGTGTTGCCTACTTACGTGTCAATTTGTGGGACTTCAGGGCATGAGAACCATGGAGCAGAGTGGTTCTGGCAGCCTCTCCATGAGACAAGCAAAGCCAAAGACATGTGGCCTTTAGTCACATTCATAAGTGTTATTGTTTCAAACATGCCTATTTTAAAATACATAATTTTCCCATTTTGTGCACATTGTACGTAAATTGCCAAGGAGTTCTGCCACGATTAAAAAAAAAAAAAGAAAGAAAGAAAGAAAGGCCTGACCGGGCAGTGGCACAGTGGATAGAGCGTCGGACTGGGATGCAGAGGACCCAGGTTCAAGACCCGAGGTCACCAGCTTGAGTGCGGGCTCATCTGGTTTGAGCAAAAGCTCACCAGCTTGGACCCAAGGTCGCTGGCTCCAGCAAGGGGCTACTCGGTCTGCTGAAGGCCCGCAGTCAAGGCACATATGAGAAAGCATCAATGAACAACTAAGGTGTAGCAACGCTCAATGAAAAACTAATGATTGATGCTTCTCATCTCTCTCTGTTCCTGTCTGTCTGTCCCTGTCTATCCCTCTCTCTGACTCACTCTCTGTCTCTGTAAAAAGTTAAATTAAAAAAAAAAAGGCCCTAATGCAGCCCTATCCCTGCCACACAACTCCGTTTACTGGGGCCAGTGGGGCAATCCCAGGTGAGAGAAGTCTGAATTTAACAAACACCTGATATGAAGGCCTCGGGCACAAACAGATTTCTGTCTGAGATTACAGAAACTGAAGCCTGTGTTTTATCACAATTACCTGTAATCTCAGGGCTAGATAATAGTATTAACAAGACCTTGAGCTACACAATAATAGGACAGCTGAGAAAGGCTCTTACTCTCTCCAAAGAATAGCGCTTTAAAAAGCCCATTCAGTGAAGAGAAAGGAAGGCTCAGAAAGTGCCTTCTCAGACAATATTTACCCTTACTGCCTTCCTCCAGATCAAACAAAACTTGGTCAAAGCTTTTATGAAAAATACATTTGATGTTTTCAGCAGTAATTGCTTTGTTTAAAGAAAGGTGCTTAAAGGAAAACATAGCTAATGGGATCAGTAATTTAGTAAATTCAGATGTTTGGGAAAATCCCTCCTCTCTTTGATAAATCATGAAAATTCTGCTCAGATAAATGCGTTTTGACTAAAATTCCAATCATGGAATGAGCTATTTCCGAAGGCCCCTAGGGAAGTAGTGCAAGGGTGGCCCCCACACAGAGGACCCAAGGGTTAGTTCACCAGGGTCGTTTCAGTCTTAAAGCACATTACTCCCTGCAACTAAAGAACGGGATCTCATGGAGATGCCCCAGAACTGTATAAAACTTTCTTCCTTCTTAAAATATCATTTTTAATAAATGATTGAAATCTTACTGTATCAATCCAGAAACTAACCTTAGAACTAATCAGAGTTTAAAACCAGAAGGCTCCAGGGCAGATTTTAAAGTCATTGTTGGGCAGATAAAATATATTATGCTCACTTTGTTAAAGACAGCGCTGCCCACGAGGAGGCCGTTGCCCAGGTGATATTAATTAGTGTGTCTCTGTGGGCAGGTAGAATCCTTGTAGCCTGGGACTTGGTTTTGGGATTAAGCCTTTCTCACATGTTTTTTTTTGTTTGTTTGTTTGTTTGTTTTGTATTTTTCTGAAGCTGGAAACGGGGAGAGACAGTCAGACAGACTCCTGCATGCGCCCGGCCGGGATCCACCCGGCACGCCCACCAGGGGGCGATGCTCTGCCCCTCCCGGGCGTCGCTCTGCCGAGACTAGAACCACTCTAGTGCCTGGGGCAGAGGCCAAGGAGCCATCCCCAGCGCTCGGGCCATCTTTGCTCCAATGGAGCCTTGGCTGCGGGAGGGGAAGAGAGAGACAGAGAGGAAGGAGGGGAGGAGGGTGGAGAAGCAAATGGGCACTTCTCCTATGTGCCCTGGCTGGGAATCGAACCTGGGTCCCCCGCACGCCAGGCCGACGCTCTACCGCTGAGCCAACCGGCCAGGGCTCTTTCCCACCCTTTTTGATGTGGGGCAGTACAATCCAATCATGCCTCAGAGAAGTGTCTTTGTATTAGAGACTTCCCTGTTTTGTATATTGGATTAAAGGTTTGGATTTCTACACTATAAAATGGGGGCAGAACGAGAGCTTGCTCTCTTGGTTCCTGGGATGATTAGCATGAGAGAGCAGAGGGAGCAGAGCAGAGAGCAGCGGAAAGAGGCCATGTGGCCAGGAGAAGCAGCCAAGATGGCGGAGTGCTGAGTGAGATGCCAGTTTGTGTGCAGTTTATGCAGGGAGAAGGAAGGAGATGGGGAACTGAGGAGAATAAGGCTGGTGAGCTAGAAACCTTTGATTCTAGGAAACTCGGATAAGTCAGTAGCTTTGTGAGCACTGAATGTGAGTGGGTTTTGGAGCCCAGTGTGTATTTTTACTTGCCTGCCGGGTGCAAGCTAGAATTAAAGAAAATGGCCTATCAGTTTTTGGCTCCATTGTTTCTTTACCGACTGTCCGAATCCAATGCGAACTTGCATGGGCCAGGAGGCTGCTGTGATGGTTGCCCTGGCCTTAGATACTGGCTTTACAGTCATCCTTTTTTTCTCATTCATTGAAAGAAGGAAAAGGATCTTAATGGTTCTCACATGATAGAACTGAATTCCTTTCTCCCAGTTTTAAAAAAATTTATTCTGCTACTTAAAGCAGACCATTCATTTAACTTGGGCCAAGCATTGTGCTAGATTTTGGATACAGGGCTGAGAAAAGAAGCCTGCCCTTCTGGCTTCCCGTTCTAGTAAGAAACAGACAAATAAACAAGATAGCTGTGATAACTGCTAAGAAGGATAGAAAGAGGTTGATGAACTAGAGATAAGCTAATGGATCATTTGTCTCTGCTGATTTACTATTATTAATTTTTAAAACTATACCTACTTGGCCTTCTAAGATTACTCAGTTAACAAACACGGTATTTATGCAAATAAAGTGATTCCCAACTTTTGGATTGCATTTGGAGAAAATATTTTAATATTACTTGAATATATAAATGATAAGCAATGTCAAAAATTTATAGAACTGCCTTGGCCAGATAGCTCAGTTGGTTAGAGCATCATCCTAAAGCACAGAGGTTGTTGGTTTGATCCCTGGTCAGGGCACATACAGGAACAGCTCAATGTTCCTGTCTCTTTCTCTCTCTCTCCCTTCCTCTCTTGCTGAAATTAACAAATATATATTTTTTTAATTTTACAGAACTATTTTTAAAACCCTAGCATAACCCTGAAATAACCTGATTTAGTTATCTTGAGAAAGGAGGGTGGGTGGTGGTCGGGAACAACATGCCTTAGAACTCACTTGCTCTTTCCCCCCCAACAAAAGGATATTCCATTTATTAAATAGCTTACAGACTCCTTGAAAAAGCGGAAGAAACAAGAGTTTTGGCTGAACTTCCAGGAACAACTCCCAAAGGCACATCCAGAACTGGGCCACCTATGGAACTGCTTCCCCTGCCATGACCGAAAAGCTGCTGACCAAACTGGGAAAGCACCCACACAGCTGCATACGGAGTCCGCCCACCCTGCAACGACACACTGCACAGTCACTCTGTGTCACGATCGTTTCTGAGTATGTCCCATCTCCCATATAGTGTGTAAACTGCCTGGATGTTGGAAGGAAGGAAGGGAGGGAGGGAGGGAGGGAGGGAGGGAGGGAGGAAGGAAGGAAGGAAGGAAGGAAGGAAGGAAGGAAGGAAGGAAGGAAGGAAGGAAGGAAGGAAGGAAGGAAGGAAGGGGAAAGACAGGAAAAAAGGATTAGTAAGAAAGGAAAGGAAAGGAAAGGACAGAGATGATTTTGTGAATATGTTCATTACTATTTTAAAGTGACCTAGTTTCCAAGAATTTAGGAAGTCAGTGTAGCATCTATAATATTTTATTTCATTACTTTTTTGCAACAACCCAAACACTTTAAATTTCTAAGAGTATTCCTGCTAACTTATTGTAAATTGCAATGTTTCCTAGCATAGGGTTGGATTTGGAACGTTTGCTGATTATACTCAAAATAAGTGTGCTTATCAGGATTCATCCAAAAGAAAAAAAGTGTCTGGCAGTAAGACAATATCATGTGTTTATCAGCAAATATAAAAAAATAAGATTAGTAACACTTACGTCTTCTACATGGAAAGAGTCATATATCAGAACCTTTGCCAAGGTTTGAAGAAACTATCAATCTCATGGCTGGAAGGGACTATATCAGTGACTGCTGGATGTTATCTTAGCCCAGGTACTCTTGAGAAGCAGACACCAAGACAGGATCAGACTTGCAAGAGATAAACTGTGGGGAACGCCCCTGGGGGAAATGGGGGAGAGCTAGAGAAAGCTGGGAGAGCTAACAGACCACAATGTAGGGCTGACCCTTGTAAAGAAAGGAGACAGAGAGCGAGAAAGAAAGAGATTGCAGTAAAGTGGGAGTTCTCAAGCCAAAGTCTCCGTTGGAAGAGTCACAAGTCAGTCCCACCCAGTCATTGGCTGGGATTAGCACGTGGGAAATGTAGCCTCACTGTGAACAAGGTGTTGGATTCAAAGCTGGGGTTGGGAGTTAATTGCCTTCCCACAAAGGGAGATCATAGAGGCACATTTTCATGGCTGCCACATTCATATGTATTACATATTTTTGTTTAAGAGTATAGTAATAATAATAGTAGCTAATATTTATTGAGCACCTACTCAGGTGCTCTAAAAAGAAAGATATCTTACTCATTTTGTACACTCTCTTTTCACAATGTAGACCCAATGTAGTAGCCAGGCATTGCTCTGAAAGTTTTCATGTATGAGGTAAGTACTATTATCTATATTTTGCAGATAAGAAAACTAAGGCAGGCATGCACTCCTTCCTGGGAGCACACTCATGCCTTTCCCTTCTTCCTCTTTTACCCCACACGCATGCATCTCCTAAACTCTAAGGGACCCCATAAGACATGCAACCAGGGAGTAATAGGCAGTGTCAGCTCATCCTGGGCTAACCCCCTGAACCTGTCTCCAAGTCCCTCTTTTCTCTGGCTTCTCAGTGAGCCAAGACAGCCCCACCTCAGCACTCTCTTGTTGCTTCTTCTATTCCAGACCCTCCCTTATTTTCCTGTCCTCACCTTTAATAAACATGTTATCAAAAGAAAAAAGAAGAAAAGAAAGAAAACTAAGGCACAGAGAGGTTGAGCAACTTCTTTAAGGTCACACAGCTCAAAATCCATAAATTACTGTCAATAAAACTCGACCAAATGGTTTCTTTTTATAAGTTATTCCCCTCATTGCCTGTTCTAGAAGAGTCCAGTAGCAATAAGAAACTGGAATTTTACAATTCCCCAATCCATCCTGATTCCTAGAATGCCCCCTCCTGGCAGAAATGTTAAATTAAGCCCTTGGGCCAACTGAAATTACTCCAGGATCGATGCAAAATCTATGCAATAGCTGGAGCCTCATTTCTGGAGTTGCTCAATGTATTTATAACATGGAGTTTAACAATGTGAACTCTGAAGTCAGACTGCTGGATTAGAATTATTCCTTCATTATTTACTAACCAGTTATTTAATATCTTTGTGCTGCAGTTTCCTCATCTGTGAAATGGAGATAACAATTGAAACTATCTTTGTATGTATTAACATATGTCAAACCCTTAAAATGTTACCTGGTATACAGTAAAATGCTTAATAAATCTTACTTGTTAACTGCTCACATCTGAGGTACCTGAAAGTCAGATAACTCACATTTCATTTAACATATATGCATGTATTAAGTGTCTATATTATGAAAGGCAGGTAGGTATATAAGATGAGTAAGATACAATTTCTGTTTTCAGGAATTATTTGCAACTAATAAACTCTTTAAGAGTTCTATCATAGAAGGGAAACAAGGATCATTGCTCTTTGCAGGAAATAGGTGTTTGGTTTGTTTGTTTTTTACCTTCTTGGTGGAAAGGAAAAAACAGACTATGGAAGCTGGCAAACCTGAGTTTCAATCTCTGCTTTGCTATGCGTCATCACCTATGTGACTTTGCACAAATCAATTACCCTTTCTAAGCCTCATTTTCCTTCTTTGTAAACTGAAATAATATTAATAACTACCAAATAGGATTAATAATGATAGCGACTTCTAATGGTGTTTGGGGAGATTAAATAAGATAAAACACAATGCTAAGCATATATGAAGTGCTCAATTTATTATGATTCATCTAAAAGTATAGCCTACAAAGGAGAAAGACTGTCTCTTAATTTCCAAGAGTTATCTATTATGCCAACCCACTACCAACCTTAGTGAGAATAAACTGTTTCCATGGAAACAGAAGAGGCAACTTTGAGCATGGGTGAAAGCAAGCACCACACAAAATTAGGTGGGGTAAAAAATAAACCTCACACCCTCATGTTTATACTCAGGTCAGCACGTAGGTGGTATGTTTTGTACACCTGGGACCAGAACAGACTGCCCTTCGGCTCTAGAGAGATCTCCACACCCAATCAGATACACAGACACACCTCAGCCTCTGGCAGAAGCTTCCAATAAGTATACGTAAGGCTGGAAATCTTTCAAGGGTTCTGTACTTATTTCATCTCTTTACCAGGCTCTCATCTCTCGATTTAGGCCTGCGCATTAACACAGTTTCTACCACTACATTCTGATGGTTGTAGGCATAAACATCCCTGAGCTGATTCTATAATGATGATCTTAAGATCCTAAGCCAGCAATTGTCAACCTTTTTCATCTTAGTGCACACACAAACTAATTACTAAAATTCTGTGGCACATCAAAAAAAAATTTTTGCCAATCTGACAAAAAAATAAGTATAATTTTGATAGATTTACAAAAAAACAACAACATAGTAATTGCCTACTCTTTTTGCTCCAAAGTGACTTTTAAAAAAATCAGGTGGTGGGTAAAGTGTCGACCTGGAACACTGAGGTTGCTGGTTCAAAACCCAAGGCTTCCTTAGTCAAGGCACATATGAGAAGCAACAGTTAATGCTTCCCACTCCTCTCCCACTGCCTTTCTACCTCTCTTCTCTGTAAAATCAGTAAATATAAATCTTTAATTTTTTTAAAATTAGGTGACTATATTTATATATAAAGGATTTCTGGTACCAAGAGTTAACCAATCAGATATAACCTTATTTTGTGATGTGACCAATAAGATACAACCCTATTATATGATCTATATATTTATGTTCAAGACAGGATATTTACACTGGCGGGCTATTGTTGTGTTGGCTGTTGTCATTTTTAAAATTTTATTTTCCCTACTTAATTTTTTAAATTTATTGATTTTAAAGAGAGAATGGGGAAGGGCAGGGGGATAAAGAGAGAGAGAGAGAGAGAGACATGTTTGTTGTTCTACTTATTTATGCATTCATTGGTTGATTCTTGTATGTACCCTGACCAGGGATCAAACCCACAACCTTGGCATTCTAACCAACTGAGCTACTCAGACAGGGCTGGCTGTTGTCATTTTTTTTATTTGACAATCTAAGGGAAAAGAGGTCAGTGCCCTGACTAAACAGTCAGGCATTGCATGTTTTAAAAATTCTTGTGGCTCACTGGTTTAAAAATCACCGTCATAAGCCATACTAAGCTATGATTACAGATCATAATCCACAAAGTCAGTGGGGAACGGATCAGTTTACCAACATGATATGTGAAGTTGCTTTCTTCACCAATAGATGAGAAGGCAAATATAAGCCTCGACTAGCAAATGGAAAGGGAAACCTATAGATATTCATTGAATAGAGATCCCTGTAATTTGCACCAGAATACTAAAATGAGATCCCTGACACATTTACCAAGGGGTACTCAGCATTGGCTTCCCTATTTCGCTGAATGCTCAGAGCTTTCCAATCTCTGCAATTTTCTTTTCTCTATTTGTCTTTTCTTCTCTAGGCCTACAGATGTGACTTTATAGTTCTAAAAAGGAGGAAAAAAAAAAAGAAATAATGAACACAAAAAACAAAACCCTTCACAGGTATTTAAATTTTTTAATCAGGAAATATTTTATTAAATTAATCTATAGGGACTAGCCGTTAAATGATCATTAAATTGAGGGTGAATACTTCAAAACAGCATGGTTCTAAAAGAGACCAACTTGTAATGGGCAAGGGTTATTTTCCACTAGAGACAAATGCATTTCACCAGAATTGAATGGTCTGACAAAACATACAGCAGCCAATGAGTAGTATGACCTTACTTAGGGCAGTATAAATATCCAGATTGAGATATTTATTGATTGAGATATTAGGTGATTGAGACAGGGAGTTAAGACACTTAAATGTTACAGAGCCTTAAGGAGTACTTGTTTAGGTTTCAAACATTAGGTAGATGGGTGGACACTGAAGCTTCTCCAACCAACCTGAGACTTTGTGATTTTTTGTAGATTCATTATCAACATTACCACTGAATTAGTTTTCCTGAAAAGGCCACTTATAAAGGGACCACCAATTTCTACTCACCAAAGCACCAGTATATTAAATGTGCCAAGCCTTTGAGACATATCACTTAAATGGCAAACACTCAAGAAAATGAATAATATTTTCAAATATTTCACAGATTCACATTAAGTACTGGGTAAATAAAATATGTAAAATTCTTAGCAAAATTCTAGGTATTGCTAGACATTGATATTAATATTCATTGGGTCAATGAATATTTTAATTATATATAATAATATAACTATGCCCTTTTGGCTGCTTACAATTCTCTCTCTATATATGTGTGTGTGTAAGTATATATGCATGCCTTTCAAAAATCAAATAGCCCTTAAACTGGATGAAAAGAAATGCATATTAAAGCTCCTTGGGACTATTTATCACTTAACAGGTTGAAAATATTCAAAACTTTGATATATTTTATTGGCATGCTCTTACATTGCTGGCACAACCCCTAGGAAGGACAATTTGGCAATATCTATCAATATTTAAAATGCTGCCTGACCAGGTGGTGGCGCAGTGGATAGAGCGTCGGACTGGGATGCGGAAGGACCCAGGTTCGAGACCCCGAGGTGGCCAGCTTGAGCGCGGGCTCATATGGCTTGAGCAAAGAGCTCACCAGCTTGGACCCAAGGTCGCTGGCTCCAGCAGGGGGTTACTCGGTCTGCTGAAGGCCCGCGGTCAAGGCACATATGAGAAAGCAATCAATGAACAACTAAGAAGTCTCAACGCGCAACGAGAAACTGATGATTGATGCTTCTCATCTCTCTCCGTTCCTGTCTGTCTGTCCCTGTCTATCTCTGCCTCTGTAAAAATAAATAAATAAATAAATAATTAAAAAAAAAAAAAAAAAGCCTTTAAAAAAAAAAAAATGCTAAGTTAGCCAGTTGGCTCAGTCGGTTAGAGCATTGTCCCAAAACTGCAACATTGTAGGTTCAATCCCCTATCAGGACATATATGAGAAGTAACTAATGAATGTACAACTAAGTTGAGCAACAAACGAATGCTTCCCTCTGTCTCTCTGTCTCTCCCTTCCTTTCTGTGTCTCTCAATCAATCAAATAAATGCATATACCCCTGAGGAGCCAATTCTACTTTGAGGAATTGATCCTTGCAGATATACTAGTAAAGGGAAAAAACTGCACATTAGTCAGTGCAGTATTTTTAGTAATAGTAAAAGGCTAGAAGAAACACTGTCTACCAATAAAGAATTGGTTAAATAAATTATTTAATCACTATGCAGCTAAAAAAAATTTTTTTAATTCATTTTAGCAAGAGAGGAAGGGAGAGAGAGACAGGAACAACGAGCTGCCCCTGCATGTGACCTGACCGGGGATTGAACCAGCAACCTCTGTCTTCAGGACAATGCTCTAACCAACCAAGCTATCAGGCCAGGGTATAAATAAGAAAGCTATTGATAAATAAATTACTTGGAGATATATTAAAGGGGAAAAAGAATGTACGGTACGTACATAATAAACTCTGAAAGGATACACAGGAAACCAGTAATAGTGGTTACCAGTGGGGTTGACTATGGATAAGAACTGGCAGAGGAGGGCCTGACCAGGCAGTGGCGCAGTGGATAGAGCATCGGACTGGGATGCGGAGGACCCAGGTTCGAGACCCCGAGGTCGCCAGCTTGAGAGCAGGCTCATCTGGTTTGAGCAAAGCTCACCAGCTTGGACCCAAGGTCGCTGGCTTGAGCAAGGGGTTACTTGGTCTGCTGTAGCCCCCCAGTCAAAGCACATGTGAGAAAGCAGTCAACGAACAACTAAGGTGTCACAACAAAAAACTGATGATTGATGCTTCTCATCTCTCTCCATTCCTGTCTGTCCCTATCTATCATCCCTCTCTCTGACTCTCTCTGTCTCTGTAAAAAAACAAAAAAAACAAAACAAAACAAAACAAAAAAACTGGCAGAGGTGGGGGAGACCTCTCACTGTAAACTTCTTTATATTTTATTTATTTATGTTTGTGACAGAGTCAGAGAGAGGAACAGATAAGGACAGACAGACAGGAAGGGAGAGAGATGAGAAGCATTAGTTCTTTGTTACGGCTCCTTAGTTGTTCATTGATTGATTTCTCATATGTGCCTTGACTGGGAGGCTACATCAGACCGAGTGATCCCTTGCTTGAGCCAGTGACCTCGGGCTCAAGCTGGTGAGCCTTGCTCAAACCAGATGAGCACACACTCAAGCTGGTGACCTTGGGGTTTCGAACCTTGGTCCTCCACATCCCAGTTCGATGCTCTATCCACTGCACCACTGCCTGATCAGGCTACTTCTTTATATTTTAAATCCAGTTTCCATATTACCAATTCAAAAATTTAATCTAGGCCCTGGCCAGTGGCACAGTAGATAGAGCATCAGCTCAGCAAATGGATGTCCCAGTTCAATTTCTGGTCAAGCACACAAAAGAAGTGACCATCTGCTTCTCTCTCCCTTCCTCTCCCCCTTTGTTCCCTCTTCCCCTCCCACAGCCAGTGTCTCGAGTGATTCAAGCATCAGCCTGGGCACTGAGGATAGCTTGGTTGATTTGAATATCGGCCTCAGACGGGGGTTGGCACGTGGATTCCAGCTGGGGTACACACGGGAGTCTATTTCACCTCCTCTCACTTAAAAAAATAAACTAGAATTGTTTTTCATTAAAAATGTGTATCTAAACAATTAAATATTATTCAGTGATAAAAAGAAATGAGGCCCTGGCCAGTTGGCTCAGGCGTAGAGCATCGGCCCAGCGTTTGGAAGTCCCAGGTTTAATTCCTGGCGGGGGCACACAGGAGAAGCGCCCATCTGCTTCTCCACCCTTCCCCCTCTCCTTTCTCTCTCTCTCTTTCCCTCCCACAGCCAAGGCTCCATTAGAGCAAAGTTGGCCCAGACGCTGAGGATGGCTCCATGGCCTCGGCCTCAGGCGCTAGAATGGCTCCGGCAGCAAAGCAGCAACATCCCAGATGGGCAGAGCATCGCCCCCTGGTGGGCATGCCAGGTGGATCCCTGTTGGATGCATGTGGGAGTCTGTCTGACTGCCTCCCTGCTTCTAACTTGGGGGAGAGGGGGAAGAAATGAGCTATCAAACCGGGAAAAGACAATCAGGGGCCTTAAATGTATATTGCTTAGTGAAAGTCTGACATTCTGGGAAAGTAAAACATTAAATATAGTAAAAGGATTAGTGGTTGCCAAGAATTAGGGGGCAGGGGTAAGGATAAATAGGTAGGACACAGAGAATTTTTAGAGCAGTGAAACTATTCTGCATGATATTATATTGGCAGTTACATGACATTATGCATTTATTAAAACCCATAAAGCTGACAACACAAAGAGTGAACCCTAACAAACTATAGGCTTTAGTTAATAACGTATCAATACCGGTTCATTAATTATAACAAATGTACTATACCAATGCCAGATGTTAATAATAAGTAAACTATGAGTGGGGAAGAGAGGGACTATATGGGAAGGTTGTGATTAATCTGCTCAGTTTTATGTAAACTTGAAATTTCTGTAGGAAATCAAGTCTATTAATTATTTTTTCATTTACTGATTGATTTGAGAGAGAGAGGAAGGAGGGAAGAAATAGACAGAAATATCACTCTGTTTCTGTATGTGCTCTGACCAGGGATTGAACCGGCAACTTTTGCATATTGGGTCAGCACTCTAACCAATTGAGCTATCAGGCCAGGGCAAAAGTCTATCAAAATTTTTTTAAATTTGTGTGCATACATGCTTTTTTTCATCCAGTAAATGCCTTACACACTGAAGGTGTTCAATAACATACTAACTACAGACTTAGTGGTCAAGAGCTCAGGTCCTGGAGTGAGCAAATTAGGGTCTGATCCTAGTTCTACTATTTCCTGTGTGGCCTACTTTGTGCAAGTTACCTCTTCAGCCTGTTTCTCCGTCTGCGAAATGGAAGAAAACCCCAGTATTTCCTCCTAGGGCTGTTGTGACAATTCAATAAAGAATGCATGTAAAACGTTTAGTACAGTACCTAATGTAAAACAAACGCTCAAAATTATTACTTGCTATTATAACGGTAAAATGATTATTCAGAGAATGACTGACTTGGCACTTCAGGTTTCAAGGTTACTCCACTACCAGCATAGCAATAACACCCCAGATGGGCCCCCAATCCTCAACTGCAACCTATCCCACTTTAACCACAATCCTTATGGCCCGAGTTCCCGCCCTCACACTGCAGACATTGTTCACTGCCCAGGTGCTGTTTTTCGCCTCGCCCCCGGGCCTTACAGGTTCAGAACCCAGAACGCGCCCCTTTCTCCACTCCTCCCCATCCCACCCGGACCAGTTCCCACCCAGACGCCGACCCCGCCTCCTCCCAGGTTTCGGCCTAATTCGTCTGCACTGCTTTCCTTCCCCGAAGCTCCTACCCAGATACTCGTAGTCCGGTAGGGATAGGCGCTCCGGAGTCAGCATCATTTGACCGTAGCAGCTTCCAAGCTGTAGCTCGCAGGCTTCCGGAACCCAGGTCGCCTGCTCTCTCTGTTGCCATGGCACCTACGCAGCTGGAGAGACGGGAGGCAGCGGGGGTGTCACGCAAACAGTTTCCGTATCGCAACGCCACACTGACCACACCAGTTCCGGGAGCGGTTGCTTCGCGGAGGTCGGGGTTTCTTAGGATTCACGAATTCTTGAGGAGGTGGTTTTAGAGGAATTTGAGTGGAGAGTCCTTTTGAATTCATCATATTTCCTGGTGCCAAAGAATTATTGCCAGCCTCTCATATTCTCAATTTCTGAATTTTGTTAACTGTACCTGCTTTATACAGCTGTTATCCTCACAATAGCTCCCACACCTAAATTCCCACGAACACTTAATATCACATTACCTATTGTTATCTCTTTATTATTTACTATCTTCAACTGCTACAAATTTGCTTTCACGTGCGTATATCTAGGCTGCTCCTACAAGACTGGACACACACAAGCTGCTCCTTAAATCCTCTGAGTTCATTGACATTTCCTCTGAAAGTCCCTCCTTCTACTCCTATCGCTTATTGTTTGGTCCCCTTCCCAAGTGTTATTCTTTTTTCCTACCAAGTCACTTCACTTCTTGAGGGTATAGGGTGCACAAACCAAAACATCTATTGGATTTTCCCCCCTCATATGCCTAATTGCTCGCTTCTTTAAGAGGGGAGAACATGTATTGGTTTTCAAATTTCCAGAGCTCCAGATATTTCTCCTTTTGCTCCACTTCCAACAACAGGTTAGTGGTCTGTAGCACTTGTCACAGTTGAGACCTATTAGCAAAAGCCACTTTGTTCCCACTTCTTTAGTTCGTGTGCTCCCCGCCCCCCACCCCATAAAAAAAGGTGAGGTTTTGTGAAACGAAAGAAAACAAAACAAAAATCATGCTATCAAAGGAATGACTGGGAAACCATTGGACCACCTACATTGGGAGGAAAAAGAAAGAGGAGGTTCTTCTCTTTGTGTTTTGAGAGGTCTATTCTTAGCCTGCTCCACCAGGAGTTTCAAACCTCCTAATTCTCCCTTTCCCTTCAAATTGTATATGTGTCTCATTTCTAGGTTCCTGTGAGTCACTCTGCGTTTAGATGCGGTAGGGATAAAGGGACAGACACAAACTAGGAGCATTACTTAAGGTAATGAATTTACTAATTTGATATTTGATGTGAAGTCCTGCAAATAAGATGAAAATATTTGCCTTCTTCTTCCCCCTTCACTCCCTTATTCCCCCTACCAACATAGCTTAAGGGTATGGGAGTTTGTAACTTTCACACCTGTGGCTTATTACTAAATTATTAATAAAGTAATAGGATAATAATTATTAAGGATTACAATTTTATTTTATTTCCAAGCAACCTTAACTATTTATAGGTCATTTCATTTGTCATAAGAACTTTCTAAGGCACTTCTTCGTTTTCTAAGCAGGAAAACTGGGGAACATATCAAGAAAATGAATTGTCTAGCATCATCCAGCCAATAGTGGGGCAGCTGGAACTGGATCTCAGCTATCCCAACCCCCAGGCTAGTGGTCTGACCACTAAACCACACAACCTCTTTTTTTAGGGTTTGTTGGCTTGGTTTTTATTTATTTATTTTTCTTTTTGCTCTGCCCTGCCAGCAACTGGAAGCTACCAGATAAAAGAAGAGAATTTTCAGTCCAGGCTGAACATCTGACATCCTCTTATTTGTGGAGCATTATCCTGGGACTTGGAGGGTGCTGCTGCTGAGGTCTCTGTGGTGGAGCTGGGAACCAGCCCCAAGAATATAGCTTTGTTTGAGCATTAACCCATTTGCGGTTATAATAATGATAAGTTTCAGCACCAGTGGCGCCCGACTGTTAATGACTCAAAGAAAGCTAAATAAGAACAAGATGTCATCTCTGGAGCAATTTGTAGGTTTTTCCTACAGCTCCATCCATTCCATAAAAATCCTAAGGACCCTTATATTTAAAGTCAGTCTCTATTCTTAATGTCCTGAACAGTCTATTGAAGAAGATGACTTAGAAAAAGGTAGGTGGTTGCTAGACTAAGGCTTCACGAAAATTTGGGGTTTCACAGAAATAACAGGTAACCTTTTACTGATGGTGAAATTACTGACTGTTTACACTTTTCTTCTTTATACTTTTCTATATTTACAAAAGTTTCCTGTAAGAGGAACGTATTATAACCTGAAACCAAGACAATAAATAAGTGGCTTAAAAATCTTTAAAATATTTGATAAGCAGAAGTGATGACCTTCCAGATAATGTTGGTTTTCCCCAAGAAAGAGCCACTACTTTTAGATTTATCTTCTGCCATAGATTACATGATAATAGATTTTGGCAACACATTAGTGGTGGAGGAAATTTTTCAGTGAAACAACAAAACATCAGTCTTTTTAAAAAATAGAAATACACAAGTTGTTAAAGCCAAGTGTATTTTTGTGATCCTGGTGAGTGTTAAGAAAAGAAGAAAATGTCAGCCTTAAATTTAGATGGGCTTTCCAAGTTCTTAAATTATTTTACCATATTTCTGAAAATTTTACCCAAGCAAATAATCATCCAGTAAATCAAAAGACAACTCCACAATCCTGAAAATCAGCAGGTGATATAAAATTGATTAAAACATAGAGAAGGCATGAGCTCTTAAAGTATTACAGTATAAGGAATGAAAACATAAAACTCAAAACAATAGGAGAAACACCCACAAGAGAGAAGCTTTGTCAAAATGTCAGTTTATCAGATTATAATCTCAATTATAAAGAGAAAATTCATATACATTTCTGGCTCTGCCAAAGACCTATAAAGAGATTAATCAGAAAGAATATCATCCCTGGAATTGAAAACTTCAGAAAAACAAATATAAATGTACTAGTTTTAAATTTCAAAGAAATAGAAAAAGAAAAGCTAGCTTTGGCTGGGTTGTTCAGTTTAAACTAGAGCATCGTCCCCATACACTGATCAGAGTATATACAAAAATCAACCAATGAATACATAAATAAGCGGAACAACAAATCGATGTTTCTCTCTGTCTGTCTGTCTATCTCCCTCCTCTCCCTCTAAAATAAAAAATAGATTAGACTGAGTTATTGCTACAAAACAGGTTCAAGAAACTAGGACGAGCTTTTATCAACTCATCAAGCAGAAAAGATGCTAAAGGCAAACTAGCTACTAAGAAATGCAGGTCATGAAATTCATTCTGAGCTACTAGGCTCTTCTTAAAAGACTTACCCTCCTTAGGAGCAGAGCAAAAACTGTGATGCCAGCATATGGAATTAACATGTTTAAATTAAAATGCTATTTACAGACAAGCCATTTTGGACTACCATGAGGCAACAGACCAGAGCTGTGGGAGTATTTGCAAAGAAAATGTTCATGAACTCTGGGACAGTTAAAAATAACTAATGGATTACAAGAAGGTGATTAAGAGGACATTGTTTAAGTTGAACTGGAGCTGAAAGACAAATTACAGACTGTACCTTCTTGTTATTTTATATTTTCAAATGCGACAAAAAGAATTGGGAATTACACTTTCATATAGTTTAGGAGGGGGAAAATTTTCTGATTTCTTCTTGGTAGCCCACAAAAATTAGCTGTACCTTCCTCTGTCCTAGACTATGCAGTTTGATAAGCACTTATGTTCTTTAAAAAATTTCTTTGACTTCTCCTACTAGATAGTGAATACTTTGAGGGCAGAGACAGTCTTCATTCATCTTTAACTTTCCAGGATCATAGATAGTGCCTAATAGAATTAATACGTGAGTACCATAAAGAGATTTTTCTTCCTATAAATTAAAAGTCTAGAAAACTAAGTGCATCCAACCCATAGGACTTATAGTTGCCTCATAAGAACCAATTCATAAAACAAATTTATTAGAGATAAAGGTCCAGAAAAAGGCAAGGCATCACTGAGAAGGGCATTAAAAACAATCAGAAAGCATTGGCATATCCTTCCTACACCTAAATACTGAATGTGACAGAAATATCTTAAGAACTGCCCAGCAAAAAAGCAACAAATTTAGAGACAATGCTACATGTAGACAAGCTAAGAGAATTAGTTCAGGAGGATGAAAGGCAATATACTAGGAATCATTAAATAAACAGGATATGAACTGGAAGTGCCAAATTTCAGAATCTTAGGACAAAAAAACTACAGTCTCTATTTCTGTTTTTTCTCTGCCAAGCCATCCTCTACATTGTAATAAGTTTATTGTTCTAATATTCAAATTGGACCATGTTACTTCCTTACTTAAAAAGCATTGCTGCCTGGCCTTTGGTGGCACAGTGGACAGAGCGCCAACCTGAAATGCTGAGGTCACTGGTTCAAAACCCTGGGCTTGCCCAGTCAAGGCACATACAACAAGCAATCAATGAACAGCTATAGTGAAGGAACTACTTTCCCATCCCCCCATCCTCTTCTCTCTGTAAAATCAATAAATAAAATCTTTTTTTTAAAAAAATGGTGCTGATTCACTATTACTAGGATGAAGTAAAATTCCTTAATCCGCAGACATATATATTCCTTCACAGTCTGGTCCCAACCCACTCTTCTAGCCACCTTGCCATTCTTCCCTACGTACTTGATACTCCAGCCATACTTTCCTACTCACTACCGCCAAGCATACGGAGCTTTTCCACACCCTCTTGCTTTGGGCATAAGTTCTTCTCTCCACTAAGAATGTACTTCTCCCACATTTGCTGCCTAGTAAACTCTTACACCTCTATGAAACATTATCCAATTTCCTAAATAAAATAAGATAAAGGCAGTGAGTGAGAACAAGGCAAACTTAACATGGTGACATGAGGCTTCGTTGAGGGTGTGACGATGAACTGAGACCAGCCATGAACCAGCCATATTTCCTGGCTCACAGCCTTTGCACATACTGTTCCTTCTGCCTGAAAAACCCTCCCTGTCTACTCTTAGCCCGATGACTCTTAATCAATTTAAGTGTCAGTGCCTCTGACAGGCCTTGTGGAAACCCCAAATCTAAATCAAGTCTTTTCTTTAATAGAACCCTGTACTTTTCTGTGACTGCCCCAATCATTTGTAGTTTTACATTCATTTGTGAGATCATTCTTTTAATGGTTCTGCATACTTGGAGCTTCCACACCCATTAGAATGTAAGTTCCAGAGACCCAATATATCTTTTTACCACTGCTTCTACAGTGCCTGGCACATACTAAACTGTAATAAATTCCTACTAAGTGAATGAATACTGGAAATAGTATTCCCACGGCAGATAGGTATAGGGCTCCTTTAGTGCCTTTGACTGGGCTTTCTCTCGTTTTCGCTTTTATAGCTTTAAGAATCCATGCCGTCCATTCACAGAAAGTGAATTCTAGAGAGAAGATGGAGCAATTCTTTGCAGATTCATGATCTTGATCTTTTAAATCAGAGCCTCTCAAACTAAGCACTATTAAAATTTGGGGCGGGATAATTTTGATTGTGGGAAGGATGTCCTGCTCATTGTAGGCTGCCTAACAGGATTCCTGGCCTTTACTCATGACTTGTCAGTAACATCTGCTCCCCAAAATGTCACCAGGTATTGCAAAATCATTCCTCATTGAGAACTACTGTTTTAAAAGTATGAGACTTCAAATTTTTTACTCTTTTTTTTTTTTTACAGTGACAGAGAGAGAGTCAGAGAGAGGGATAGATAGGGACAGACAGACAGGAACAGAGAGAGATGAGAAGCATCAATCATCAGTTTTTTGTTGCAACACCTTAGTTGTTCATTGATTGCTTTCTCATATGTGCCTTGATCGTGGGCCTTCAGCAGACCGAGTAACCCCTTGCTCAAGCCAGCAACCTTGGGTCCAAGCTGGTGAGCTTTGCTCAAACCAGATGAGCCCACGCTCAAGCTGGTGACCTCGAGGTTTCAAACCTGGGTCCTTCTGCATCCCAGTCCAACGCTCTATCCACTGTGCCACCACCTGGTCAGGCCTTTTACTCTTTTTGAAGAATTATGTTTAGAAATTCAGGTTGCTGAATCATGCCTCTGTTATAAGAGAGTTCTACCAACCCAACTGGATCAAAATCGGGCCCATTTTTATCTTGTTTCTGTAGTACTCCCTGTGTTTTCTTTGAAAAGGCCATTAGTGATGGTCTAATTCAGGGCAATATTCTGATCTTGGAAATTCAGTTCCCTGATCTGTCCTAGAAGGATGAAGGAAAGGGGTGGTGTTTCTGAGGAAACCAAGGCCTCTGAGACCCCTCTGGAATTGGCAGTCCCCTACAACTTTTCTAGGGGCATGTCCCAGAGGACAATAAAAGGGAGACAAACAGCTCATTCTGGCATGCTTTTCAGGATCTCTCACTCCAAACAAGAAAGTCTGAGAGGCCTGGTAAAAATAAATATGGCTTAGCACTCCTGGCACAAGAGCAGTTTCTGACAGCCAAGACTTAACTCACCCTAGGGGGTGACCCAGGCAGGGACTATGCACAAAGTTCATTTCTACCCATTGGTATTCCCAGTGACTAACAGCAGCCGGGATGGCTCTGTGCACCAGAACTTTGCTGAAGCCTAGAGGAGGAGGACTTGGGATGCACACAGAAAACGCAGCTTCCTGAGCCTGAATCAGATAGGGATAGCCGGCCTCTCTCTTCCTCCTCAATCCCAGGAAAACAACACAAATCATGCCTTTTGGAAAGAAACCTATCCTTTGCATACAGAGTAGAAACTGTTTATAAATTCCTAATCCCCTGACAGCAAAAGTATGGTGACCGTCTGTCTTGGATTTTTTTTGGGACAAATGTATTCATTATACCACATGTCCTTAGTTTTCATATGGAAAAAAATGTGGTCTCCAGAATCATAAGGTCTTTCTCAATAGTTGAAAAGCAAGTCTTCATAAGCAACATATATTGGAGTCCTAAGACCAACCAAGGCTGCATCCAAAATGTGGGAGGAGGGATCTGAGAGGGAGATGAAGAGTGCATATGCAAAGAATCAGCCTCTACTTTTCACTTTTTTTCTCCTTGGATTTTAGGCTAAGGTGACAGACATAGGTCGTCAAGGTGGACTTTCATAGCAGTAAGTTACATGTACTGCAAAGCTGACCTGACTCGCCTGCCGCCTTCAGTCAGCAAGAAGAACTGCACACGCAGAGAATGCCTTGGTATGAGTTACCATGGTGATGCTAGTTCAACCACATTTCGTCTGTGCTAAAAATTTCAGGCAAATCAGTATGGAGAAGTACTGGCTGAGAAGGAGTTAACACTTCACATCTTTTGGTTGCTGTTGCAAAGTTAATGTTAGTTTTGGTCAAAGACGGTAATTTGAAGTGAAATCCTTTGAGAAATGGAAAAGAAGCAAGGATGAAATAACCTATCCATTGGAGAAATCTTTCTAGTATCCACTTTGTACTACACCAAACTGCTTTTCTTTTAGCTAACATGGGGCATTTGAGTCTTCCTGGCTCTATTTATTAGCGAGAGGAAAGTGGCTTAACAAAATAAAGGAAGATTCCAAAGCCAGAAAAGCTGGCGTACCAACTTGGAGGGAAAAGTGATACATAGGATTCTAAGGAAGTTGGGGACTTGGACAAAAGTAATAAGACAAGAATCAACCTAGAAAATGGAAGACAGTAACAAAATCAACCCATATTATTAATATGCATTGGGGAGAAGCATTGATGGGCCACAAAGCTAGAACAAGGAGAAGTTTAAAACTTTATGTAGTAAAACATGACTGGAAGCTCTACAGACGGACGCTGGAAGGAGGCTAAGTCCATGGGAGAGTGAAGTTGCAAGTAAGGACTTACTGCCTTATCCCCTTCCTTCTTTGCCAGGATCAGAAAGTCAAAGAAGGTGAAGAGGCTAACAACGCTGATTTACAAAGACAGCGAGGAGGAACTAAGTCTGTCTGGGCCAATTCTGGAAGTCTGAACTGGGGCGACAGGACCCAGACAACCACCTCAGGAAATGAGTAAATGAAAAGGGGAGGCCGTGGAATTATTTAGCCCTAGAACAACGCTGCCCAGACGGGGGCGAGGGTGGAGCAAGAAGAAAATCTCAGAAAAGGAGTTTTGACAGTGAAAACGCTAGTTATAGAGCACTCCAGGCCCCCTGATGTCCCTTGTTTGATGTCCATAAAGACCGAGAGGATTATGCATTTGGAAACTTTGCGTATTCTTGAGACATCAATAAAGTCTGGACTTGGGGCCGGTAGGGGGGCCAGGGTCACGTCTAGGAGACTTGGGTCAGCTCTGGCATAGAACTAGAGTGACCGGGATGCGAGCGAGATTACCGCTAGGACAAATTTTTTTTTTTTTTTAAGTTAGGGACATTAGAGCAGTAGTAATGGGGGTGGGGGGCTCTCTCGAAGGCTAGGAATGTGGGGGTGGCCTCAAGAGAAGTGGGGTCGCGCGGGAGGCACTGGCGGGTGGGATCTGGGGACCCGGGGGCGGGGGCCGAGGGCGGGAAGGGGCCGGGCTGGCGCTGGGGGCGGGACCAGGCGCGGTGGCGGTGGCGGGGGCTGCGGGGCGGGGGGCGGGGCGGCCGGGCCCCGGACACCCCCTCCCGGTCCCCTGGCGGGGCGGCTTCAGCTCGCAGCACTGGAGGCAGCAGCGGCGGGAGAGTGACTTACGGGGCGCGCCCGCTGCGGTGGATCGGGACGCTTCCCCTCGGGGACCCTCCCCCGACTCCCTCCGCCTCGTGCCCCGCGGGAGCCGGCGGGACCCCAGGCTGGCAGGGAGCGCCGGCGCTGCCGCTGCACCATGAGGCGGCCGTGGGTTACGCTGCTACTTGGCGCCCTGCTCTGCGCACACGGTAAGCGGCGCCGCGGTGCCCGCGCGGACCGGCCCGCGGGGAAAGTTTGTCCCCGGGTCCGGCCGCTGCGGGACTCAGCTCCCGAGAGCGGGACGGCTCAGGCTGGGGCCTGAGACCCCTCTCACCCTCGCTGCAAGCAGTAGCCCTGAGATTGCGTGCCGGGGAGGGGAGCACAAGCTCCCCCAGATCTCCTGTCCTAGAGGGGCAGCGGTGGAGGAGCTCCCCGGGCCGGGTCTGGGCCGGGCTGGGGGAAGATCTGAGGCGCTCGTTCGCCTGCCCTCGTTGCTCTTTGAAGAGCTGGGGTCTGCCTCCTTTTCAGGTTAAGATAGGGTCTCTGTGTCCTTGGTGCGAATGAATGTGTGCGAATAAAGGGACGCGGGGGAGGATGGTCGCTAGACCATAAATTGTAAATAGCCCTCCTTCCAGGGGCCGGGGTCCCGGGCAGACCGCGGAGAGGGGCCCCCGTTGAATCTGAATACTTGAGCTCTGGGGACTCCTCTACTCCGGAAACTGGTCTTTGGACTCCAGACCTCAGACCTTGCTCCTACCGAGGGTCTTTGGGAATTGCTTGTTTGCAGCATCTCCCCTTAGTAGTGCTTTCGGGTTCCCTCTCCTGGCTGCGACCAATCAGCTCCCTTGCCCTGGATCCTTCCCGGAGAGAGGGGGCAGAGAGGAAGACAGGGCTGAAAAGGGGGCAGAGTGGGGACACTGGAAGAAACTGCTGGAAGGCTTCCGCAGATCGGTCCTGGCCGGGGCAGAGGGGCGGGGGGCGGGTACCGCCGAACCTCGGAAGACAGCCTCCTGGCCCGCGCGGTGGCCCTCGGGGGAACCGGACGGATGGCAGCGGGGCTGCTGCTTCATCTGCTCCTTATTAATAACTTGTTTGGTGCCCGTACGCCACTGTTGTGTGTGATTAGGGCCCCGGTGGAATTTGTTTCTCCGCAGCCGCCTAGGGCCGTGGGTGCACCCCGTGATTTAGCAGCTGCCTCTAGTTTGTGCCCAGAGATCAAAGAACGTTGGTCTTTGAACCCCAACTCTATTCACCCACCACTGTTCAACCGCGGGGAGATCCGAATCTTGCCTTTCTCCTCGCAGCCCGGATGAGGGGGTGGGGCTGGGAATGGAGGGGTCTGTAGTCCCCGGCCTTGCACCGGTCTTTCTTTTAACGTGGGGAAGCTCGTGTGGAAATTATGCAGTTTTCGGAACTTGCCTGGCAGGGCGTGGAGATGCCTAAGCACTTGTTTTAAAGATTGGCTTACCTCCCAAATCCAGAACAGAGTTCACATGTCTGTTATTTAAACTACCCGTGGGTTTTAAATGACTTTTTCCATGCCCTCTCTAACGCCGACGGAGCTCTTTCTCTCCGCTCCGCTCTTCCTCTCGGAGCGGTAGCCTGGCCGACCCACGTTCCTCTTCGCACTGTGCTCTCCCCCTCCCGGGCTCTCTCCAGGAAGGTTATTTGTAGCCTCTTTGGCGTGTCGGGACAGCGGCCCTACTGGGGTAGGAATGTGGCCGCTCTTCCCACCACATGGGCCCCTTAAAGGGACAGCTTTGCTTTTTGGGGGTTTCCCCCTTCGGGCTGCAAGGGAAGGGGATGGAACTTTCCTTTCGGCCCCCTGGAGGAAGTTTTGAAAAAGATCAAGGGAAATGGCAAGGCACTGGAAAAAAAAAAAAAAAGACTAAAACGGATACCAACAAAGCCAGAGAGGAGACTGTCGCCTTCTGCCCCAAGGAAAGGGGAGCTGGAAGGTTCCAGGCTGAGACTGGCCAAGAGGATTTTACTGCTTCAGAGATGGCAAAGCTGCATACAATACACTGCATCTCCATTGAGAATGGGGTAGAGAACTGTGTATATTTAATGCTAACACACACACACACACACACACACACACACGCACGATGGGAGCATTCTTGGTAACTCTTCTGAGTTCTTTTTAAGGACAAAAGTTTCATGGAAACTGCTAAGCATGGGAGGTTTTCTGTGCATATGTGTAAGGACAGTCAGTGGCACAAAGATCTAAACTTCGCCTAGCTTGATAATGAGCCGTGCTTGGAGGCCTGGGAGGGACAGATTCATGCTTCCCCAGTGAGAGTGAGCAGTTGCTCAACCAAAAATGCTACCACGAAATTCCTAACCCTGAGTTCCAGGGGCTCACGGAGAAGACAGTGTGTCACAGTGGTAGACCTTTAGGGCAGACCCGACTCAGCTAGGACTGAATTTAAGACACTGAAGTTGAAGGTGCTATGTGGATGCTGCTAGTCCTGTCGGCTTCGCCTAGAGCCTATGCGTTTGGCCTGAGTCTGTATAACACCGCAACCTTAAACATTTTGGAAAGAAACTTGAATGCTGGTAATAGCATTTTTCTCTTGCGGGTTGAGGTGGGGCCTTGGGCAATCTACCACCATTTGAAGAGTGGAAACCATGTTTATCTTTGAGGTCTCTTTCAGGTCAGCAAATAATTAAAAATTCTGCCTAGGAGTAATTAGGTAGATGGAAGGTTGTTTCTGCAGATAAGTGCACAAGAGTGGAGCTGAGGCTTCTCTCCTTTCCATCTGGCTGTTGTCATGGTTCTTAGTTGACCTTGTCCCTGATCTTGTTGGACTTGTGAAAGATGCTTGGCTTGTCACTGATTTTGGATTTCCTCTTCTGTCCCCTGTTGAATATCAGATAACATCTTTGGGACTAGCACATGGTATTAAGAATGACAGGTGCAAAGGAACTAAGTCTGGCCATGTCTAATACAAAGCACGTTGGGCATGTCCATCTTCTGGGTTAGCAAAGAACATGGGGGGGTCACAGAGGACAAGGGTGGATTTTAAAGGTCTTTGCTCACCCTTTGTACTGATTGACTGCTAGTCTTGATCCCCAAAAGAAGGGAAAACGGGAGGGATTGACTATGTTGCTTCTGTTCTAAAGAGAAGATCAATACTAGGGGCTTTCTGAATAGGAACAGCATTTTGGGGACTGCTTAAAGAAGTTTTGTCTTTTTTTTATGATTGGGCACATCTCATAATTATGAGAGTTTCATACGCTTGGTTGACTAGGTCTTTTAGCCTGTTATAGCCACAGTTTCTACATTCCTTGATGCAGCTTAGCCATGAGTTTTGTTACAGTTGCCTGGGCACGTGGCATGTGGGCCTCAGACTGTGTCTGGATTACCATCTCATCTTCACCATCAGAAGCCCTTCTCCCCTACTGCCTGGTGGGATTCAGTGTCCCAGGGAAGACTTCGTGCTGACTGGTTGGTTGGCAGAGCCTGGGTTTGGCCCTATAAATAGCTCTGATGAATGCCTATGCTTGCTGTTCTCCCTCCGGCTTAGAGCTGGCAGGGACAGGTTTTTTCTCCCCAGTACACTCAAGAGCATTCCCTATACTGGGCTTTATACCCATTCATTTGTTCATTCATTCTGCAAATGCACATTTGTCAAGCACTGAGCTAATCACTGCATGCAGTGCTCGGTGACTAAGAAACACAGGGAGACCTGGATTTGATCTTGGTACTTATTAATGACTCTGTGCAAAACAATATCCCTGTACTTGAGGGATCTTATCTGTAAATAAGGGTGGAGGGAAATAGTAATAAGTTATCACATTCAAACATTGTAAAAATTAAATGAGATAATAGTATGTTTAAACCATTTAGTAAAGAGCCTGACAACTACTGCATTACTCTAGGCCTGGATAAATGTTAGCTGTTAGAAAGCTTGCGTAAGTGGATTAGAGATGGTTCTTGCCTTTGGACTATGGGAGCCAGGTAAACAAATCATTATACTACAGTGTTATATGCTAAAATGGAGACTCAGCCCTTAATTCATTTCAGCTGGTTTTTGGCTTGATTCTTTTAAAGATCTTGCTCCTTCTCTCCACCTCTCCACCCCTACCATAAAAACCTAGTGAAACCTAAGCATAGTTCCCTCCTGTGTACACTTCCAGAAAAGAGGCCTATTAAGCTATACTGTGAATCTAAGAGCCCACACTGCCTTTGTTCTCCTGGAAGAGGTCCTGGGAGATGGGGCTTTCCTCTGAGAACTTCCCTGGGAAAGCCTTGTGGTCAGGGATGCAGCCAGACACCTCACTCGAAGGTTGCTATGACCCTGGGTGAGAGGTGCTGGCTGAGGTCTCTTGTAGCTGGAACAGTTTAGAATTCCAAGCTCTCCCTCCCACTGGCCTGGGAAAGGAGTCAGGCCCAGAGCTCATGAGGTAGTAATTGCCCCAATTTGGGGGCTGGGCTGTTGCAAAGCCGCCTGCCTTCAGTGACTACCGTCTTCAATCAGGAATCCTGTCAATGTGCAGGGATAATTGATGTGGGTCTCGGAGTCCCAGACTCACCCCCAGCTCCTCTACCTCAAAGTTTGACCCCTGTTGTCTCTTCCTTTTAGCTTGGTGCCAAGTGATGGGATGTTTTGGGGGGCTGCAGAAAGCTGACTGTATGTAACCTAGAGCAGCTGTTAAAAAGAGCTGCTTCTCTAGCTTTCCTGGCAGTCATTTGACTCCATTTTCTGTTCTGCATTTTTGATTTAGCGAGAAGCAAACATCCTAGGTGCCCCTAGGCACCTCTTATGCCCTTCCAGGCACACTTCATTCTTTCACTGCACGTAGGCATTTCCATCCTTGCTCACAGTTGAGTGGACTAACTGGAAGGGTCCCTAACGCCCTGCTTCCCTGTTCACTCAGGTTAAACTAAGCAAGGGAAGGGTGCTGTCTGAGACTCAGCTGGGAAAGCCTTGTTAGGACCTGCTGCAAGCCCTAACTTGGCCTACAGGAGCTCCCCGCCTCACCTCTGTGCAGAGCGGAGGATCAGAGCTGCAAGCAAAGCCGGAAACAAAAGACTGGGAGCGAACCCATCTGGCTGAGAGGCAGCAACACAAAGGTGCTGCTGCATAATTTATCATCGGAGGTTTTCTGGGGCCGGGAAGCTAGTGGCTCCAGGCAGAGCTTTTTTGGGGGAGAGGAACCCTCCCCCTGACTGAGTGTAGGACCAGGCAGGTACAGAGTCAGGCATTGGGAGAGACACCTGATTAACACATGAAATAAAATAGCTTTGAGGGCCTGCAGTGATCTCTGCAAATGCAGCAGCTCCAGTTCCTGCCCGGCCTGCAACGCAGTTGGGGGAAGTGCTCCAGTGTCGCCTTCCTTGGATTGCCACCACCTTTTGGGCATGGATAATAAGGACGAGAGAAAGTTTCTCTTTTGGATTGGCTACAACCTTCTGGAAACCAAATGCAGATGTCTGGTTATAATAACCATAAGTCTAGCAAATAAGAAAGCGGAGCTCCCTTCTCTTCTTTCCCCTTCCCACCCCCTCCTCACTCCAGACAGTTTAAACAAGAAGTTTCAGCTACAGGTTCAGAGAGGCAGTAAGAGTGAATGGCTCTAATGTGTATTGCCCTCAAATGAAAATGTCTTCATTTTGGGAATCATCTCCCCAGGTGACCAGTTTTACACCACAAACTGGGACATGTGACCTGAAAAATACAAATGTACTTCTGAGACACTTAATATTTTTAAGTCTTTTGCTGTATTTCTAGCACTGTGATAAGTATATAGCGTATATTATCACATTTGGTCCAAACAGTACCCTTATGAGGTAGGTATTGTTAGGTGCCTGTCTGACAGATGGGAAACTAAGGCTCAGAGCAGTTTGCCATCACATAGCTAGTGAATAACTGAGCCAGGATTTGAACCCAGAGCTTAAGTTATTAACTCTCTAATGCAGGGGTCAAGAACCTTTTTGGCTGAGAGAGCCATGAACGCCACATATTTTAAAATGTAATTCCATGAGAGCCATACAACGACCCGTGTACATTATGCATTATCCAATAAAAATTTGGTGTTGTCCCGGAGGACAGCTGTGATTGGCCCCAGCCACCCGCAACCATGAACATGAGCGGTAGGAAATGAATGGATTGTAATACATGAGAATGTTTTATATTTTTAACGTTATTATTTTTTTAATTAAAGATTTGTCGCCTGACCTGTGGTGGCGTAGTAGATAAAGCGTCGACCTGGAAATGCTGAGGTCGCCGGTTCAAAACCCTGGGCTTGCCTGGTCAAGGCACATATGGGAGTTGATGCTTCCAGCTCCTCCCCCCCCTTCTCTCTCTCTGTCTCTCCCTCTCCTCTCTAAAATGAATAAATAAAAAATAAAATAAAAAAAGAAATTAGAACTATCTTTAAAGAAAAAAAAAAAGATTTGTCTGTGAGCCAGATGCAGCCATCAAAAGAGCCACATCTGGCTCACAAGCCATAGGTTCCCGACCCCTGCTCTAACGGCAGTGGTTTGCAAACTCATTAGTCAACAGAGGCAAATATCAACAGTACAATGATTGAAATTTCTTTTGAGAGCCAATTTTTTTAAACTTAAACTATATAGGTAGGTACATGCCTTATCGAGGTAGCGCCTGCATGTGGTATTTTGTGGAAGAGCCACACTCAAGGGGCCAAAGAGCCGCATGTGGTTCGCGAGCCATAGTTTGGTGACCACTGCTGTAACCTATATACTGCCTCTTCGAACAGAATATTGTATATCCAAGTTATCCCAGAAGATCTAGGTGGGGAATATCCATAATTTATCTTAAGTTGACCTGCCTCCCTGTTTTCAGATCTCCCTTCCCAGAGAATCCCAGTGCATTCAGAATGACTTTTCAGGTGATTTTTGAAGAGGGAGGTCTAAAAAGGCTCCCAGAAGGGGAGATGTGGTTTGTTGCTCACTGAAGCCATGTGTTACTTGTGTTTTGAGATGTAGAGGGAAAGGAAAGCAATATTTTGAACAGCCCTCACAAAGCACAGCCCCATTCAATTCCTATTGGATTTGTGAAATCTGTTGACTGAGCTCCTGGGCAGGGTAAGTAGACTTTTGAAGATCTGCATGGAGATGATGGAATTAATAATGATATAGTAGTCCCCCCCCATCCTCAGGGGATACAGGGAATATGTTGGAAGACCCCCCAGTAGATGCCTGAAACCAGAGATAGTGCCAAACCCTATATATACTATGTCCTTTTTCCTATACCTACATCCTTCCGATAAAGTTTAATTTATAAATTAGACATAGTGACACTAACAACAATAACTAATAAAATAGAACAATTGCAACAATATACTGTAATGTTTTATGAATGGGGCTTCTCTCTCTCAAAATATCTTATTGTATTATACATACAGCATGGATACACTGGACAGAGGGATGATTCACATCCGGGCAGATGGAGTAGATGGTGTGAGATTGTATCACTACTCAGAATGGCATGCAATTTAAAACTTATGAATTGTTTATTTATGGAATTTTCCACTTAATATTTTCAGACCACTATTGACCAGGGGTAACTGAAACTGCAGATAAGGAGGGACTACTGTAATCACAACAACAAAAACAGCTGCTTACTGTGTGTGTACTTCCTATGTATTATCTCATTTAAACCTCCCAACAATCCTATAAAATAAATAGGTACTATTATTACCCCCAGCCTACAAAGGAGGAAACAAATCCATTTTTTAAAATTTATTTTTTAATGTTTAGAGAGAGGGAGGAAGGGAGAAAGCAAGAGAAACATTGATTTGTTGTTCTATTTATTTATGCATCCACCAGTTAATTCCTGTGTGTGCCCTGACTAGCAATTGCATCTGCAAACTTGGCATGTCAGGACATTGCTCTAACCAACTGAGCTACCAGGCCAGGTTCGAAACTAATTCATTTTTTAATTGCTCTGTAATTTATAGGTTCTGAATTTAGATTTCTCTTTTCTGTACTTGCCTCCTAGGAATTGGTTGATATATTAGGCAAGGATGAAGGGTAACACAGGAAGGTAAATAGGCCCTGGCTGGTTGGCTCAGCGGTAGAGTGTCAGCCCGGTGTGTGGAAGTCCCGGGTTCGATTCCCGGCCAGGGTACACAGGAGAAGCACCCATCTGCTTCTCCACCCTTCCCCTTCTCCTTCCCCTTTGTCTCTCTCTTCCCCTCCCGCAGCCAAGGCTCCAATGGAGCAAAGTTGGCCCAGGCGCAGAGGATGGCACCATGGCCTCTGCCTCAGGTGCTAGAATGGCTCCGGTTACATTGGAGCAATGTCCCAGATGGGCAGAGCATCGCCCTCTGGTGGGCATGCCAGGTAGATCCTGGTTGGGCACATGAGGGAGTCTGTTTGTCTTGCCTCCCACTTCTCACTTCAGAAAAATACAAAAAAATTGAGAAAGGCAAATAAAGCGGATTCTTGCCACCTTCTTCCACCTCTTCCAGTAGTCACTCATACCACCACTTAACTCATTGAGGTGATACACAGTAGGGTTTTTAGACATCTCCAGCCCTGAAATCATCATGTGGCTAGATCAGACAGTTCTGAGTCATGTTCTACAACAGTAATAGCAAGAGTTATCACTTCTTTTTTTTTTTATTTTTTTATTTTTTTTCATTTTTTCTGAAGCTGGAAACAGGGAGAGACAGTCAGACAGACTCCCGCATGCGCCCTACCGGGATCCACCCGGCACGCCCACCAGGGGGCGACGCTCTGCCCACCAGGGGGCAATGCTCTGCCCCTCCGGGGCGTCGCCATGTTGCGACCAGAGCCACTCTAGCGCCTGAGGCAGAGGCCACAGAGCCATCCCCAGCGCCCGGGCCATCTTTGCTCCAACGGAGCCTTAGCTGCGGGAGGGGAAGAGAGAGACAGAGAGGAAAGCGTGGCGGAAGGGTGGAGAAGCAAATGGGCGCTTCTCCTGTGTGCCCTGGCCTGGAATCGAACCTGGGTCCTCCGCACGCTAGGCCGACGCTCTACCACTGAGCCAACAGGCCAGGGCCAAGAGTTATCACTTCTTGAGCTTAGTACGTGCCAAGCATTATGCTAAGAGCTTTTCATGAGTTAACTAATTTATTCTTATAACATTCAAATTTCCTGATGAAAAAGTAAGTTATAAATAATGTGCCCAGAGCTGTAGAGGCAGGAATTAGCTTAGTTTTGTTCCCAGGTGCTTAACATTATGCTCTTCTGCCTCATAACTGTGGAGGCTGAAGATTAAGAACTTCTTTTCTGTGTTTGAAAGTGGCAAGAGAAGGCTGAATGTACTTGGACCACTAATCATGTCTGATGGTGTCTGATGGTATGGCCTTTTGAGAGGGCCCACTAGGTGAAGATTTCACCAAGTGAAATCCAGCCAGGTACGGCTGGCCTATAGGGATCTAAAAACAAGAATAAATAAGAGTCATAGCATGTTGGTATCACAGTATGATAATACAGCGAGTGAAAGGAACCCTTGGAAGGGAGTGAACTGGATAGGACTAGGAAGCTGCCTGAAAAAGAAAATTCCTATTTTCTTAAGTAAGTACAGGTTAGGTAGGAAATAACTACTTTTATTTCTGATATTCTAGGCCTCTTTTCCTTTGACTCCAACTCTCCATAGGACTCCAGAGGAATGTATTATTATTATTTTTTTCTAGTAATGACTTTATTTTTTCAGTTAACATAGCCAGCCCACGATACAGCATACTAACTCAGAAAGTACAAATCCAAGGAAGGTAATAACCTTCACGTTGTTACGAAACTTTGGCAAATCAATACAGTACTATTTAATAGAATCAAATCATATTTTTGTTGGAATTACATATTACTTCAGTGATAATCTTCACTCCAAAAATGTCATTTAAGTACCACATTATAACACTATAGTTTTTAATGGTGGTTTATAGTAGAGCAAGTTGTTTTATACAAATTAATATATCTTTTAAAATGATACAATTTCTCCTTTGAAAGTGAGTCACCTTGTGAAGTTTACTGTGGCAAGGCAATTGCGTATATTCAGGGCGGCTCGGCTTTGTTCCAGGGTTGGTCCAAAGCCAAGGAGAGTCCCAGTGCATGGGAAGCTTAACAAGTCCACCTGAGGGAGAGTTCATATGCTAACCTTCATTTCCAAGTACCCTTCAAAAATTGTTACATTTTCAAATAAGTACTGGAATCTTCAAAACCAGACATCATTTCAAACAACATTAATAATAATTTCAGATGTTCTCTTTTATTTAGCAACCCTGTACCTTTGTTTTGATCAAGTCACATAGCCTTTCTTCAGCTTATTAAAAAAAAAAGTTTTACCTAGAATATAGTTGTGGTTTTTAAATAAAAAATAAATATAATGCCAGCTAGAAGAGATCCGGGGGACTGATGTTGTATACCAACTTTTATCGTCATTTCTCTACAAATGCCCCCGCTGCCATAGGTGTCCTTATGCTCCCTCTTGCCGAAGCTCTCAGTTCTTCAATCTCAGCATTTAATTTATGTATGACCCATTCCATTGCTTCTCTGCCTTTTATTAGCATTTGAGGATATCGTACTTGCCATCAGCCCTTCAAGGTAACTACTGAGACTGACTCCTTTCACAGTGATTATGGCCTCTTGAGTCAAAACAGTTTTTTCTCAGTCCTGAGGATGAGGTTTCATCTACTGAAACCATATTTGTAAATGAAATATTAGTGGATTTAAGTTCCATTGTTTTCTCTACAGGATCAACTACAGAATGTTCTTGCACATATGTTTTGGTTCTTGCTGCACCAATAAGAGATTTCACAATGGATGGCAGTCCCCACTCTGTGCTAAGAAGTCTATGGCTGTGTAACTTTCCAGAAGGATCTGTGTGTCTGTCCAATACATCAACTCCAACCACGCTTGGGTTCATAGGGTTTGGGTATTTCTGCATTGCAGCAGTTGTAACAGTTTCCCATGGGTGGTCAAAGACGTGTTCCGAGGTCCAGATCTTCATGGTGCCGGCAACCTCCACCGTGTCCCAGAGGCCGAAAGAGGCAGAGAGGCCGAGGAATGTATTATTGATTCATGTATTTATTCATTCATTTTACAAACTTAAACTGATCATCTACTATATCACAAACATTGAACTACGCGCTGTGAATACAAATACAAGACTCGAGATTACACAACCAAGAGGTCAAGAGGTATATGGTCCAGTAAGTGAACAATGATCCCAGTGTGCTAAACGCTATCATAAGAGGAGGCACAGAGGGCTTCTGGGATATAGAGCAGGGGCTTTTAATTCAGTCAGGGCTGGGGCTGCGTGGGTCTAGATGGGGCAGCGTCAGGAAAGGGTTCACTTCCTGGCCTCCCGCTCTCAGCCCTTAGTGTTGCTTCTGATGTTTTCTGTGCAAGCTCTGCTCTTTCAAAGAGTGGCTGTTTATAGGCACCCAGCTCCCTCCAGATTCCAGGTCTCCCTTGGATGAGGTTAGATCCATTTCCAGGTGGCTCCTTGCTGCCACTCCTTTCAGTTGTCAGTTTTGTCTTGCTGCAAGGACATTCCTGTTAGAGAGACACTTACTGATTTGGCTACATTAAGGAGCTGAAATCAGTGAATCGGTCCCTCAATTAGCCTGGATGTAGTTTAGGGTAATTTCATGTAACTTATCCCCATTAAATAAAGTTTACATCCTCACCATTGCCTCTAGTGGATGAGAGAAGAGAGGAGAGTTTTCATGTGTTATAAGAAAGCATCCTTCATTTACGAGCATTGATTCCTTCCTTTCCCACTGTCATCCCTTGCACACTGGGGTAGTCATCATATTCCAGCACTCAGTGGGCACTCCTTAAGCCTCTCATCTCTGGTTCAACTTGAAAAAGCTGTTCTGTAGCTGTGTAGTCACTGTCCACCTTGGGCTTCCAGGTGTGGTCCCCCTTTACTTGAGCACTCTGTGAGATGGTGGAGAGCAGTGCTTCTCTAACTTGAGTGTGCATCAGTGTAGGTCAGGAAGCTTATTGAAAGTTCAAACTCTGAGATAACATTAAGAGAAGAATGCTGGCCTAAGGGTTTGAATGGGTTGGACTTCATGGCTCTTCTATTCACCCCATGACCTTGGATAATGCAAGAGGTGACCTTACCTGTCAAATGGGCACTTCAGTGACTACTCCGGGTTATTATACTGATGTCATGAGAATGCAAGTGTTTATGCAAAAGTAGCTTGTAAGCTGTAAAGAGAAACTACAGAATATAATTACTTGTTGTCAGAGCCCTGTTCCTTTTTGAACCAACACAACACTGAAGTGCTGGTTTAAAAGACTGTCTCTGCTTCACTACCTTACCTGAAGGCAAGGGAAATTGGTTTTTGGCCTTAGAAATAATCAGAAGGAGATGTCACTGCTTGAGACCTATACACTCATGGCCTGTTCGCTAATCGAGACTGCATAAAGGGGAGGGACCCAGAAGTCTCAGGATTTAAATTCCCTTTTTTAACCTAAGGGTTTTGGGAGACTCTCATAATAGCAATACCATTATCGGGAGGCACTATAGTGAAGTGATTAAGAGCAGAGACTCAGGAATTGACCTGCCTGCCTGGGTGTGAATGCTGGCTTCAACCCTTGGTACCTTTGTGACCTATTAAGAGACTCTACCTCTCTGTGTCTCAGTGTCTTCAACTGTAAAGTGGTGATAATAAAAAACAGCGCCACCTCCTAGGGCACTGTTGAGAGCTTCCAGTTACATAGTGTCTGAAAAGCATTTAGAAAATTGCTCAGGATACCTGGTGAGTACTTAGTGATGATGGCTGTATTGTTATGAAGTTTTTGAGGTATGCCAGCCCTGTGCTGGGCAGTTCACATGGGTTATTTAATTTAATCTTTGTAAAACCCCTTCCAGTAGAACTATTCTCATTCCCATTTTATGGATGAGAAAACTGAGGCTCAGAGGCAATAACTTGCCCAAAGTGTTACAGTTAGAGGTAGAATCAGGATTTGAACTCCAATCTCTCTGACTCCAGAATCCATGCTCTCTCATATCATACACTGTCTGGTATACCAGATGGATGTTTCCCTTCTTTTCTTCAAAAAAGTACAGTGAGAAATTGGGAAGATGACTGAGATTGTGGTTAACCTTTTAAGAAGGCCCTGTGAGCACATTGTATCCCAAAAGCTAAGGTGACCACATTTTTACAATGAAAAGGAAGACAAAAATAAATTGAAAAAAACAATATCATAAATAAAAGAAACATTTTATTCATTGCAACAATAATACACTATAATATGATAAATGCATAATTAAAACATTTGTAATATTTTATGTTGTAATTATGCTTACATGCCTATTAATTTTTAATAATAATTGTAAGAAAAAAGTACTCATTTAGATAAAAATACATCACATCACACGCAATAGATCGATTCTGCATCAATTGAATACGGACATCTACAGATTAGTCTTCCAATATCAAAAAGGAGGACATGTAGGAGGACACTTTTCAAGGGAGGATGGAACTTACAAAAGAAGGACTATCCTCCCAAAAGGAGGACGATTGGTCACCTTACAAAAGCTGAACGTCTTGATGTTCAGGGATAGTGAACACTTTGGGGAGAGATCGTCACCTTATTGAAGAATCACATTAGGTTGAAGGGCCCACTGGATGCCAATGGGAGCTTGCAGTGTGACTGGCCAGTAGCTTTAAAGGCCGGAAGCATTGCTGAGTATTCTAACTTAACACTTCTTAAAATGAGCACTGAATTTTGCCACCCACAGTCATTTGTTTCCTTTTTTCACTCACCATTCTTTTAGTTAAAAAGGGTTAAAAGCTGTCCTTTATGATCACAGCTAAGATTTGAGTGAAAAGGCAGAATTCCATGTCTGGGGATCCCAGAGGGGCGGGCAGCATCTGTCCAGAAGAGTTGACTTTCTGAAGTATAATATGTCTGTTTACTGTATGAAATGAATGGCCAGGCCAAGGGTTTGCCTGGCTGGTGGCTGCCTGACCTTCACATGCTGATGTTCAGATGTTGCTCTGACATGCAGAAAGTCGTGACTCTCTAGCCGCCTGCGACTAACTTGGTGCCCACTGGGTGGAATACTTTGTTCCTGAAGTTTGCATGGGGAAATCAGGACTTTTGCTATTATTCAGGCAAAGGTGGGTGGCACCCTAAAAAGAAGCGGGGACCTGGGGGGGGAGGAGCACTGAAGGCTCCTCTTTCAGCATTCCTTTTTTTTTTTAAACATCAGAAGATATTTCTTTTTTTTTTAATTAATTAATTAATTTATTTTTAGAGAGGAGAGAGAGACAGAGAGAGAGAAGGGGGGAGGAGCAGGAAGCATCAGCTCCCATATGTGCCTTGACCAGGCAAGCCCAGGGTTTCGAACCGGCGACCTCAGCATTTCCAGGTCCACGCTTTATCCACTGCGCCACCACAGGTCAGGCGCATTCCTTTTGACTTGCATGCAGCACCAGGATGCTGCTGTTCTTGCTCTCCCAATCTTGACACTAGAGCTCTTAAAATCAAGGCCTTTTGGAAAAAGTTAGCTTCTGTATCCTCACACCTGCACACTCTCATCCTGCATTTATTGAGCGTCTTTGGTGTGCCAAAGCATGAGGTCAGCTTCTTTCACATTTATCTAGGAAACAGGCTTAGGGAACTAAGTGATTTAGAAAAGGACGCACGGCTGGTCAAGGGAACCCAGGTCTGTCTGCTCTAGGTCCAGTGGTTTTTCACTCCCATCCCCCAAATGTCTCCTTCCTCCTTTCTCTTCTAGTCATGCCCTTACCCTGAACTCTTCACTGGTACAGCCCCACTTCCTGCTGTGTGTAGCTAGCAGAGTTTCTTAACCTCTATTGACATTTTGGGCCAGAGAATTTCTTTGTTGTGGGGCCTGTCCTGTACATCGCAGGATATTTAGCAGCATCCCTGGCTTTTATCCACTAAATGCCAGAAGTACCGCCAAACACGACAACTGCAAAAACATCACCTCAATTGCCAGGTGTCCCCGGGAGGGAAAGACCATCCCTGGTTGAGAATCAGTGAGTTAGCCTTATCTTTCTTCTCCATTCCTCCCCACAAAGGGGGTCAGCACATTGGAGAGCCCCTCGGCATGGAATCCTCTGGAATCCTAAGCCTTGGTTGTTTCATCCAGCCAAGTCCCCTAAAGTAGTCCTTAGAGCCATGATGAGCTGGTCACACTATAAAAGTTCCTCAGGCTCCAGAGCTCCGGGCCTGAGTGAAAGAGGCCCCCACCCCTTTCCTCTCCGTGCTCTGAGAACAGGCACAAGAGGCTGGGGCTGGGCAGCTGGGTCTCCAGCTTCCCTGGGAAAGGGTCTTCTGTCGTGCACTTACAGAGAGACCTGGAGCGACAGGGGTGCTGCTGCAGCTCTCAAATGGATTCCTTTGGTTTCCACAGGAAACACTGCGTCTTTTCCAGGGCAGCTGATTCTCAGCATGTAGAAGGAAAGGGCAAGGTCTCAGTTGAGGATCTCTTGAGAGCTGTGGTCCTTTACTCCATGAAATATACATTTTGCCTGTAGTTTCAGGCATTCATTGATCCCCATGCCAACCATCTATCTGTCCATCCATCCATTCATTCATTCCTCCATCCATTCATCTGTCCATCCATTCATCCATTTATCCATTCATCTACCTTATGCTCATGCTCACTCTTGGGCAGAAGCGGAAAGGGAGGGATCTAGGGCTCTCTCCTTGCTTTTGGAGGATTTAGCAGTACACTCTCTTATTCCAGACCCTAAACCCTAATCCAGGTTGAATGTACGATGAGGGTGTACATCAAGGAGATGAGCCAAGAAAGAGGCTGCGCCCAGTAAATGGGAAAGGAAGAGGGGTGGAAATTTAGGAGCTGACTCCTTCCCTGCTTCAGTCCAACTTGAGGGTAGGGTCCAGTGAGGGGAGGAAGGGGAGAAGAAAGCAAGGGGGAGAGATTAGCAATGAGCTGTGGCCCCCTTCTTTCCCAGCTGCAAGCAGCCCAGCGGGTTAGATGAATGTTGGGAGGGGGAGAGTGACCTTAGCAGAACCCTTTGTTCCAGCTGAGGCTGAAGCAGGGGGCACCAAGCCATTCACACGCCATCCGAGGGCATCCTGCTGGGCACTCTAGGGAGGGGTACAGCAGCCGGTCATGGGACTTGGCCAGGCAGATAGCTCTAGGCTCAATAGGGAAGCCCATCTGTGTGCTGCTGAGGCTGGGGGGAGGGGCTGCCTCTGCCATCCTTCCTCCAGGCTGTGGCCTGCCCCTCAGACAGGAAAGCCCTGCCTAGTCCCGTTCACTGTCCCATGAGGCAGCCTAGTCCCTTCCTCCTTGGACCCCACTCCTCCTTTTCAAAAGTGGTTTCCTGGCTCAAAAGTGAGCTCTGACAGGGGGGCACACAGCAACCTGTGCTGCTTCCTGTCCTGCTGTCTGGATTCCTTATCCCTAAAGGGGGTCCAGCACTTTCATCTTACTCTTATTTCTTGCCTTCCCCGGCTTACACCAAGGGCCTGATCCTGCTCAGAGATAAAAGCTTCTGTATCTCAACCTAGTTTGGAAGGGAAAGACATAGAGGTCTCCGCTGCATCAACTCTCTGTCCCCTGCTCCCCTACCCCAAGAGCACCAACTCGCCAGGTGACATCATTTGTCTCTGGGCCTTTGGGTGTGAGGGAAAACAGCTATGGTTAGGCTTGCTAGTTTGTCTTCTGGCTGCAAGCACATTGCATGATTGGTGCGTGAGCACGTGGCCGAAAGTCGTGTGCCTGTGTGTGTGTGTGGTCTCTATAAGGCTACAGGTAAGGTGATTTCCTCTGTGTTGATCACTTGCCTGCCGCCGCCACCACCACCGCGAGGGGCAGTGTGCCTGCTTGCTCTCCCGCTGCGGGCAGAAGCGGCTTTCCCCTATTTGCTTGCCCACTATTGAAAGAATCCAGTAAATGAGAATGGCCCAACACCTTTCAGCTCCATGGTTCTCCTGTGCTCTGCCCGGTCTGATGTGAACCTGTCTGGCCTCGACGACCACTGGCTTTACAGGGTGCTATATAAAAAATCCTGTCAGACAAGGGGGGTACCTGGACTATTTGTAAGCCTGGAGTCAGAGAGTATCTCCTTGACTGTTTGTGTCTCAGAGGAGGGGAAGTCACCATTACATACTTGGTCTTACATGAAGGTCTTACATGAAGGTAACACCTCCCTTCACTGTTACCACGTCACCTGGGTGGCAGTGGTCCTAGACTTGGCTCCTGTACCTTCTTCCCTGGAGTGGACTTTTGTTGGGCAGGAGCTGTGCCTCACTGGTTCCTTTTCCTTCTGCCCAGGCCTAGCCAGCAGCCCCGAGTGTGCTTGTGGTCGGAGCCACTTCACCTGCGCAGTGAGTGCCCTCGGCGAGTGTACCTGCATCCCCGCCCAGTGGCAGTGTGACGGAGACAATGACTGCGGGGACCACAGCGATGAGGATGGATGCAGTAAGAACCTCCCCCCTGGGCAGTGGGGAGTGGGAGAAGAGGGACCCGAGTGGGGGAGCAAGGACAAACGTGGTGAAGTTATCCGTGCCTCAGCTGTGTCAGGCTCAGAGCCGTGCACAGGTGCAAGGGTGGAAGATATGGTGGATGGGTGATTTCCTCACCCATATAATATAATATATATGGCTCCAGTCCTTGTGTATTTCCCAAATTTCCATATATACATGTGCAATAAAACAAACTTTGAAACAAGTATAGAGGAAAACGCCCTTGAAACTACAGGTAGTTTCCTTAATTATATGAATATGTGTTTGTGTGTTTGTACTACATGTGGGGTTTTTTTGTTTGTTTTTTTACAGAGACAGAGAGAGAGTCAGAGAGAGGGACAGATAGGGACAAACAGACAGGAAGGGAGAGAGATAAGAAGCATCAGTTTTTCATTGTGGCACTTTAGTTGTTCATTGATTGCTTTTTCATATGTGCCTTGACCGCGGGCCTTCAGCAGACCGAATAACCCCTTGCTCAAGCCAACGACCTTGGGTCCATGCTGGTGAGCTTTGCTTAAGCCAGATGAGCCCGTGCTCAAGCTGGTGACTTCGGGGTCTCTAACCTGGGTCCTCTGCATCCCAGTCCAACATTCTATCCACTGCGCCACCACCTGGTCAGGCTTGTGTTTGTGTATTTTTTAATGTGCAAACTACATAATGAATGCAGATCATTTGTTTCTTTTTTTTTTAATTAATTAATTTATTTATTCATTATTAGAGAGGAGAAACAGAGAGGGAGAGAGAGGAGAGAGAGACAGAGAGAGAGAAGGGGGGAGGAGCTGGAAGCATCAACTCCCATATGTGCCTTGACCAGGCAAGCCCAGGGTTTTGAACTGGCGATCTCAGCATTTCCAGGTAGATGCTTTATCCACTGCGCCACCACAGGTCAGGCAGATTATTTGTTTCTTATACTGACATTATATACAATCACATCTTTTTTCTTTTTTACAGAGACAGAGAGAGAGTCAGAGAGAGGGATAGACAGGGACAGACAGACAGACAGGAATGGAGAGAGATGAGAAGCATCAATCATCAGTTTTTTTTTGTGACACCTTTGTTGTTCATTGATTGCTTTCTCATATGTGCCTTGACCACGGGCCTTCAGCAGAAGGAGTAACCCTCTGCTAGAGCCATTTGCTCAAGCCAGATGAGCCTACGCTCAAGCTGGCGACCTCGGGGTCTCGAACCTGGGTCCTTCCGCATCCCAGTCTGACGCTCTATCCACTGTGCCTCCGCCTGGTCAGGCCAATCACATCTTCTTTAATAACATAAACTTTGTAAAAAAAAAAATCTAATATTCTTGGCCCTGGCTTGTTTGCTCAGTGGTAGAGCGTCAGCCCAGCGTATGGAAGTCCCGGGTTCGATTCTAGGTGAGGGCACATAGGAGAAGCACCCATTTGCTTCTCCACCCCTCCCCTTCTTGCTTCTCTCTCTCTCTCTCTCTTTCTCCCCTCCTGTAGCCATGCATGGCTCAGTTGGAGTGAGTTGGCCCCAGACGCTTAAGGTGTCTCCATGCATGGCCTCCACCTAAGGTGCTAAAAATGGCTCCAGTTGCAATGGAGGAAGGGCTCCAGATGAGCAGAGCATCGCCCCCTAGTGGGCTTGCCGGGTGGATCCCGGTTGGGGTACATGCGGGAGTCTGTCTCTGCCTTCCCTTTGCTCGCTAAAAAAAAAAAAAGAAAGAAATCTAATATCCTCTTTAAATCTCTCTTTTCCTCTAGTGTAATAACATATGCACACCAGGGTAGAGGGCCCTGTCTTAGATACATAGAAATATCACTGCTGAGTCATTTGTCTTGGTTTAGGGGTACAACCAGCGGCACCTACGTCTAAGGATGCCTAATTAGTCTAATAATAATTAAGCTATAACTTGGACCTCATTAACCCTAACCATTTCAGCTAATTGCAGTGATGGTAAATGGCTCACTTTCATTTTGTACTTTCACTGCATTGTCTCAAAAGACCTCTGTGAGCAGAGTATAATTATCTCCATTGTACAAGCGAAGAACCTACAGTTCAGAGAGGAGCTGACTTACTCAGTGTGATAAGTAGTAAGTTCTAGAACTTACTGGGACATTGAGTCCAGATGTCCCAATCATCATTTAACCAGAGGAAAAGAACAAGATACACTTCTTTCTCTTATGCTTTTCTTACTGCTTTCTTAGTGGTTTCGAGTTCCTCCGGCTGTTCTGCCTCGTGAACCCCTCCTACCATGCTTGGCTGATACTCTCTTTTCTTCTCTACCAGTTTCTGCGTAGCTTCCCCATCGGCTGGGGGTAGGCAGGAATCGGAAGAAGGAAGGTAAACTCAGGTAGCCTGGCTGAGCCTGCCTGAGGAAGTACACCACACTGATTCCCTTTTCCTTCTTTTCCCCGGGACTCAGTGCTGCCCACTTGCTCCCCTCTTGACTTCCACTGTGACAATGGCAAGTGCATCCGCCGCTCCTGGGTGTGTGATGGAGACAATGACTGCGAGGACGACTCCGACGAGCAGGACTGTCGTGAGTGCTGGCCAGGCGGGCTCTCAGGCTCTGTTGGAAGGGATTTTCAACCAGAAAGTGATGGCCTACGTCAGCCTTAGGGTCTTCAGCTCTTGGCCCTGTCCATTTACCTCCAGGGGTCAGATAAGGCCCTCCCCGCACCCCCCATGAGAATGCCGCCTGCTTCGATCCCTCCGGGAAGCCTTGTTGCTGCCTGTTCGGCTCCGCGAGGCTTTCTGTTGGGCTTCCAGGCACTGACCCCGCTGCCTGCAGCAGCCTGATTGCTCTGTGCCCACAGCCCCCCGGGAGTGTGAGGAGGACGAGTTCCCCTGCCAGAATGGCTACTGCATCCGGAGCCTGTGGCACTGTGATGGTGACAATGACTGTGGCGACAACAGTGATGAGCAGTGTGGTGAGTGGTGCTCCGGGAGGCAGACAGGTGGCTGGTGGACAGTCTGGCCATGGGAGAAGAGGGCAGCAATGACTCGAGCCCTGCCCAGGTATCTGTCTGGAGCAGCTGGAGGCAGGCAGGAGGGGCAGAGTGGTCCAGACCCACCCCAGCAACTCGGAGCAGAAGCCTGAGGCCCAGTCTCCTCAGGGCCTCAGCTTTCCCTGGAGAGTCTGCACCGAATCTGTGGAGTGTGGCCAGCTGGTCAGACCACCAGGGCCAGTGTTGGTGGGAGTCAGGGAGGATGTTAAGAGGGTTGCTCATAGGGCTTCCTCAAGATTTCTGTCCCGTTGCACCCCCCCAGACATGCGCAAGTGCTCTGACAAGGAATTCCGCTGCAGTGATGGAAGCTGTATTGCCGAACATTGGTACTGTGATGGTGACACCGACTGCAAAGATGGCTCAGATGAGGAGAGCTGTCGTGAGTGGCCCCAGACCTCAGGCTGTTGGGCTGGGATAGGGCAGAGGGCTCATTGCATGGGCTGTCAGCCAGGCTGAGGAGTACGGGAATAGTGGGCAAGGAGAGTGGGTTCTTTTTTTTTTTTTTTTTTGTATTTTTCTGCAGCTGGAAACAGGGAGAGACAGTCAGACAGACTCCCGCATGCGCCCGACCGGGATCCACCCGGCACGCCCACCAGGAGGCGATGCTCTGCCCCTCCGGGGCGTCGCTCTGCCGTGACCAGAGCCACTCTAGCGCCTAGGACAGAGGCCAAGGAGCTATCCCCAGCGCCCGGGCCATCTTTGCTCCAATGGAGCCTTTGCTGCGGGAGGGGAAGAGAGAGACAGAGAGGAAGGGGGGAGGGGTGGAGAAGCAAATGGGCGCTTCTCCTGTGTGCCCTGGCCGGGAATCAAACCCGGGTCCCCCGCACGCCAGGCTGACGCTCTACCGCTGAGCCAACCGGCCAGGGCCGAGAGTGGGTTCTTAAGAAGCAGTTTCCCCCAATGGGAAGGGAGTCTCCCTTTGGTCTGCTTGAATATGGGAGTCTACAAGGGCCATCTTCAATGAAGCGTGGTTACATCTCACTTGAGGAAGGCACGCTGCCTGAATATCCTGCCCCTTCGAGGACTCAGGGAACCCTCTGCTCCACCCAGGCCTGAGCATATGCCCCTCCCCACCCCTGCCCTCCTTCCAGCCTCGGCAGTGCCAGCGCCCCCCTGCAACCTGGAAGAGTTCCAGTGTGCCTATGGCCGCTGCATCCTCGACATCTACCACTGTGACGGAGACGATGACTGCGGAGACTGGTCAGACGAGTCTGACTGCTGTGAGTGCTCTAGCCAGCTGGGCGGAGGCGGGGAGGAGGCCAGGCTGGGTTGGCAAGACACGGGTGCCAGCTGGGGCAGGAGCACGGGTTGGAGGTGGGGGCTTTCTGGATTCCCTGGCTCCTCTTGGACAGAGCCGGAGGAGCCGGAGTGCTAAGACTGGCTTTCTGGTCTGCTGTGGGGCACTCAGTATGCATAGTCTGGTCAGAGACAGAAGCTTGACCGTGTCTCCCCAGCCTCCCACCAGCCCTGCCGTTCTGGGGAGTTCATGTGTGACAGTGGCCTGTGCATCAACGCAGGCTGGCGCTGCGATGGGGACGCGGACTGTGATGACCAGTCTGATGAACGCAACTGCAGTGAGTGGGGGACAGCGCGGCAGGTCTGAGCAGGAAGTAGGGAGATGGGTTGTGAAGCCAAAGAGCCGGGAGGATGTTAAGAGGGCTGCTTGTAGACAAAGCACGGCGACGGACTGGGCACGGCCGAGTGCAGTTGTGTAAGTTGTGCACCACGTCCAAGGGATGCCCGTCGCATAGTGGACATGTAGTCTGTAATCACAGTATATGGCTTTATGTATTGTCACAGCTGTTTTCCAGCAGATGGCAGTAAAGTGGCTTGAGAAAAAGGCACCCTTTTATACGAAGTGCCCCGTAGACCAAGTAGGACTCCGGTGTCAAGAAGAGTGGCATGGGGACTGACAGAAAGTGCAGTTGCGGGTGGCAGGGTGGTGTGTTGGGCTGAACTGGGGCCAGCCTTTCATTAGGCCTTTGCTTTGCCAGCCACCTCCATGTGTACAGCTGAACAGTTCCGCTGTCGGTCAGGCCGCTGTGTCCGCCTGTCCTGGCGCTGTGACGGGGAGGACGACTGTGCAGACAACAGCGATGAAGAGAACTGTGAGAACACAGGTGGAGTCCTCCAGGGATCTCCCAGAGCCCTGAGCCTGTAGTTGGGGTGAAGGACAGGTGGAAAGAGGGGGTTAACTGCTGCCATTCCCGTTGTGCCAAGGTGATGCTTTAGTCCAGTGATCGGCAAACTCACTAATCAACAGAGCCAAATATCAACAGTACAAAATGATTGAAATTTCTTTTGAGAGCCAAATTTTTTAAACTTAAACTATATAGACAGGTACATTCCTTATCGAGGTAGCACCCACACATGGTCTTTTGTGGAAGAGCCACACTCAAGGGGCCTAAGAGCCTCGTGTGGCTCGCGAGCCGTGGTTTGCCAACCACTGCTCGGTCTACCTTGCTCTTGGTCTGGATTTTTCCTGCCTTTCTCAATCACCAGTGTCAAATCCAAGTGCGTTTGTTGACCTGCAGCCTTGTGGCCTGTAACACAATGTCAGGACTGTGAGTTTTAGTCGCCTCGCATATTCTAACTCGCACACAGCAAGTGCCTGTTGCTCCGGCCTCGTGAGCAAGGACTGCTCTCTGTGGCTGGCGGCCCCCACGCCCACTCCCCTGGCCAGGTGCTGGGCACAGAGATGTACTCCCTCTCTCTCCCACACCCCGCACCTTCCACTGTGGTGTCCTGGGAAGAAAACGGTTGCAGACACTCAGCCAGCCCTGTCTGAGCCGTTTCCTGCCTTGGACCCCGACCCTCCCACCTTGAGTCTCATCTGTCTCCAGCTCGCTTTAGAAAATGACAGGCTCCCGTCCTTTTGTTGACCCAGGCCCTGCCCTGCTGTGACCTGACCTGTCCTCCTGCCCCCTCTCCCTCCTTCTCTAGGCAGCCCCCAGTGTGCCTCGGACCAGTTCCTGTGTTGGAACGGGCGCTGCATTGGCCAGAGGAAGCTGTGCAATGGGGTCAATGACTGTGGTGACAACAGCGATGAAAGCCCACAGCAGAACTGCCGTGAGTGTCCCCAGTGGGCTGGCCGGCCCATGGTTTGTGGCTGAACCCCACCCACACGGTTCAAAGAGAGTCCTCCCCAGGGACGCTAGCAGCCTGGGGAGCTGTTCTTCGTGGTCCAGGTGGAATGCCAAGTTGGCTGTCTGGGGGAGGATTCCGGGCTCAACTCCCATCTCTGGTTTGGCTGGCACAGGGCCCCGGACGGGTGAGGAGAACTGCAACGTGAACAACGGCGGCTGTGCCCAGAAGTGCCAGATGGTGCGGGGGGCCGTGCAGTGTACCTGCCACACAGGCTACCGGCTCACAGAGGACGGCCGCATGTGCCAGGGTGAGCTGGGCCTGGTTTGGAGCAGGGTCAGGATGCTGGGTAGGGGCAGCAGATAGGCAGCTGTGTTTCCTCTGGGGCAGGCATTTGAAGAACATGACTTCATTTCATCATCATAATAACCCTAGGAGGTAGGCATCGTCCCTTCCGTTTCACACATGGGGAAGCTGGAGTTCAGAGAGGTTAAGTAACTTATTAAAGACCACAGAGCTTGTGAGTAGCAGAACTGGGATTCCAGCCCAGGTCTGCATGACTTCAAAACCCTTAACTACTCATTATCTAGCCTTCCCACTAGGTCTGGAATATAGATGGGCACATGGGCAGGAACGCAACTAGTCAGCCAGGGAATTGGGGGGGTGAAGATGGCAGAAGAAAGAGCTCCTGGCCTGCCCGGTCCCCACAGATGTGAATGAATGTGCCGAGGAAGGGTATTGCAGCCAGGGCTGCACCAACAGCGAAGGGGCTTTCCAGTGCTGGTGCGAGGCAGGCTACGAACTCCGGCCTGACCGGCGCAGCTGCAAGGCTCTGGGTAAGGGGTGTTGGCATTTGGCTGGGTGGGCAGAGGTCTGAGAATGGAGACAACCAGGTGCTCCAGTGCTCAGCGATTTGCTGAGAGCTAGAAAGATTTTCATCTCAGGAAAATGGAGTTGTGAGGTGCATTCCGGGCCCCTCCCAAAACCCCTGCTGGGGTTGGGTATGGTGGGCTGGGCTGGGGGAGTATACTTTAGAAACTCCCACGTTCCTAGTACTGATGCCGGCAGCTCAGGACATGCCCTAATGGGCCAGGGGCTCCATCTGTCAGCCGAGAAGCTGGGGTGCATGCTGAGGGTGCAGCTCTGGAGCCCAGTGGGGCTCTGTTTCTATGCCATGTCCCAGGGCCGGAGCCCGTGCTACTGTTCGCCAATCGCATCGACATCCGGCAGGTGCTGCCGCACCGCTCTGAGTACACGCTGCTGCTCAACAACCTGGAGAATGCCATCGCCCTTGATTTCCATCACCGGCGCGAGCTTGTCTTCTGGTCAGATGTCACCCTGGACCGGATCCTGCGGGCCAACCTCAATGGCAGCAATGTGGAGGAGGTTGTGTCTACAGGGCTTGAAAGTCCAGGTAGGGAGGCAGGCTCTGGGGGGTTGGGCAGGGCCACACCATGTGCAGAGCAGCCATGGAAGGATCAGGCTTGAAGTTTGCAAAACCATGGGCAGCAGAACATCTTTTTCTTCTGGTGAAATCCTGGATGGAACTAATATTGATAACATTTGTTAGGTTAATTTGATAGGTTCAGGTTTGTATCACTTGCATGTTCTTGAGTTTAATGAATTGGAATGCGACCATTGTGATGAATGTAGTCATTTGAAATCAAAACTTTACGAATGGCAGTAACATTTTTCTATCAGGTTTTTTGTTTTGTTTTTTTCATTTTTCTGAAGCTGGAAACGGGGAGAGACAGTCAGACAGACTCCCGCATGCGCCCGACCGGGATCCACCCGGCACGCCCACCAGGGGCGAAGCTCTACCCACCAGGGGGCGATGCTCTGCCCATCCTGGGCGTCGCCATGTTGCGACCAGAGCCACTCTAGCGCCTGAGGCAGAGGCCACAGAGCCATCCCCAGCGCCCGGGCCATCTTTGCTCCAATGGAGCCTTGGCTGCGGGAGGGGAAGAGAGAGACAGAGAGGAAAGCGCGGCGGAGGGGTGGAGAAGCAAATGGACGCTTCTCCTGTGTGCCCTGGCCGGGAATCAAACCCGGGTCCTCCGCACGCTAGGCCGACGCTCTACCGCTGAGCCAACCGGCCAGGGCTTATCAGGTTTTGCATCCAGCTTAATTCTGAATTTTGTTTTGATGGCTTGGTATTGAGTATTCTGATCAACCCAGATACATATAGTTTCTTCATCTTGATGGGGTTATACCCTGTTTCCCCAAAAATAAGATGTAGTGCAATTTTTTTCTAGCTTAGAAATATAAGGTCTTCCCTGAAAACAAGACCTAGTGCATCTTTAGGAGCAAAAATTAATATAAGACATGCCCTAATGGGCCTAATGCCCTAATAATACTGTCTTATTTTCAGAGAAACGGTAAATTGTTGTACATGGAAATAGAGTCACAAGAAATTCTTGATGAAATTCAGAGTTTGGCTGGTTATGCTGATGTTTGTGATGACATGACTACAGTATGTTAATAAATGCTGAGTTTTTGTTCAACAATAAATGTGCATTCTTGTTCGTGGAAAAATAAGACATCCCCTGAAAATAAGACCTAGCGCGTTTTTAGGAGCAAAAATTAATATAAGACACTGTCTTATTTTGGGGGAAACATAGTAGTACCTAGCACACAGAGTTGTTGTGCTGGTTAAATGAATTACTGTATATAAAATGGTCAGAACACTGCTGGGCCCAAGAAACTGCTTCGTGCCAGAGTTGTTACTATGACACAGAAGAACCGGGGCTGAATTCCTGTCAATTTCCCCCTGACTCTTTCCACCAGGAGGCCTGGCTGTGGATTGGGTCCATGACAAACTCTACTGGACCGACTCAGGGACATCCAGGATTGAGGTGGCCAACCTGGACGGGGCTCACCGCAAGGTGCTGCTTTGGCAGAACCTTGAGAAGCCTCGGGCCATTGCCCTGCACCCCATGGAGGGGTGAGTGAGTTGTGTCTCAAGTTCCTAAATCCCTCTTGCAACCTGCAGGGACATTTCCCAGGCCACTTAAGCCAGACATTATGGGTGGGGGGACATCCTCATAGTGTGGTGGTAACAGCGTGGGCTCTGCACCCAGGCACAGCTGGGTTTGAGACCTGGCTCTGCAGGAACTGGCTGTGTGGCCTTAGGCTAGCTACTTCATCTCTCTCTGCCTCCGTTTACTCTTGTCCCACTGGTGGTAAAACACACCTACCTCATAGCTGTGTGAGGATCCAATGAGATGATGAATGCATTTTTTTTTTTCATTTTTCTGAAGCTGGAAACAGGGAGAGACAGTCAGACAGACTCCCACATGCGCCCGACCGGGATCCACCCGGCACACCCACCAGGGGGCGATGCTCTGCCCACCAGGGGGCGATGCTCTGCCCATCCTGGGCGTCGCCATGTTGCGACCAGAGCCACTCTAGCACCTGGGGCAGAGGCCAAGGAGCCATCCCCAGCGCCCGGGCCATCTTTGCTCCAATAGAGCCCCGGCTGCGGGAGGGGAAGAGAGAGACAGAGAGGAAGGCGCGGCGGAGGGGTGGAGAAGCAAATGGGCGCTTCTGTATGCCCTGGCCGGGAATCAAACCCGGGTCCTCCGCACGCTAGGCCGACACTCTACCGCTGAGCCAACCGGCCAGGGCGATGAATGCATTAGATAAATTGTAGGTATTTAGTATTTTTTTATTAGTAGCTCATAACATTAAGAACTTAATAATACTTTTATTATTAGAAGAAAAGTCTCCTGAAATGGAAATTGTTAGCCCCAGCTTTTAAAAATTCAATGCAGTCACTTGAGGGGAGTGTCCTAAGATCCTGCCATTGTAGGTCAGCTAGTTTAGAAAGTATGTGTGTGTGTGTGTGTGTGTGTGTGTGTGTGTAAAATACAAAAGGCAGTGCTGGCGAGTGTGACAAAGAAGAAACTGCCTGTTCTAATATTACATTAGATGGTCAATTCCACAAGGGCTGGAATTGTCTGTTGTTCACTGCTGCACTCCCCATGCCTGAGATAGTGCCCTCCCCAAGGCAGATAGTGCAAAAAAAATATTAAATTAATAGAGTCCCTGTCTAGAGACATTTAAATTAGAACAGTTAAAAAAAAACCACTCTCTAAACCAGTGATAGTCAACTTGATCCCTACCGCCCACTAGTGGGCATTCCAGCTTTCATGGTGGGCAGTAGCAGAGCAATCAAAGTATAAATAAAAAGATAGATTTAACTATATAGTAAGTTGTTTTATAAAGATTTATTCTGCCAAACTTAGCGAAAATCCGACATAAAGTACTTGGTAAGTAATTATTATTATATGCTTTAACTTGCTGTAACTCTGCTTTATAAATTTTATAAAGTAAAGTTACTTCCCCACTTTATAAATCACCATCACTGTGGAACCGGTGGGCGGTTAGAAAATTTTACTACTAACAGAGATACAAAAGTGGGCCGTAGGTATAAAAAGGTTGACTACCCCTGCTCTAAACCCCCCCAAAAAAATGTATCTCCTACCAGTTGGAGTCCTCTGGGTTAATTGGATAAAAGTTCCTTGCCTGATTACTATCCCAGTTACCTACCCATCCTCTACTGCCTGTCTCTCAATGTCCTTTTCTCTCTTTCTAGAACCATTTACTGGACAGATTGGGGCAACACCCCCCGCATCGAAGCCTCTAGCATGGATGGCTCGGGACGCCGCATCATTGCTGATACCCATCTCTTCTGGCCCAATGGCCTCACCATTGACTATGCCGGTCATCGTATGTACTGGGTGGACGCTAAGCACCACGTCATTGAGAGGGCCAATCTGGATGGGAGTCACCGCAAAGCTGTCATTAGCCAGGGTGAGGCCCTTCATCTACTCTCCTTCATCTCTCATCCTCCTTTCCTCGTCCTGGCCCCCTGGAGCCTTGGCAGAGGGTGAGATTTGTGTGGGAACCAGGCAGGCCACGTCTGGACTGAGGTCCTCTTGGACTTTCCCCAGGCCTCCCGCACCCCTTTGCCATCACGGTGTTTGAAGACAGCCTGTACTGGACAGACTGGCACACCAAGAGCATCAATAGTGCTAACAAATTTACTGGCAAGAACCAGGAGATCATTCGCAACAAACTCCACTTCCCCATGGACATCCACACCTTGCACCCTCAGCGCCAGCCTGCAGGTAAAAAACTCGGGTGCCATGGAGAACGTTCCCTGCACCTGTCACAGTTGCCATTGTTTTCTGACCAGAAAATTTGACACTGGCTTTGACATGGGCTAATTCCTCCCTCTGCTGGACATTTAGGGTAGTACAACATTGAGATTCACAAAGACATGCTGTCTTCCAATTCAGGGGTAGTCAACCTTTTTATACCTACGGCCACTTTTGTATCTCTGTTAGTAGTAAAATTTTCTAACCGCCCACCGGTTCCACAGTGATGGTGATTTATAAAGTAGGGAAGTAACTTTACTTTATAAAATTTATAAAGCAGAGTTACAGCAAGTTAAAGCATATAATAATAATTACTTACCAAGTACTTTATGTCGGATTTTCGCTAAGTTTGGCAGAATAAATCTTTATATAAAACAACTTACCATAGTTAAATCTATCTTTTTATTTATACTTTGGTTGCTCTGCTACTGCCCACCATGAAAGCTGGAACACCCACTAGTGGGCGGTAGGGACCAGGTTGACTACCACTGCAATTTATGCAAATGTGTATAAAGCATCTTCTATGTGTCATGTTCACTGCTGGGACTAATAAAATAATAATAAGACATAGATAGTTCCTCCCTCCAGGGAGCTTGCACCATAGCTAAACCCCTAGCTTGAGGTCCACCTTTAGTCTTACCTGATCTTCTTGCTCTGGGCTCTTTGAGCAGGGAAAAACCGCTGTGGGGAAAACAATGGAGGATGCACCCACCTGTGTCTGCCCAGCAGCCAGAACTACACTTGTGCCTGCCCCACCGGCTTCCGCAAGATCAGCAGCCATGCTTGTGCCCAGAGTAAGTGGGTCTGGGGCACCTGCCTCAATGGAGGTGCCTTGTGAGGGTGGGTGGAAGGAACTGGGATACGAGTTTGAGGGATTGCCTGTTGTGGGGAGGAGCCAGCCTCCTCAGGTAGTCTCTGGAGAGGAAGAATGTAAGAGGCCGAGGGCTCTTAGCTCAAAGCTGAGGGCTGAGGGCCCAGTAGCTGTTGCTAAAGGTTCAGTGACCCCACCCAGTCAAGTATGAACACCTGCAGCCAGGCTTCTGTATTATTTTTTCCAGGTAGGATGCTTACTCTGTAGGCAGTAAGAGGGATCCGGGCCCTTCTAGAAAGAAGGGAAATGGTTTCCTACCTTTTTACCTTTAATCTCACCCTGTTGAAGACTTCCTTTCAGCCCCTAAACCAGAGAGCCAAGATTAGGACTTCTGATGATGCTCTGCATTCAAAGACCCTGTATAGATATGTGCCTAACAGTGAAAGACAATGGGATTCCCTGGTCACTCCCTGAACTGCTACTTTGTCTGCCTTTAAGCTCTTGCAGGGCCATTGCCTTGAGAGGATGGCCCTGCCTAGCTCAGAGCCACAGGTGACTTTACCTAAGAGTAGTCCAGGGAGGAGTGATGCAGGCTCCGGCATCACCAGCAAGGGGCCTGGGCGGGGGGCGGGGGGTGTCCTCACACATCAGCAGCTTGTCTTACCACCAAGTACCCACTGACCCTTTTGTCTCTGGCTACGATCAGATTTCTCTTGGGATCTGGGTCCTTTCCAGAGATTAGGGAAACTGTTCAGAGGAACAGGGGTGATCTTTATTCAACACACATCGATGGAAAACCTAGTTTCTTTGCAGCTCTTCCCATGTTGTCTCAGTGAGGTGCAAGAGGTTTCCCCTGGAGCTTTCCCTTGAGAGTTTCCCAGATCTTAAAGGAACACAGGAAAGTTAGGCCGGAAGTGTCCTTCCTGGCAGAAAAGTATACTGGGAAACATTCAGACAGACCAGAAGGGGGGCAGGGGACAGAAAAGAGCACACTAGGAAGAAGCTGTATAAGGGAGTGGCCAGGGCTCCTTCTCAGGAGTGAGACCTGAGTTCAAGTCCCGGCTCTGGTGCTATGTAGCCAGGGGATCCTGCGCAGGTTACTTGACCTCTCCTGGCCTCGAGGTCATTCATCTAGAAAATGGGAATAAGAATAACATGAACCAAAAAGGGTGGCTCAGAGGGTAGAGGAGACAAGGCAAGAAAAGCACCGAGATCAGAGTCTGGCATGGAGTAAGTGCTCAATGATCAGCCGCTATTGAGTGAAAGGAAGAGAAGAGGAAGAGGCAGGGATCTGGAGGAAGCGCATCACCGAAGCCCTGGGGCAGACATGGAAATGAGAGAGGTGGGGGTGGGGGTCAGCGGCAGCCAGCCAGCGCACTGGAGGAGAGGTGAGAGAAGTTGAGATAAAGCTGACAGACACTTAAACGGGATGTGCTTCTGGGCCTTGGAGAGACTCCATTTCCATGCGATTCTAAAGTCTGATTCTGTCAGCATGGGCTGGCCAGTGCTCAAAGGGGGCCCGAGGTGTGAAGAGTAGGGGACAAAGGGCACCAGATCCCAGGAGGTATGCTTGAACCAGATGTCACACAGGTGAGCGTCTGTGTCTGTCACTGTTATTGGATTTAGAGCATTAAAAGAAGACCCCTTTCGGCCTTTGATCAGGTCTTGACAAGTTCCTGCTTTTTGCCCGAAGGATGGACATCCGTCGGATCAGCTTCGACACAGAGGACCTGTCCGACGATGTCATCCCACTGGCTGACGTGCGCAGTGCTGTGGCCCTTGACTGGGACTCCCAGGATGACCACGTGTACTGGACAGATGTCAGCACTGACACCATCAGCAGGGCCAAGTGGGATGGAACAGGACAGGAGGTAGGGCCCAGGGTGGGCCCGGGCCCTCAAGGAGGGGCAGAGATTAAGGGGTAGAATCCTCCGTCTCCTGGGTAAGGGCTTCCCATACCTTTCCCACTCTGAGAATTGGTGAAGTTTAGGCCCCAGAGCTGGGTGCAAATCCAGTTGGTTCTATAGCTTTGTTTCCTGCCCAGGTGGTGGTAGATACCAGTTTGGAGAGTCCAGCAGGCCTGGCCATTGACTGGGTGACCAACAAGCTATACTGGACAGATGCAGGTATGTACAGGGAGGCCATGGCCTGACTCTTTGGGACTCCTCTTATTTAAAATATTGGCATTAGGTAGAAGGAGCCCAGTGCCCTCCTAGACCACTTCTATCTTGACCAGAAGTCCTTGGTAGGTCAGGAGGGGTGGGGCGGCAGCAGAGCAGAAGCTAGACACTCACGTCTGACGTTTTGGCATTTGCCAATCAAATGGCAGCTGCTTCAGCGATGGTGCTGATTCTTGAGAATGTTTTGAGGCATTTCAGATAAAGAAACTGTGCCCTTTGATTTTTCTTTCATTACTGTCTTGGTAAAACAGGCATTTTCTAATAGCCAAGTTGAGTGTGGGAGGCAAAGGAAATGCCTTAAATCAGAGCTACTCAACGTGTGGGCCATGGACCAGCAGCATCAGCGTTACCTGGGAACTTGTTAGAAATGCAAATTCCTGGGCCCTGCCCCCAGACCTGCTGAATCAGAATCTTTGGGGGTTAGGTTCAGGAATCTGTATTTTAACAAGCTCTCCTGATTCTTATACACACTAGAGTCTGAGAAGCATTGTCTGAAATTAGAGGACAGAGTGAGCTGCTAGGGTTGAGGAAGCCTTACTCTTCAAAGAAATGGAACTGATCACTTCCTTGAATTTCTTCTCGAAATTCAGTTCACTAATTATCCATTGTACATCTACCACAATGTACTTCTTGAGACTCTGCTGCATGCCAGGCTCTGTGCTGGGCATGGGAGGTAAAAGGGTGAATGTCCGAGACTAGAGTTAATATCTCTGCCCCCTACTGCTTGGTAGGAACAGACCGGATCGAGGTGGCCAACACAGATGGCAGTATGAGGACAGTACTCATCTGGGAGAACCTTGATCGTCCCCGAGACATTGTGGTGGAACCCATGGGCGGGTGAGCACCTGCTTCTCTGGAAGGAGCCCCACCCACCTTGCAGACCTGAGTTCTAGAGGGGAGACTGGAAAGCCGCCAGTTGTTATGGACAAACCAGGCAGCAAGGGCAGCTGTGGAAACTGCAGAGCATAGTGATAGCTCTGACTCCTCAGTAGACAAAGAAACCTTTGAATTTTCTCATCTTTTTTTGTGTTTATGTCTTTTTTGTTTGTTTGTTTGCTTATAAAAGTAACTCATTAGAAATCTGGGGAAAGTGAAAATTCCCTATATTCTCACTTTCCAGCAATAACCATTGTTAACAGTTGAGGGTACCTTTTCCAAATTTTCTTCTATGTGTCTATACACATTTGTTGTTGGCGGTGGTGGTTTTGGCTTTACAGCGATGTCATGCTGTTTTGGTTGCAACTTGATTTTTTCACATGGTTATATATCTTGGCTATCTTTCCATTTGATCATCTATATTACATAGATCTTTCCATTTGATTATATAGATCTATATGTTATTCTTTTTTATTTTAATTTTTTTTATTTATTGATGGGAGAGAGAGAGAGAGAGAGGAACATTGATCTGTTCCTGTATGTGCCCTGATCAGGGATCAAACTGGCAAACCCTGCGCTTCAGGATGAAGCTCTAACCAACCGAGCTATCCGGCCAGGGCTCTATATTGTTCTTCTTAATGATTATATTGAATTCTACTCTATTAAATTTATGTACTATAATTATTTAACTCATCCAATTGAGAAAACATTTCTTATTTCCCATCCTCAGTTCTCCTCTTTCTACCCAAATAGGCCTTATTTGCTGAGTACTCCTCGAGCTAGATTCTTTCTTTATTAAGACCCTAAGTGCCTTTTGATAGTGATAGAAGATACAAAACTCTCAGAGACAGCTCTGAGCCCAGGACAGGACTGGGGGCTGAGACAGGAGGCTGGGGCAGCTGTTACAGGCAGAAACCCTGAAACCTAGGTCCTATTCCTATGAACCCCCACTGGGTGCTAACCGGAAGGCTTGTAAGACCTCCCTTGTCTGTGCCCAGGTACATGTATTGGACTGACTGGGGTGCAAGCCCCAAGATTGAACGAGCTGGCATGGATGCTTCGGGCCGCCAGGTCATCATCTCTTCCAACCTGACCTGGCCTAATGGATTGGCCATTGACTATGGGTCACAGAGGCTGTACTGGGCTGATGCCGGCATGAAGACAATTGAATTTGCTGGACTGGATGGCAATAAGAGGAAGGTAAGGGTGGTGCTAAGGCAGGGGTCGGAACGTTTTTGGCTGAGAGCCATGAACGCCACATATTTTAAAATGTAATTCCGTGAGAGCCATACAACAACTGTGTACGTTAAGCATTATCCAATAAAAATTTGGTGTTGTCCTGGAGGACAGCTGTGATTGGCTCCAGCCATTCGCAACAGTGAACATGAGTGGTAGGAAATGAATGGATTTTAATACATGAGAATGTTTTATATATATTTATAAAAATATATATATATATATATTTGTATTTTTCTGAAGCTGGAAACGGGGAGACACAGTCAGACAGACTCCCGCATGCGCCTGACCGGGATCCACCCGGCATGCCCACCAGGGGGCGATGCTCTGCCCCTCCGGGGCGTCACTCTGTTGCGACCAGAGCCACTCTAGTGCCTGGGGCAGAGGCCAAGGAGCCATCCCCAGCGCCCAGGCCATCTTTGCTCCAATGGAGCCTCACTGCGGAAGGGGAGGAGAGAGACAGAGAGGAAGGAGAGGGGGAGGGGTGGAGAAGCAGATAGGTGCTTCTCCCGTGTGCCCTGGCCCGGAATCGAACCCAGGACTCCTGCACGCCAGGCCGACGCTCTACCACTGAGCCAACCGGCCAGGGCCGAGAATGTTTTATATTTTTAACGTTATTATTATTTTTATTAAAGATTTGTCTGCGAGCCAGATGCAGCCATCAAAAGAGCCACACCTGGCTCGCGAGCCATAGGTTCCTGACCCCTGCGCTAAGGCATCCTCCCACAGCCCTGCCAGCCTTCAGGGCATCCCTTCCTGGCCCGCTGCTGATAGGAGCTAGGGGGCAGGACCCTGGAGGGACCCAGCATGGGCCTGTGCTAGTTCTCTGAGGCTGCAACTGCTCTCCAGATCCCTGGGGGTCCAGCTGCTTGATGATGAAAGGGAACTAGGGATTCCTGTGGATTGTGGGCAGGGGGTGTAAGTGCTTTCCTAAAACCATGACAGAGAACACTGATCAATCACCAGTTGCATGACGATCTCTCTCTCTCTTTGTTTTTGTTATTGTTTATTTTGGTATAACGCAAAACTTAAAATTGCAAGAACAAATAACCAATAACTAACATTTTGCTACATTGTTGCATCATTCTCATTCTCTATTTCTATTTACACACACACATTATTATTTTTCTGAACCATCAGAGATTAAATTGAAGTCATCCTGCTCTTGCTCCCAAGATTTTCCAGTGCATATTTCCTAAGAACAGGGACACTGCCTTACATAACCACAGTACAAAAGTAAAAATTAGGAAATTTAGCATTCATACAATGTTACTATCTAATCCACAGTCAATATTGAATTTCACCACCAATTGCCCCAATGATGTCCTTTATAGCTTTTCCTTTTTTAAAAAATTGAGTTTGGCCCTGGCCAGTTGGCTCAGTGATAGAGCGTCGGCCCGGCGTTCAGGGGTCCGGGGTTCGATTCCCGGCCAGGGCACACAGGAGAGGCGCCCATCTGCTTCTCCACCCCTCCCCCTCTCCTTCCTCTCTGTCTCTCTCTTCCCCTCCCGCAGCCGAGGCTCCATTGGAGCAGAGATGGCCCAGGCGCTGGGGATGGCTCCTTGGCCTCTGCCCCAGGCGCTAGAGTGGCTCTGGTCGCGACAGAGTGACACCGCCCCCCCCGGAAGGGCAGAGCATCGCCCCCTGGTGGGCAGAGCTTCGCCCCTAGTGGGCATGCCGGGTGGATCCCGGTCAGGCGTATGCGGGAGTCTGTCTGACTGTCTCTCCCCGTTTCCAGCTTCAGAAAAATACAAAAAAAAAATTTGAGTTTATTGGGGTGACACTGGTTAACATATAGAGGTTTCCGGTGCCCAGTTCTACAACATATCTCTGTACATCGTATTGTGTGTTCAGCACCCCCAAGTCCAGTCTTTGTCCATCACCATTTATCACCCCTATTCCCTCCTCCACCTCCCCCTTTATAGTCTTTCTTTCTTTTCTTTTTTTTGTGTGAGACAGACAGACAGACAGAGACAGAGGAACAGATAGGGTCAGGGAGACAGGAAGGGAGAGAGATGAGAAGCATCAATTCTTTGTTGCGGCACCTTAGTTGTTCATTGATTGCTTTCTCATATGTGCCTTGACCAAGGGGCTACAGCGGAGCAAATGACCCGTTGCTCAAGCCAGCAACCTTGGGCTCAAACCAGCGACCATGGAGTCAGTGATCCCACACTGAAGTCAGCAACCCTGCTCTCAAGCCAGATGAGCCCATGCTCAAGCTGGTGACCTTGGGGTTTTGAACCTGGATACTCTGCATCCCAGGACGAAGCTCTATCCATTGTACCACCACCTGGTCAGGCTATAGCTTTTCTTTATCTTTTTTTTTTTTTTTTTTTAGTCCAGGATGCAATCCCAGGTCACAATTGTTTTTAGTATCACCTCTCTTCAGTCTCTAACCTGGGATGCTTCCTTAGTCTGTTTATGTCTTTCTTGACCTTAGTATTTTTAAAGAGTAAATGCCAGTTATTTTGTAGAGTATTCCTCAACTTGTCTGATATTTTCCTTGTGATTAGACCCAGATTATGTGTTGGGGGTAGGCACACTACATTAAGTGAAGCCATGGCCTGAGTTCTCAGCGTGTCTCAGGAGGCACAGATGTTGGCTTATCCCATTATTGTGATATTAACTCTAATTACAGCATTAAAATGATGTCTACTGTAAAGTTGTCATTCTCCTTTTGTAAATAAGCAATTTGGGCAGAGATACTTTAAGGTTATATACATAATACATGATTTTTTGCAATCATATAACCCTTGGAACCAAGTGTTATCACAATCATATCACAGGTTGGCAGCCCAAGACTCAAAGAGGTTTTATAACCAGCTCTTGCTCAAGGTCACACAGCAGGCAGTAGTAGCCAAGCTGCATTTTGACTCCTCTCCTGAGCTCTTGGACTGTGCACTGGTCTCCTGACTCCTCTACTGTGCACTGTTGGACCTCGCTGGGGCATGACACACATGCTGGGTCCCTGGTAGGTGCTGATTGGAAGCCAGCTCCCCCACCCGTTTGGGCTGACCCTCTATGGAGAGCGCATCTATTGGACGGATTGGCAGACCAAGAGTATCCAGAGCGCCGACCGGCTGACCGGGCTGGACCGGGAAACCCTGCAGGAGAATTTGGAAAACCTCATGGACATCCACGTCTTCCACCGCCGGCGGCCCCCAGGTGAGCAGCCCTTGGCCCACACTGGCTTCTTTTCAGCTTTCCTCTGCCGTGGTCCGATTGTTGACTCCTCTCCTCCTTTCTCCCCAGTGTCTACGCCATGCGCTGTGGAGAATGGTGGCTGCAGCCACTTGTGTCTTCGGTCCCCAAATCCAAGTGGCTTTAGCTGTACCTGCCCCACAGGCATCAACCTGATGCCTGATGGCAAGACCTGTTCACCAGGTGAGTCTAAGCATCGGAGACCCAGGGAGAGCCTCAGTGGGAGCAGCAGGGGCTTTCTTCCTTCCCTCTAGATGAGATGGACTCCAGTGTGGTCAGAGAAACTGTGCATCCTGGTGCTTCTAGAGGCTTAGGGGAGTGGAGAGGTCCTGACAGAGGCCCGGGGAGCAGATAGACAGGATTGGAGGCAGGCTCCAGCTAGTTTGTTTTTTGGGTTTGTTTTTTGGGGGTTTTTTAGTAAGAGGCAGAAACATACAGGGAGAGAGATGAGATGCATCAACTCATAGTTGCGGCACTTTAGTTGTTCATTGATTGTTTCTCATATGCGCCTTCACCAGGGGTCTCTAGCTGAGCCAGTGACCTTGGGCTCAAGCTAGAGATCTTGGGCTTCAAGCTAGTGATCTTTTGGGTCAAGCCAGCAACCATGGGATCATGTCTATGATTGCACAGTGACCTTGGTCGGGCTTTTGAACTTGGGACCTCAGCATCCCAGGTCAGTGCTATCCACTGTGCCTCCACCTGGGCAGGCTAGTTCTTATGGCATCTTAATGCATCTTCATAAAAGATTCTCCTTTCTCAGACACCTTATATACATCTGTCGGAAAATTGTTATTATATCCTGTTTTGGTTAGAATAAGTTATTTAGTTCCAACTGCCCCAAATCGCTCATCATCAATATTTAAATGTATGTTATCTACAATGTAATAGAACTCCCCTTGGATGAGGCACTTTTGTGACTGTGTGACCCGCGCAAGCTATGTGACAACCTTAATCAGCAGGACCTGGAAGCAGGACCTGGCTGCCCACGTTTTTGGAGGTCCGTGTTTCTCCCTAGGGGATGTGCATGGCAGGCTGCACTGGAACCCTAAGTTCCCAGGGAATTTGTTAGAAAAGAGCTGTGACTTGTGCCTCTTGGGCTGGGGGAAAAGCCCTCTTTGACTTTGCCATGAAGTTTCTAAAACTTCATGTTAAGGGTCCTTCAGAGAGAGTCCTACGGTGACATTACTAAAGAGCTATCATTTATGACTATGTCAGACTCGATAGTGCAGCCTGTGCACAATCTCTTCTAATCCAACATTGTACAGATGATGTTATTACCCCTATTGTACAGATGGTGAAATTGATACACAGTTGAAACCAGTTGCCCAGGATCACTCAACTAGAACCTTACAGAGCCAGAGCATGAACTGCAGTTCACCTTGCTCTAAATCAGGGGTCCCCAAACTTTTTACACAAAGGGCCAGCTCACCGTCCCTCAGACCATTGGAGGGCCAGACTATAAAAAAAACTATGAACAAATTCCTATGCACATTGCACATATCTTATTTTAAAGTAAAAAAACAAAACGGGAACAAATACAATATTTAAAATAAAGAACAAGTAAATTTAAATCAACAAACTGACCAATATTTCAATGGGAACTATGCTCCTCTCACTGACCACCAATGAAAGAGGTGCCCCTTCCATAAATGGCCTCAGGGGGCCGCATGTGGCCCGCGGGCCTTAGTTTGGGGACCCCTGCTCTAAATCTTCCTCATGGCTGTGCTAGGGTGACTGTCCTCTCTCCTTCTCTCCCCATCTGGGCAGGCATGAATAGTTTCCTCATCTTCGCCAGGAGGATAGACATACGCATGGTGTCCTTGGACATCCCTTATTTTGCCGATGTGGTGGTACCAATCAACATTACCATGAAGAACACCATTGCCATTGGAGTGGATCCCCAAGAAGGTCTGTGTGGCCCTCTTCCCCCCCTCCCCCCGCCTTCTGTCCCTGCCCCATAGCAACTGCTGTCCTTTTTTTTCTACCCCCAGTGTCACCTGCTAAGAGCCTGGGGCTCACCATCCCCTCTGGCACAGTGTCAGCCCCTGTCTTTCCAGCACTTTCCCTTTGGTTATGTCATAACAAAACTATGGGGCATAGTTCCTGGCCCTCTTCTCCCTCTCTGCCAAGAACTGTCCTGTTATGACATTTCTACATTTCCATTGATTTCCTCTACTGCGGGGTGCAGGGAGGGCTCTCTGAGTCCCTTTGTGGGGGTTGAGGGTCCAGGCTGAGCCATGCCTTCACTTTCCAGGAAAAGTGTATTGGTCAGACAGCACACTGCACAGGATCAGCCGTGCCAATCTGGATGGCTCACAGCACGAGGACATCATCACCACAGGTGGGCCTTGCTCCCAGCCCAGGGACCACCTGTCTGGCTACAGAGCTGGGGAAATATCCCATCTGTTTTAAAGCAAGAGCCAGTGTGCTCTCTTGACTTCCTGCAGGGCTGCAAACCACAGATGGGCTCGCGGTGGATGCCATTGGCCGGAAAGTGTACTGGACAGACACTGGCACCAACCGGATTGAAGTGGGCAATCTGGACGGGTCCATGCGGAAAGTTTTGGTGTGGCAGAATCTTGACAGTCCCCGGGCCATTGTACTGTACCATGAGATGGGGTGAGAGCCAGCTCTGTGACTCTGAGCAGCAGGAGGGGTCGGCTCAGCTGGAGTTGTGGATGGGTGAACGTGGGCCATGGAGATTGAGCATGCTTCGCGGGAACACTAAGACTGACCTTCCGGGGGCTGTTTCACTCTCTTGTGACTTCTTTCAGGGTGGCAGCATGGGGTTGAGGTTAAAACCATGACCCTTGAATTCAGAAATCTGGGATTCAAATTCCTTCACCATTTTTTAGCTGTTTCTGTTACTTTGAGTCCAGTGTTAAACCTCTCTGATTTTCAGCTTTCTTACCTGTAAATGGAGATGATAGTGGAAATGCATTCCTTGTGACTTTTTTGAGGATTAAGTGAGATAATACATGGATAAGACCTTTTCTTTAATAGTGGTTTTAAAAAAAGCCTGACCAGGCGGTGGCTCGGTGGATAGAGTGTTGGACTGGGACGCAGAGGACCCAGGTTCGAGACCCTGAGGTCGCTAGTTTGAGCGCAGGTTCATCTGGTTTGAGCAAGGCTCACCAGCTTGAGCCCAAGGTCACTGGCTTGAGCAAAGGGTCACTCTGTCTGCTGTAGTTTCCCTGTCAAGGCACATATGAGAAAGCAATCAATGAACAACTAAGGTGCTGCAAAAAAGAATTGATGCTTCTCATCTCTCTCCCTTCCTGTCTGTCCCTATCTGTCCCTCTCTCTGTCTCTCTCTGTCTCTGTCACAAAAAAGAAAAAATAATAATGATAAAAAATAATACTACAAATTGACCATGTTAAACATTTGTAAGTGTGTAGTTCAGTTGTATGAAGTATAGTCACACTATTGCGAAGCACATCTCCAGGTTTTCATCTTGCAAACCTGAACACTATACCCATTAAGCAGCAGCTCCTCTTTTTGCATGTGAAGTATTTTTCACAGGGTTTGGCATATTATAAGTACTTAGAGTATCGTATCCTGGAGCTGTGGGAATAACCAGCTAGTATTCTTTGCCCAGCTTCATGTACTGGACTGACTGGGGCGAGAATGCCAAGTTAGAGCGGTCTGGAATGGACGGCTCCGACAGGACCGTGCTCATCAGCAACAACCTCGGCTGGCCCAATGGACTGACTGTAGACAAAGCCAGCTCCCAGCTGCTCTGGGCTGATGCCCACACCGAGGTGAGAGTCCTGCTCCCGCTGCTTTCCAGTGGCCTGGAAGACTGGAGAAGCCTGTTTGGCACCTCCTCTGTGAGCTTCGTTTACTGATAGCCAGCCCTACCCTCTCCCCCCTCTACAGAGAATTGAGGTTGCTGACCTGAATGGTGCCAATCGTCACACACTGGTGTCACCTGTGCAGCACCCATATGGCCTCACCCTGCTCGACTCCTATATCTACTGGACTGACTGGCAGACTCGTAGCATCCACCGTGCTGACAAGGACACTGGCAGCAATATCATCCTGGTCAGGTCCAACCTGCCAGGCCTCATGGACATCCAGGCTGTGGACCGGGCACAGCCACTGGGTGAGAAGACTGTTAGGGCTGTGAGCCAGAGCCTCTGGCTTTCTGAGGGCATCAAAACATCAGCGAGCAGAGATTTCTTTACAGTCCCAGAGACGGGGCTCACCTAAGCCCCCTTCCAGGATCAGGGCGTGTTGCCTCTGGGTGTGGCTGGTACTACAACTGCCTCATGCTGTCACTTTCAAATGATGCCTTGGAGACACTCCTGCCCCTTGTACTTCATCCCTGCCAGGCACCAAACCCTGTTATTTAGAACAACAGAAAAACAGAGCCTTTGTGAGATTCAGACAATATTCCAGGCAGGGTGCCCAACCTCATGCTTCTCTCCCTCTCATCACCAGGTTTTAACAAGTGTGGCTCGAGGAATGGTGGCTGCTCCCACCTCTGTTTGCCTCGGCCCTCTGGCTTCTCCTGTGCCTGCCCCACTGGCATCCAGCTGAAGGGGGACGGAAAGACCTGTGATCCCTCTCCGGAGACCTACCTGCTCTTCTCCAGCCGCGGCTCCATCCGCCGCATCTCCCTGGACACCAGCGACCACACAGATGTGCACGTCCCTGTTCCCGAACTCAACAATGTCATTTCCCTAGACTATGACAGTGTGGATGGAAAGGTCTATTACACAGATGTGTTCCTGGATGTTATCAGGTATGAGTGTCCTCGAAACCTCTGGAGGCCATAGACCTGCTGCTTCCAGTCCCTGGTGGGTGAGGTTATGGTCCATGCTGACCTCCAAATGAACTCAGCGATTTGACAACTCGGACAGGGAGTTCTGACTCTGACTTGTTCAGACACTTGTAGTGTTACTACTTACAACAGAGTTTCAAACTTTGGGTTTTTGTTTTGTTTATTTAAAGATTAATAAAAAGCCCAGTATGTAAAACAAACAGAAAAATCAGATAATGTCAGGCTGGGGACCTGGAGCCTTCTTCCCCTACAACTGGGCCTTGGAATTGCTCTAAGGATCTAAGACTTGTTGAAGGATCGGCCGTGTAGCTAAACCATGTGTTTGTAGTACTGTAATACAGGAGCCCTGGATAAATGCCAAGGCTTGTGCTTGTTCACATGGCTGTTTATTGCTTTGTTTTTATATTTTTTGTTTTAGTTTTATTTTGTTTTTTTGCCCCAACACAGCTGAGGAGTGTGATGCCCTGCCACCAGGAAGAGGGGCTCACCACAGCAGGGATTCCCATGTGCAGGAACAAGGGCATCCCCCTTTGTTCTCCCTGGAAAATGTCATGCTGGGGCAGATGGCCAGATGTTTAGAGAAGTCCCCCATGTCTTTGGGATATGCCCCCCCATCCTGAAGTTGATTTCTCTGCTGTAGGACTTCTGTAGAAATGCACATTTAGGTTTTGACAAATTGGCCTTTTTTATAATGACCCCCGAGCAATCCTTGTCTCTTCCCTAAGTATTTGGGGAATTATTAACCCTTCTTCTGGCAAGACATGGACCTAAATGCCCATTAGTTACAGCCAGAAACACTCTGTCCTCCTAAGAATCTATTTATTCTGCAAATGTCTTGTTCTCGATACTGAGGAATGTACTTATAGATACTTGGTCTCTGCCCCTATGGAACTTACAGTATAGTGGGGATACAATTGTAGGAACATGGGTTGAAGGGGTTTCGGTCTATTGCTGGTCAACCTGTTTAGTCATCCGACCCTGGTCCTCCCCAAAGGCGAGCAGATCTGAATGGCAGCAACATGGAGACTGTGATCGGGCATGGGCTGAAGACCACCGATGGGCTGGCAGTGGACTGGGTGGCCAGGAATTTATATTGGACAGATACAGGCCGAAATACCATCGAAGCGTCCAGGTTAGATGGTTCCTGCCGCAAAGTGCTGGTCAACAACAGCCTGGATGAGCCTCGGGCCATTGCCGTTTTCCCCAGGAAGGGGTGAGTTGGTGGCCAGCAGGAAAAAAGACCCAGGGAAGCAGGAAGGGCCTGGTGGAGAGGCCCCTGCAGGATGCCTATCTATTAATTAATGGTATCGGTGTGTCCCTTGTATTCTCTAAAGCTCTGGGTGCCATCTTCCTGTGCCTCGATGATGATGTCACTGTTGTGTCTCAGGTACCTCTTCTGGACAGACTGGGGCCACATTGCCAAGATTGAGCGGGCGAACCTGGACGGCTCTGAGAGGAAGGTCCTCATCAATACAGACCTGGGTTGGCCCAATGGCCTTACCCTGGACTATGATACCCGCAGGTGGGAATCCTGCCCTAAAGAGTCTCCTGGATATATAGGGGTGGGCAGAGAAGAGGATGTAGTAGTTGAGATTGAAGTAGTGAAAACGAACAAAGAAAAGAAAACCCAGAAAGCTGTTTGTAGGTGGGGAAGAGAAAGCAGTGGGAAGGCTGAGCAAAGATCCTCTTAGAGCAGGGGTTGCTGAAGCCAGCCCTCAGCCCTGAGCCCTCAGGTGGGCTTTGTTTGTCCGGTTCACACGGCTTTAATCTGAATGACTTTAGCAGAGCATGTCCTCTGGCCAGACCACAGGTTCTATTGCCCCATCCACTTAAGGGCTGATTCTTCAGACATGGGAATTTGCAACTCCTGGTCTAGATTAAAAAAATGCTAAAGGTCAGGAGAAGAGGGTGAATGGAGCTCGGAAGTGGTCAGTTCCCCTTTCTGCCCTCAGAAGAAGGGAAAGGAGTTAGAGTCATCCAGGGAGTTGGAATGGAGATCAGGAAAGGCCTCCTCCTTTAACCTCGGGACGTTCCTGTAGACCGAGTCTCTTCTTGAAGAATGTTCATGGGAGTTGGGCTTAGATTCTTGGGTAGGAGTCAAAGGGGGATCCGGGTGCTGAAGATGAGACTGAGTGGTGGCTCCTCTGAGGTCATTAGAGGGTCAGAACAGCCCTGGCCTCCCCACGAACGAGTCACCATCTTCCCCTCTTCAGCTTTGGGACTCAGTGAGCTCTCATCAAGGGTGCCTCTGGACTGCTCACGGCTCTTGCCAGCTCAGCTCAGAAAGGGACAGACAGCTCCTTAGGGGGCGGGCTGGGCTCCCTGGTAAGGATTTTGAGCAGCCACCATCTGCTTTCCTTCCCAGGATCTACTGGGTAGATGCACACCTGGACCGGATTGAGAGCGCTGACTTCAACGGGAAGCTGCGGCAGGTCTTGGTCAGCCACGTGTCCCACCCTTTTGCGCTCACTCAGGTACTAGCTCAGGAAAGGTAACTAAACCTCCTTAACGAGGGGGGGTTTCCTCGGGGTTCTAAGTCGGCAGCCTCAGCCCTAGATGCTATCAAACAGGTGTGCTATGGAAGCTCGTTTTAGGGGTGTTTTCCTGTACACTGAGTCCTCGCCACCTGTGCCCTTCTAGGCTTGCCCCACCACTCCCAGGTTCCGGCGTTCAATGGAGTGGCTCTTAAGCAGGGTATACAGAATCAGCTGTGGAGATTGTTAAACCACATATTCCTGGGTAGAAAGAATCTGCTTTATGAAGACTTGGCCCAGGAATCTGCATTTTTTAAAATTCCCCAGTTCATTCTAATGCTGTGGTCCCAACATCTGAGCTCGGGCAGCCCACTTAGGGACAGTAAGGTAGTGTAGTCGAGAGCCAGAGTTTGGAGGCAGCTAGCCTCTGTCTGTGGGTTCAAGATCTGTCTGTGTCATCAAGTAATCATGCAACTTTGAACAAGATACTGAAATTCTCTAGGCTTCACTTACCTATATGTATAATAGTTTGATAAATTAGTTTACTAATAGTATCCTCCATAAATATTCACAGAGTATTAGCACAGTCTCTGGCACTCAATGCTTATTATTTCTAATAATTTAATTATCACCGGCTGTCAGTAATGTGAGTTCTAACCCTGTAAAATAATTCAGGTAAGGAAAAAAGGAGATGTATGGAGCCTGGGACCAAAGCAAGAATTCCCAATCACTTTAAAAATCTTTGTCCCTTTTTGACAAACCTCCACTTATCTGTGTTCTGCATTACTTCCCACCAGCCAGTAAGATTTTGTCTGGCTTTACTTAATGGTAGGCTTTCTTTTTTTCCATATTTCAAATGTAAAACTACAGGATAATATTGAATGTGGTTTTTCAATCTACAAGTTTCCCATGGGGGTTTCTGATGTATACCCCAAGAACAGGAGGGGAGCCCACGTTGTTATCCCTCCCTACCCCTGCTTGAGACTCTCAGGGTCACTGCATTAGAAGGCAGCTGCCCACGGAATGAACCAGAGGATTTGCCAGGGCTCTGAGTGAAGGGCCCAGAAGAGCAGGGGCCTTAGAAGGACTCTCTGATTTATTCCTATATGCTAGGTATAGGAACCACTTACTTGTTGAGCAAGAGATGAGTATTAATAAGTTTTAGGTGTTGGAAACTAAGAGACAAATGAAACACTTCTTGTCCTTGAAGAACTTGACCTGGCAAGACAGACAGATATGTAAACAAATGACCATCGTGTGTCAACGCTCACTTGTAGAAGTGAGGACAAGGCACAGACAGCAGGGAGGGGAGAACGGTAGATGCTGTGTAGACGGGGGGAGATTTCCTGGACCGTGTCATATCTGGAGATGCCCAGGAGCTGACCTGGTAGATTAGAGATGAGGACATTTCAGCAAAAGGAAGGCACATGCTGAGGCATGGAGGCTGGACTGGGGTCTGACAGGAATAATATTTCCTCTTTTTGGGGTTTCCCGATTGAGTAGCAGGACAGGTGGATCTACTGGACAGACTGGCAGACCAAGTCAATCCAGCGTGTTGACAAGTACTCAGGCCGGAACAAGGAGACGGTGTTGGCGAATGTGGAAGGACTCATGGATATCATTGTGGTTTCCCCTCAGCGGCAGACAGGTGGGCTCCTGGGTCCTGAGACTGCTTCCTTACCATCGCTGAGGTGGCAGTCACCCCAAGGACTGTTCATGACCGAGGCAGTTAGTGCCACAGCAGTTCACGTTTTAAGCTCTTAGACCTTCCTAAGCGCTTCCTGTCCCTGGGAATGAGGTAACCCTGGAGTCCCTCCTTTTTGAGAAGTGTCAAAGCTGGGAGACTTAATTTTTTACCAGGCCAGACATTCTTCTGCTTTGCCCCTAGGGACCAATGCCTGTGGTGTGAACAACGGAGGCTGCACTCACCTCTGCTTTGCCAGAGCCTCAGACTTTGCGTGTGCCTGTCCTGATGAGCCCGACGGCCGGCCCTGCTCCCTTGGTGAGCTGGACTAAAGAGCCCCCTGAAGGAGCAGAGCCTTGGAAAGTCAGGGGATCAGCAGCCTCAGCTTTGTCCTTCCGGGTGGGATTCGCCCTCAGAGGGTCTCTGAGAGGCGTGACTGGGAATAACAAATTTGGCCTCTGGCATTTCCTGGAATGGAGTCGGCTTGTGCAGGACTCTCCCTTCTTGGCCTTTGTGGTCCAGCTAGCCCGCCTGAAGCTGTTAATATTGCAAATCAAATCCTTTTTTAGTGACAGTATTGAGAAGGGCCTCTGAGGCTGCCTAAGATCAGGGCAGCTAAAAGATTGCTTTGTATGTACATATTCTTGGACCATATGTAGAGATTTGGGGCTTCGATAACCTATTCTAGGCCTCTTTTTCTCTCCAGTACCTGGCGTGGTGCCCCCAGTTCCCAGGGCTACCAGCATGAGTGAAAGAAACCCAGTGCTAACCAACACACTACCTACTACTTTGCGTTCTTCTACTACTCGGACCCGCACATCTCTAGAGGAGGTGGAAGGAAAGTAAGTAGGTTCACAGAGCTTGAGGGCCCTTTGATTTTAATCACTATCTCCTGCAAGAAGAAAACTATAGTCCCAGCTTGCTTCTGGCAGAAGGGAGGTAGGTCACTTCATTAGCCACCAGTCCCTGCTATTCAGGACAGGAGGTGATACTTAGATTTATAGATGGTTGCAAGTGATTTGAAAGCAAGAAGCTTTAGAGCATCTTTATAGAGAAATCACTCAGTCTCCTTTCTTTCTGTGATATTTGCTCTCACATCACAGGTTTAGTATATGGTCTGGTCCTACAGTTTACTTGGAAATCACCTAGTCATAGTGGTCTCTATGGGGGGTCTCTAAACTGTGGGTTTATGATTTGTAACATGCCCAGGGATGTTATGGCCTTAGCTTATAATGCCTATAACATTCAAACACCTGTGCATGCATGTGCATATACATGCACACACACCATTATTGAGTAAGCATAATCATGTACAGGTCTCAAGTGAAGTATAAAATATTGTATTTCATTAAATTGAAGGTGCTATCAATTTAAGATGCATTCTGATTTGAGAAATTAAAAAAAATGACCAACGGCAACTGTGAGATGCCATTGATTATAAAATACCAGAATATTGAAAAATATACACATCTTAAAATTGATGAAATATGTTACATTCAATTTAGAGAATCTGGCCCTGGCTGGTGGCTCAGTGGATAGAGTGTTGGCCTGGGGTATGCCCCAGGTTCAATTCCCTGTCAGGGCACACAAGAGAAGTGACCATCTGCTTCTCTCCCCCTTTTCTCCCTCTTTCCCTCCTGCAGCCAGTGGCTCCATTGGTCCATGTGTGTCAGCCTCAGATGCTAAAAATAGCTCGGTTGATTTCAGCATTGGCCCAGAGGAGGGTTGCTGGGTTGATCTGGTTGGGGCACATGTGAGAGGGAGTCTGTCTCACTGTCTTCCCACCTCTCACACATATACAAAAAAATTAGAGAAATTATTTTTTATTTATATTTTTTCAATTTAGAGAAAAAAATCTGGAAATACAAATAGAAATAAAGAAGATATAAATTCCCATATGTAATCACTGTTAATATTTTTAAATTTGTTATGTGTATATATTATAAAATTATTATAAATTTAGTTAGCAGCCATGTCCAACATAGTTACAATTTTTTTTTCTTAGGCAAACTTTTTGATCTACTCTCTTCCCAACTTTCAAATATGCAGTACAGTAGTATGAACTATAGTCAGCATGCTGTCTATTACATCCCCAGGAGTTATTTATCTTAAACTGGAAGCTTGTTCCTTTTGACCACCTTTACTCATTTTGTTTCCCCCCACCTCCAGTGATCACCAATCTGTACTCTGGATCTATAAGTTCAATTGTTGTTCTTTTTTGGATTCCACATATAAGTGATATCATACAGTATTTGTCTTTCTCTGTGCGACTTATTTTTACTTAACCTAATGCTCTCAAGTTCCATCCCTGTTGTTACAAATGGCAGGATTTATATTTTTTATGGCTGAATAATGTTGTGTGTGTGTGTAAAGTCACATTTTCTTTTTCTTTTCCTTTTTTTTTTTGTATTTTTCTGAAGTTGGAAACAGGGAGGCAGTCAGACAGACTCCTGCATGCGCCCGACCGGGATCCACCCGGCACGCCCACCAGGGGGCGATGCTCTGCCCATCTGGGGCGTTGCTCTGCCGCAATCAGAGCCATTCTAGTGCCTGAGGCAGAGGCCACAGAGCCATCCTCAGTGCCTGGGCCAACTTTGCTCGAATGGAGCCTTGGCTGTGGGAGGGGAAGAGAGAGACAGAGAGGAAGGAGAGTGGGAGGGGTGGAGAAGCAGATGGGCGCTTCTCCTCTGTGCCCTGGCCAGGAATCGAACCCAGGACTCCTGCACGCCAGGCTGATGCTCTACCACTGAGCTAACTGGCCAGGGCAAGTCACATTTTCTTTATCCACTTATTTGTTGATAGACACTTAGGTTGTTTCTATGTCTTGGCTGTTGTAAATAATGCTGCATTGAAGATGGGGTTGCACTTACCTTTTCCAGGTAGTGATTTCATCTCCTACCCTTACTGTTTTAATGTCTTTCCAACATATTTCTATTAGAAGAGTTTTTTAAACTATAATATTTTGATCTCTTTATTTTTATATCAACTCTAGCTCAAAAAATAATTAACACTTGATTTCAGTTCTGAAAACAAATATAACAATCTCAAATAAGAACTCTAGATTCATATCCCTAAAACTGTAAGATTTGCCCATGATCAAATTCATTCTGTGTGTCCCATTTTCTTTTTTTTTTTTAAAGACTTTATTTATTAATGGATTTTACAGAGAAAGGGCAGGAGAATGAGAAGTATCAACTCACGGTTGCATCACTTGAGTTGTTCACTAATTGCTTGTCACATGTGCCTTGACCAGGCAAGCCCAGGGTTTCGCACCAGTGAGCTCAGTATTCCAGGTCAGCGCTTTATCCACTGCGCCACCACAGGCCAGGCCATTTTCTATTTTTTGAAGTGTTTATAATAACCTGACCACTGATGGTGCAGTGGATAGAGCATCGGACTGGGACACAGAGGACCCAGGTTCAAGACCCCGAGGTCGCCAGCTTGAACATGGGCTCATCTGGTTTGAGCAAAGCTCACCAGCTTGAGCCCAAGGTCGCTGGCTCGAGCAAGCGGTCACTCACTCTGCTGTAGCCCTTTGGTCAAGGCACATATGAGAAAGCAATCAATGAACAACTAAGGTGCCACAACGAAGAATTAATGCTTCTCATCTCTCTCCCTTCCTGTCTGTCTATCCCTATCTGTCCCTCTCTCTGACTCTCTGTCTCTGTCACACACACAAAAAAGTATTTATATAGTAAAGCAAACAAGCAGATATAAACATGTACTTTGCTCCCTAATTTTTATATACTGTCAATTGTTATTAACCTCTGATTTTCTTTGGGCTTATTGAGAATAATTTTTAACCCTACTCAGGTATTTTCTTATTATCAGTTCTATTTGAAGATTCAGTGTGTCTTGGTTTTAAATGGTCTTGAAGGACCTTTTCTCTAGGCTTTTAGGAGATGCCTGTAATTTCCTGCTCATAATGGGCACAAGGAAGTTTCCTTGGTAGCATTTCAAGTTAGTTATCTGAGCCCTGCCTCCGGCTGTCTTGCATGTTCCCTTGTGAAAGAATGACAGGGGGAACCCAGTTTATTTATTTATTTTTTATTTTTTATGTCTATTTAGACCTTGCAATAATCTTCATCTAATCAGTTTTGCATGGCTGGTAACTTGTTTCAACTCATCCTGGTAGTTTAATAAAGCCTGCTATTGATGTCCTTAGTGTTCTTTCAGCAGGCTTCCAGCTCGTTCTCAAACCTGCTTCTCTTTTTTAAAGGAATCCTTTTAAAAGAGTACACATTTTTAGACACATTTAAACATGGTATAGCACCTTGAAGTCAGTGACTCACATGGATTTCTCTGTATTTCCTGGTCCTGCCCTCTCCATACTTCTGATCTCTCCCATCTGTCTCTCATATCTGAAAAGCCCACTCACCACAGGACCCCCCCATCTCTGGAGGAAGTCAGGATCTTTATCAAACACTAGTCGTCTTCATATGCAGTTTTCTGTGCTCCACAGATGTTCTGAAAAGGATGCCCAGCTGGGCCTCTGTGCACATTCCAATGAGGCCGTACCTGCTGCTCCAGGTAAGCTCTGAGTGCCCGACTGTTTCGAAGAAGATGATGTAAGGAATATAAGTCTCCGCTGACATCTTCTAGAACCTTCACAGGGACTCTTTGGTGTGGACGAGCCCTTTTCTTAGACTAAATCCATAGAAGGAATAATTGTAATAGCCACCACTTACGGCGTGCTTCCCACATGCCAGGCATTTGTTAAGCCATATGTATGTGTGTAAATGCATGTATACGTATATGTATTTGTAAATATACATGTTTAACCTCCCCAGCCCTGTGAGCAATTTAGCAATTACATTGAACTGATGAGAAAACGCAAGCTTAGACCTGAAGCATCTTGCTCTACATTAATTACACAGCCAGTAAGTGGTGGAGTCAGGATTAGAGATCCTGCTGAGTGAGAGGTTTATTCTCAGCCATCTACCTCATGGCCTCTCCTCTGAGAAGGAGGCCCCTAGCCATCCTCAGGTGGTGTGGGATCTAACACCTACAAAAGGAGCCCTTCATTTTCCCACCCCTCGTACCACAACTGAAGGATTGTCAGTGGTCTCCGCCTACTTGTCCCTTTGTTCTTCCTAGGGGAAGGACTTCATGTCAGCTATGTCATCGGTGGGCTCCTCAGTATTCTGCTGATTCTGGTGGTGATCGCAGCTTTGATGCTGTACAGGTAACCTCAGCCTCTCTGCAGGGGCCACATGTTTGTTGGTCCTCATTAGCACCTCTGGGATCTCCCAAAGCTCTATGCTAAGTTGACCTGACCAGCCTCATTTCAAGGTTGGGTCCCTGGTCCCAGCAGCAGAAGGGAAAGGCAGAAATCTGAATCCTTCCTCTTCTTCTTCTGCAGTCACAGCCCAAGCCCTCATTCCATGACCACAGCAATCCTTGAGATTTTCTTTATAAACTAGGATGCTGAGGACACAGCAGGTGTTACCCAAGGTCACACAGGAAGAGGCAAAGCTGGGACTGACTGCAGCATCTGCTTTTCCATGACCCCACACTACTTCAAACCATAGAAGTAGGAAATGATTTTCTCTTCATACAAGCACAACCCTTTACTACAATATTGGTTGAAATATCATTGCTCAGTAGGGATCTTCCTGGGAAGGTGTGCCATCATCAATTTATAATCTTTTTATGACCATACATACGCACATATATATATATATTTCCGCCATGTTTTTAATACAGCTAGCAGCAAATATTTCAGGATTTTGCTGCTGCTGCCGCCCCTGCTGACAACAACAATAACAGTTGCCATTTAATGTACATGTATCAATGCCACGACAACCTTGTAATACAGGTATTACCATTCTTCACTTAACAGATGAGGGTCTGAGGTTCAGAAAGTTTAGACTGTGTCCCACTAGTAAGATTTCAGCTACTAGGTAACAGAGATGGGTTGAAACAACTTGACTCTGAAGCTCAGTGTGTTAGTTATCTACTGCTGTATAACAAATCACCCCCCAACTTAGCAACTTAAAACGATGACCATTTCTTATCTCAGTTTCTGTGGGTCAGAAGTCTGGATGCAGCTTGGCTGGGTGTCTCTGCTCTAAGGTCTCTTATGGGGCTGCAGTCCAGGGATTAGCCAGGGTTGCGGTCTTTTCTTAGCTCATGACTGGGGAAGGATCCCCTTTGAAAAGCGTTCATGTCGTTGTCGGCGGGACTTAGTCCTTCACAGGCTGTTAGACTGAGGGCCTCAGCTCATTGATGGTGGAGACTCCCTCATCAGTCTCTTGCCTTATGGTCCTTTTCAGAGGACAACTTACCGTATGGCAGCTTGCTTCCCCCACAACAAGAGTAAGAGAGAGTGAAAAAAAAAATGAGGACAATGGAAGATGCAAGCCATAAATTTCCTTGTAACCTAATCTAGTATCCATCACTTTTGCATTATCTGTTCATCAGAAGTGAGTCACCAAATTCAGCCCACACTCAAGGGGCAGGGATTCAGAAGGTATGAGTACCAGGAGGCGGGAATCACTGGGTCATCTTTGAGGCTGCCTACCACACTCAGGGTACAGCTTCCCTGGATAGCACCTTCAGAAAGATCTGAACTAATTCATCACCTTTCCTCCTAAAGACACAAAAAGTCCAAGTTAACTGATCCTGGAATGGGGAACCTAACCTACAGCAACCCCTCCTACCGAACTTCCACTCAGGAGGTGAAAATTGACGCACTCCCGAAACCTGCCATGTACAACCAACTGTGCTATAAGAAAGAGGTAAACACGAAAACTTAGATTGAAGGGGTGTCTCTTTTTGGGGGGGGAGGATTATTCTCCAATTGCCTGAATAAATCAGTAAGGGATGCTGGGTAGACCTTTCTACCACTTTGGAAGTTATAGTGAGCAGAAGAACTGAATGTGATTTGGGTTTCTAGAATCTAGAATCATAGATCTGTTGGGTTTCTAGGTGTAGAATCTCTGAAGGACCCTGGTGAGAGCCAAGGTAGAAAGCAGATCCCAGGGGGTCTGGAAGCAGATGAGTGTGCACAGGAGATGTTTTGCCAGGTTTATAGCTTCCTTCCCTCCTGGAGCTGCCACTCCCCTGAAATGAGGCTGTGCCCCCCAGAAATAACCTCAGAACTCCTAGACAATACCCACAAAAACCCAAGAGTTGCTGGACTCTTCCTTTTCTAACCTCTAATCCAAGCTGTGGGCACCTGTGGCTGGGAATGGCTGGTGTTTTGCTATTCTTCCCCACAGTCTTAAGGGATTTCTCTAGAATTCTGAAGGTTTATATTCTTTTGTTCTTTTAACTCCCTTGTCATTCCAGTGAAAAATTTGCTGGATGTTTAAGCATGGACAATAGTTCCATTTCTACAAGGGAACTATAGCCTGGGGTTTCAGATTTATCTAGTCAGATATGATGCTTATTTTTCCTTAACTCCTGTACCCCAACATCAAAAGTTATCCCTATGAGACCTTAATCAATCTACTCTTCTTGCCTGCCCAGCAGTCATTACCCGTCCTCACAGCTGTAGGGCTCCCGTGCATAACAAATATGCTTTACATAATAATCAGGTACTTTCTGAATCCAAGAATTCCCGTTTTTTTTTAAAAAAGCTTCCACCAAAAGCCTGCAGGACAGCCTGCAGTTTTAGGGACAGAAGATCCTGTCTCAATGGATGTCTTTGGGAGAAAGGCCCTTAAAAATTCTTGGGCTCCTGGAGTGTCTGATACCCCAGAGAAGAGCCCCAATAAGGGCCAGGGGTTAGAAATTAAAACCATGTGACCTCTTTCTTCTGTTGTATGCTTTTCCCTCAGCAGCTTTTTCATCCCTCTGATAGTCTCTCACCCTTTCTCTTCTGATTTCCTCTTGATTTCAGGTACCTGTGTGTTTGCAGAGGGAGTGGTGTCCCCCCACATTGCTAGTGCCATGTCCCCCTCCTCTCCCTGACTTACCCAGTGTGTCTCTGTGACAAAGACTTTGGCGGCCTGCATCTTATCCAACACTAATTTCAGCTTGGAGGGTGTGTTGGGCGACTGGGCACCCGTGTGTGCATGCATGTGTGCTTGCGTGCTATGTCTCTCTCTGCTTCGCCCAGGGAGTTGCCACTCCCAGAGGGCAGGGATCGTTTTATATTGTGCAGTCATCCAAGTATCCTGCTTAATGTAAGAGCTCAATAAATACCTGTGGAATGGAACTGTTACTAAAATAGAGCAGCAGTTGCAGGGCTCTTGGCAGGAGCAGTCTCCCAGGGCTAGAACCTAAGCCGTGGCCCATTTTCTCCGGTGCTGGCAGCGTGTTGGCTGGTATCCCCCAGAAACCAGGAGTAAGGCTACCCTTTGAGGAGCCCAGAAAGGGAAAGGCCTGAGTAGAACTGAAGAGCTGTCCTTGGAACCATCCCAGGTTGCCAGGGAATGGCCCCAAGGCTCTTGAGCAAAGTCAGAATAACCTCCCAGAAGAGCTTTCAGGTCACAGGACTACAATGGATTGGCACTTAGAACCAAAATGAGAGGATTTTTTTTTTAGATTCCTGTGTTAACCTCCCAAAACTATTTTCCTTAACAAAATTAGAAAGAAGAGAATTAAGAATAAAATAGCACAAAAGTGCTTAAAATCCTGGGTAAATATACATTTGCTTTTGTCAATTGCTTCTGATCAGGTATATCAGCCTTATGTTCCATTAATAAGTCACAATAACAATGTAATAATAGCTAACATGATTTCATGCATCTTCTGTGTCAAGCAACTACTAACAGCAATTTGTTGTGAGGTATGGATACTGTTATTCCCCCACGCTGCAGGTGTGGGGACTGAGTTTTACAGATGTTAAGTAATTTGCCCAAGGGGACATAGCCAGTGAGTGGCTGATGCAGGACTGGAGCCATGCTTCTCCCACCTCCCTCCGTGCTAATGGTAACAGTCTTCATAGCCGCTCCTCTCCTTTTAGGCTTGGCCTCATCTATTGCTCTGACCAAGTTTCCCCGTTTGTTGGCGGGATCTTTGTACTCGTCACGCCCACTCTTACCCCATCCACTTCCTTTTTCAGTTCACCATGAGATCCTTTAGCAAAAGCCAACCAGCTGACCGTGTCTCCCCACTCTCCACCCTAGGGTGGACCTGACCATAACTACACCAAGGAGAAGATCAAGATTGTCGAGGGGATCTGCCTTCTGTCTGGGGATGATGCTGAGTGGGATGACCTCAAGCAGCTGCGCAGCTCTCGGGGGGGTCTTCTTCGGGATCACGTTTGCATGAAGACAGACACAGTGTCCATCCAGGCCAGCTCTGGCTCCCTGGATGACACGGAGACGGAGCAGCTGTTGCAGGAAGAGCAGTCTGAGTGTAGCAGTGTCCATACCGCAGCTACTCCTGAGAGACGGGGCTCTCTGCCAGACACAGGCTGGAAACACGAACGCAAGCTCTCCTCGGAGAGCCAGGTCTAAGTGCCCACGTTCCCCTCCCTCCGTCCCTGCTCCTTCTCTTTATGGATGTCCAGTCCTTGTGCTCGCTTATATAACAGGCCCCTTCCTGTGTGCTTGTCCCACTCCTCATCCCACTCCACGTTTGCTCCCGAGCCCTGCATGGGAGCTGTTTCTATGAGTCCGTAACTACCTGTGCACAAGAAACGATGGCGCACCCAAGAATTTAGACCTGGAACTTACCATGAACCTCGCCTCTAGCACTCCGTCCTGAACCCCCGCGCCCCCCCCAAAAAAAACTAGGCTCTTTAAGGATTCCTCATCAGTACAGAGCTCCACCTCCCTTCTCTGGGTGCCCTCAGTGTCTGTCCCACAAGAGCTGATGTTCCAAGACTGCACTTTTCCCCATCAGAGCTGGCCTGACCGCTTCTCTGAGAGAATTGGCCCAATAGGGGCTGATCAGGGGATTATGGGTAAAGAGAGAGATGAAGGATAGCAGCTGAGGGGAGGTGGGGGAGTCAGCCCAGCTGGTATGGGCATCTGGGAAACCTCTAGCCTCAAGTGCATTGGTTAATATGAAAAGCTTTTAGGAGTGGTTAGGCCTCGGTGTCCTGTCCATTGCTGGCAATGGATATTATTCCCACTCTAAGAGTTGCTTTGTTTCAATTGGTGAGATCTGGGTGTGGCTCAAGCTATTCTTCCTTCTGCTAGAATGTCTGGAGCCTTTTCTACCTTCACATGACTGGGGCCTCAGTGTGATGGCTGGCTAATATGACTTCCCTCCTGGTGCCACCAGTGGCCAGTACCTTCCTAAGTCTTTGACTGTAAGCAACCGGGTTGTGAACCAGTTGGATGAGTAAATGTGGGGCCCAGAGGGCTGAGTCTGTAGCGTCTGAGAAGCACTGCCTGCACCAAACAGCATATCATTTGAACCTTAATGTTCCACCACTCTCCCTCTGCATGCTCTGGGAATTTGAGTGCAGAGAGCCTGAAACAACCTTTCAAAGAAGGGCCAGAAGTGTTCATAAGTGGTCAGCAAGAGCGATTGGGTTGGAGACTTGGGGCCCCCAGGGCCTAAAGGGAAGTATCCACGGAATTGAACTTGGTGTGTTCTCTTTCAGGTGCTCAGGGATCTAAGTTAGTAGACAGAGAGCCTATGGCTCTGGGCAGTCAAGTTCCCATTCCAATTTTCTTCCCAGCTGAGCAAGTGACTTTCCCTGATGAGAGGCCATCTCTTGGTTCATGCTTATTCACACAAAGGGCACGTGTCTCACACTAGAATCAGGGGAGTTGAGACTTGTTTTCTATCCTAAAACTTCTGCCTAGTTCCTTCTCCCCCAGACCTCCTTCCTAATTTTATTTTTCTGACCTAGCCTTGTGGTGCCTGTGGTAAGCAGGGCTGAATGAAAATGCAAAATGGGGGACAAGGACTGAAAAGGTAGAGAGAACCACTGATGAAGCCCTTGCTACCCAGGGCAGATCCAGACGCCTTCCATCCCGGAATTAGACATGCCAGGAGAGGACAACAGGGGCTGAGAATGGAGGGGAGGGCTCCTAGGGGGAGGCTTCCTGATTTGAAACATCTCCTGTGGTTATTGGTATTGAGAAGTCAGCTGTCAAATGCGAGTGGAAAAGGAAAATGAGAACAAATCTTTTCTGGTCCGTTCTAAAATGGCTGGGGACAGGTGCCAAACCCTTAGGCCTGCTCTTAGCAGCCAGCCCCAAGACCAGGCCTACACGGGACAGCCGGGCCAGGCCAGGACGCCTTTTCCAGTGCACAGCGGTGGAAAGGTGAGCTGCCACTTCAGGAGCAAAGGGGGATATTTCACACTTGATGGGGCAGTAAAAGGAGCACTTTGGGTCCTCCGATTCACAGGTGGGGACAGGAGAAAGTAAAAAAGTGGTGTTTTCTTGATTGAAAGGGGGAAGGATCAATTTGCACTTGGGCTGTTCAGAATGTAGAAAGGACATATTTGAAGAAATATCTATTTGAGCACTGATTTACTATGTAAAAAGCAAAATCTCTCTGCCCTAAACTAATGGAAGCGATTGTCCTGCACTCATGTGTAATGGTTTTAACGTTACTCACTGGAGAGATTGGACTTTCTGGAGTTATTTAACCACTATGTTCAGTATTTTAGGACTTTATAATTTAATATAAATTTAGCTTTTCTTAATCACCTTGCCTGGCTTGGAGTCATGACTAAAACTGCACCTGCTCTGTCTGGCAGACCATGCCATGGGAAACCTGCTTGCAGATGTCACCGCTAAGTCCTTGGGGGATGAGGGGTTTGGAGAACAGCAATAGAAGATGTGAGGTTCCTGGCTGGAGGCTCAGCTCATCTTGAGAAGACGGGTCGAAAGCAGAGTTCATTGGCTTCTGAAACCTTTATTTCCTGTAGAGGAGGAAGAGCAGATACATTTCATCTTGAGTACCAACTCTGGTTGGTTGGTTGGTTGGTTGGTTGGTTGGTTGGTTGGTTGGTTGGTTCGTTGGGACTGCCTGTGATCCTCTCCAGACTCAACAGGAAAAGCATCATGATCTTTAGTGACATATCATTCAGGCACCAGAAGAAAGTGTCATGGCACGTATACCATGTGTCTTTTATTTCTGTTCTAGGTCTATGAGGACTTCATTGTCACAGAACTTGGCTTTGCCTTGCAGTGATGGTCCCTGGCAAGACTATCCTGATGTATGGAAAGTACTGGGATGGGGGCAAGGAGAGCTAAGTCCAGTCCCAAATCTGCCACTAGCTCTGTTTGAGCTTAGTCAAGTTTCGTAGTTAACTCTGAGAATGGTTCAAATGAACACCAAGATTCTTTTTATTTTTCAAAAGCTGTCTTCTAGCGTATCCACTACATCTCAAGGCTAGAACAAGGAGATGAGGATCCCTTCTCAGATTCCCTCAGTGAAGATTGGGAATCATGCAAGTCTCAATGCCAGATATATAATTTGATGTCAAGGCTCAATAGCTAATTTTCTAAACCACAAACCACATATAGAATAATGCTTTTGTTCATTTATCTCCTACTATTTAGGTCAAGCACTGCCCATGCCTGACCACAGAGCTTTGAGTCTGGCAACAGCACTCCCTAGGTCTCCCCAAAACAGAAGAAAAAGACATAATGAAACCTCATATTTAAATGACAAGAGATTTGAGTATAAATTATACTGTATAATTCTTCCAATTTGGTGAGGGATAGGTGTGCTGGAACAAAAACAACTGGAATAGCTCAAGGACAACCATCCCCCACTCTACCATTATTTTTAACTTACACAAAGAGAATGGAGACATTTTAACCAATGAAAGCCAGCCTAAAGCACAAGCTTATATACCTATAGGAAGTGCCCCTTTCCAAAGCTTCAGGGTTTACAGGCCAGGCCATGAACAGTGACCACTAGAGTTGGAAACTCAGGAAGAACTTTTCAATGGGAGGGGAAAAAATGAATGTATTGAGCTTACACCATTTTTTTGAAAACTGGAGATGCTTCTGGGAGAGCAAAGTTTGGTGAATACATTTTGCTACCTTGTGACATGTCAGCCAGTTTAATCAGGCATTCAGCACTACTAGCCTTAGAGGTCCCACTTACCTTTGACCGTCCTGTCACTTCCGCAGGAGGTGGGAGAGGAGAACAGGGCTGGCCTGATGCTCCAGGTCTTGACAAAAACTTGGCCCTTGGCAAATGAGAATTTAGTAACAGTGTCAAGGACTAGCACCCCATTTTCAGGTGATAATGCACTGGCTTTTAGTCTTCTTTCCTGATCAGTAAAATGAAAAGGTTGAAACAGATGGTAGCTAAGGTCATTTCTGGCCTGAAATTTGTATTATATTCCTTCCGGGAAATCTTGGGGATAAAACAAGGGTTAAAAACTCCTTGTCTGGTTGTCTGGATATAAAATCTGAAACTGATAAATAGAAAGATAGTCAAATTCTAACAAACTGGATATATTTTTGCATACTAATTACACTCACAATATAGTCACCGCTCTTCTTTCTATATTATATGAACAAGCTGTGGAAGCTAAGATGAAAATATCTCTGTGGCCCATAGAGAGTTCTCTATGCCATGAATTTGAAGCTTTCATCAAATCCAGGCCTGCAGAAAACAAAGTCAGTGCTGCAGAGGAACTTAGACAAAGCAGGGACAAGAGCTGAGGGTATACAAGGTTCTAAGATGACATTCAAGGACATCTAGTAAGCTTTTATTGTTACTACTTATGGACACTGATTTTTAAAATGTGTTTGAGCCCATCATATGACTAAGAAACAGTCTATAAGTTTATCTTTTCTTCATATGTAAAGATGACTCAACTGATCCCATTTAATAGGGTGTGTGTTTGGGATGTTTCAGGCAGTCTCACTCACCCATTTATTCTCTCGTCAGATCTTTCTCCCATTAACCAGCTGGCAGAGGCTAAGCAGAGTGCAGCATAGGGAAGAGTTTTCTTTCCAGCCCAGGCTCCAGCTCACAACTTTAGACTCCTGGACATGACGTTAAGACAAATCTAAGCAGTCTAATTAAGGGTCTGAATTTAAACTCAAGGCTGAAGTTAACCCCGAGCTACACAATCTGCTTATCTCATTTTACTAGACACAAAGAGCCCCAAAACTCTCTTATCTTGCTCTTTTCAGTGTTTTTTTTTTCCTCCCCTCCACCCCCTGCTAAAGAGGTCTCCATCTCTCCCTTCTGCCTCCTTCCTCTTTGGTGGGGCTGATGTGTCTGTGGTCAAAATTCTTGGAGAGCCTGCATTCTGGGGTCTGTGGGAAAACAGGCTGCAAAAAGAATAAAAGCTCTTAATTCTTGCATTCAAACAGCACCTATTAAACACAATCAAGTGCAAGCTGGGATAGGCCTTGCAGTCTTGGAAGCCAATCAAAGCACTAAAACCCATAGCCACATGAGTTCTGTGTTAATGTCACTGCTGTCTCTGGAGAATAACACAGAGAGTACCTGGACTGAAAGTTGAAAAGAGGTTAATCATTGAAGCTGCTCCTCTTAGGTTGGAAATATGGATCCGTGTCCAATGGTAGGGAGCAGAATGCAACTTGTAATTATGACGGAATGAGCACTGTCCCAACCCTAGCAGGCTTTTCAGAAATACCCAGCACAATTACTCAGCAGCTACAATGTTTGGCATTTGTTTCCTGCTTCTGGTTACAAAGATACAGTGTTCACTTTGACCTCTAATACCCACAAAGGTTTCACTGCCCTATTAATACTTTCCTATGTAGAACTATTGAGAGGCTCCTGGAATAAAGTAGGCACATATGCCAATAAATACATAGATAAATGGTATTTGGTGATAACCCTGGACTGTAAAAGATGACTGACTAAACATTTATTGAACACCTACTATTGGCAAGGTACTGTATTAGGTTTCCCTCAGGCTCTACAGGTTATGCCACTCCTCACACATTTTCTTTCAGACCTCATTTTCTACTGCCCTCCTAATGGCAACTACATACTCTGCTCTAGCCAGCTGTCCAGGCCTCCCTATTTCCCAAACCTGCCAGGTATACTCCCACCTTAGGATCACTGCATAGCTGTTCCCTCTGGTTGGCACTTTCTTCCTCTAGATATACTCAGGGCTAACTCCTTCCCCTTCTTCAAGTCTTTGCTCACATGTAATCTCAATGCAACCTACTATGATCACCCTTTATAAAATTATGGTCTTTCTAATCCCTTTTACCCTGTATTCTTTTTTCTTTCCCCATTGCACATATTGTCTAATAACATAATATATTTATGAGTTGATTGTATATATGTCCTCACTATCACATAAGCTCCACAAGAGGAGGGATTTTTTGTTTGTTTTTATTTTGCTCACTGATTATCCCAAGTGCCTAGAACAGTCCCGGCACATATGAGGTGCTCAATAACTATTTGTTGAATGAATGAGTGAAGAAATTAATTGCATCAGACATCTATTGCCCACCTTCTAGGACGGCTTCACCTAAACCATGTAGCAAAAGGGATTTTGACATCTTGTTCTAGAACTCTCTGGGACCCAGACTCCACATGTGCTTTATTGAACAAACTTCAAGTTACCATCACCTTCTCCTTAAATGTAATCTTCCATTTATTTCAAATAATATTTAAATAAAGTAAACATGCCAATGACCAATGACTGAAGAAGACTATTTCTATATATTCATAACCTGTTTCTCAAAGGTCACTGTGACTTTATTACTCTGGTTCCTCTCTTCTTCCCCTACATGTGGGTCTGTCAGCACCTCCCATTTGCACTCTCTCCTCTTTCCACTCTGTGCTCTCATCCATTACCACAATTTCATTTTTTCACTCTACAGAGGTGGTTCCCAAATCTATATCACTTGAGTCCTAGTCTCTTCTCCAAGCTTTCATTCTTATTTCCTAGGCCTGCTTAGATGATACCATTTGAATGTGTCATTGGCACATAAATGTAAACAGTTCTAAAACTAAACTCCTTGCCTTCCTGTTGAGACTGGCTTCTCCTGACCTTCTACTTTCACTTGGGCAATCACTACCTCCCAGTCCTGAGGCTCAAATCCTGGCATACTCTTTGACTCATCTCCCGAAATGGGCCCCACCTTGTCTTGCACTTGTTCTAGTTGGTTGCCAAATCCTTCACTCTTTCTTTCTTTTTTTTTTTTTTTTAATTATTTTTATTTATTCATTTTTTTAGAGGAGAGAGAGAGAGAGAGAGAGAGAAGGGGGGAGGAGCAGGAAGCTTCAACTCCCATATGTGCCTTGACCAGGCAAGCCCAGGGTTTTGAACCAGCAACCTCAGCATTCCCAGGTCAACGCTTTATCCACTGCACCACCACAGGTCAGGCCCCTTCACTCTTTCTTGAATATGTCCTCATCATTTCCAGGGCTATTACCTCATATCAGAATCCCAACTCTATCCCGTTTTTGACAACCAAGCTAATTAGTTTTCATAAAGTACAATTCTGACTTTATTACTCCCTTGTTCAAAATGTTCAATAGCTCCTTACCTGAATATTCAAGACCCTACAAGATTTATTCCTAACTTTCTCTGTCAATCTGTGTCCCACTACTTCCCAGCATGCATCTTGCTCTAAAATCAAATTCACATGTTCAGTTCCCTACATACAATATACTTTCTTGGCTCCGTGCCCTTGCTCCTACTTTTCCTGCTACTAGACATCCTCTCTGCTCCTTCTGTTTAAAAAAAAAAAAATTCATTTCCCCCTCTACCAAGTCCCCCTATTAAATAGTTTCTTGAAATTCCAGTTATGTTCTAACCATTCTCAGGTATGCACATAAATACACATACATTTATAACCATATATAATAAAATCATTCCATATATGCTTTTCTGCAACTTACCTTTTTTCAATTAAACCAAACTGAACAAAATTTGTGCATTCTACACCACATAGATTAACCACATTCTTTTTAATAGTAGCATATGCCATACTTTATATAACAAGTTCCAGTGTTTTGTTTTGTTTTTCTATCTTAAATAGTGCTGCAATGAGTATCTTTGGACATTTTTTATTTTTGCATACTCACATATATCTGTAGGACAAATTCCAAACAGTGGTGTCCCTGGGCCAGAGATTAGGTATATTTTACATTTTAATAACTGCTGCCCTGGCCGGTTGGCTCAGTGGTAGAGCGTCGGCCTAGCGTGCGGAGGACCCGGGTTCGATTCCCGGCCAGGGCACACAGGAGAAGCGCCCATTTGCTTCTCCACCCCTCCGCCGCACCTTCCTCTCTGTCTCTCTCTTCCCCTCCCGCAGCCAAGGCTCCATTGGAGCAAAGATGGCCCGGGCGCTGGGGATGGCTCTGTGGCCTCTGCCTCAGGCGCTAGAGTGGCTCTGGTCGCAACATGGCGACGCCCAGGATGGGCAGAGCATCGCCCCCTGGTGGGCAGAGCGTTGCCCCATGGTGGGCGTGCCGGGTGGATCCCGGTCGGGCGCATGCGGGAGTCTGTCTGACTGTCTCTCCCTGTTTCCAGCTTCAGAAAAATGAAAACAAACAAACAAACAAAAAAAACTGCTAACTCGTCCTTTTAAAAGTTTACACCAAGTAGCCTGACCAGGCGGTGGCGCAGTGGATAGAGCGTCGGACTGGGGTGCAGGTTCGGGACCCAGGTTCGAGACCCGAAGCTCACCAGCTTGAGCACGGGCTCATCTGGTTTGAGCAAAATCCCACCAGCTTGAACCCAAGATCACTGGCTCCAGCAAGGGGTTACTCAGTCTGCTGAAGGCCCGCAGTCAAGGCACGTTTGAGAAGGCAATCAATGAACAACTAAGGTGTTGCAACACGCAATGAAAAACTAATGATTGATGTTCCTCGTCTCTCTCCGTTCCTGTCTGTCTGTCCCTGTCTATCCCTCGCTCTGACTCACTCTCTGTCTCTGTAAAAAATAAATAGAAATTTAAAAATAAATAAATAAATAAAAGTTTACACCAAATATACCGTCTGGCTAGGGAAATTTTCTCCTTATCCCTCCAGTTTGTTTGGCTGGTCAAATAATTCAGATGACATAAAGCAGATTAACAGGAGAAAATAAAATTTTAATATATCCCACAAGGAATTCACATAAGCATGAAAATTCCAAAAACAGGCAAAATGAGATATATATGTCCTTTAAGACTAAAGAGGTGGTAGGCAATTTGCAGGTAGATGAGAAAGAGCAAACATTTGGTAAACAAATTCTTGCCGCCCACTGAGAAACATTGGGACAAAGGAATCTGGCTGAATAGTTTTTCGCTTGGGTTCTCCCAGTCTGCCACACTTTATCCGTATGTGCTGGGGTGAATACATGTATGGGGGGGTTTTTTTGTTTGTTTTTTACAGGGATAGAGAGAGAGTCAAAGAGATGGATAGACAGGGACAGACAGACAGGAACGGAGAGAGATGAAAAGCATCTATCATCAGCTTTTCGTTGGGACACCTTAGTTGTTCATTGATTGCTTTTTCATATGTGCCTTGACCGTGGGCCTTCAGCAGACTGAGTAACCCCTTACTCAAGCCAGCGACCTTGGGTCCAAGCTGGTGAGCTTTTGCTCAAACCAGATGAGCCCACGTTCAAGCTGGTGACCTCGGGGTCTCAAACCTGGGTCCTCCACATCCCAGTCCGATGCTCTAGCCACTGCGCCACTGCGCCACCGCTTGGTCAGGCAAATATATTTATATGTATGTTAAGGTTCCCTTCCTAAAGCATGTTTTTACATCCAAATCTCTTTAGGTAGGGGAGAGGGAGGAAAACCAACAACAAACTCTTCCTGAATTTGTTGGGCTTTAAATGTTTTGAGCTAGAAATAATCTGCATGCCAGGGTGGCGGCACATTCTGGGGGGAGTCGCTCCCAACCCCTGCAATACTCTTACACCACGTGAGTTTTACAGCCTGTTTCTGAACATCTTGACCAACCAGAGGTTCTTAAACTTTCTCATCTTTGCCAAATTGATAGATTAAAAAAATAATTGTCTTACCTGACCAGCGGTGGTGCAGTGGATAGAGTGTCAACCCGGATGCTGAGGTCCCAAGTTCGAAACCTCAGGGACTCACTCAGCTTAAGCACTGGGTCACTGGCTTGAGTGTGGAGTCATCAACATGATCTCATGGTCGCTGGCTTGAAGCTCAAGATCCCTGGCTTGAGTCTAAGGTTGCTGGTTTGAGCAAGGGGACACTGGTTTGGCTGGAGCCACCCAGTCAAGGCATGTATGAAAATGAACAAGTCAAATGTCCCAATGGCAAGTTGATACTTCTCATTTCTCTCCCTTCCCCTTACTCTAATAATAATAATTGTTATTATTATCTTAATACTTTAATCCATCCTCTTTCAACTGTTTCACCTCTTGGGTAATTATGTATCCTTTAAATCCCAGATTTTCAAAGTCTATCCCCTTCACACATCTTCCCTCATCAAATTTCTCCCATCTCTAAGTAACTATAGCTTTTCTTTTATATAGACTCATGCTGCTTTGAATTTTAGTGACTAGTCTATATGTTTTATTCCCCTGACCAATGCAGTTTGCTAATTCCTTGGATGGAAGGAACTGATCTTATTCTTAGAAACACTGAATGACTCAGAGCTGAACAAGAATTTGAGAGATCATATCAATCAAGCCTCTCATTTTTATAAATAACGGGAGTATTAAGTGTTTGCCGAATGCGTTACTGTTCAAAGACCTTCCCTAGACATTTAATTAGTTATATTAAATCCTCATTAAGCTTGTAAGGAAAACATCGTTATCCCATTTTACAGATAAGGAAATTAAAGTTCCAGATGATTTACTGACAAAAATGGTTTAGTTAGAGCGGGTCCAAGACCAGACCCCTGCATCATGCTCCATTTACTGCTTCTTCCATTATAGCCCAGCTGCTTCTCGTTTCCCTCAAGGACGGAGCTGTACAGATAATATTTGGTTAATGAAATGAAATGTTTTAAAAACTGCCAGATGTTGACAGCACCTTAAATATCGTAATCAAATAAAGCAAACATGCTGATGGCCGGCCTGCACAGTTCTCCACACACCCTTTGCGCTTCTTTGCCGGGTGGTCGGCAGCTTTGGCTCCAGAGACCCTACCCCTACAGAAGCTGCCAGCGCGGGTCTCACGAAAGCACAGTTACTCCCGGCCCCTTTAAGGCTACGGGCGGCGCGTGCCCACAGTCCCTTCAAATGGACCAATAACAGAGCGATGGGCGGTCTGTCGAGAACCAATAAACAACGAGGACACTGCGGGGTGTGCGGCGGCCCAAGCGGTTTCAAACGGCTTAGAGCAGGCCCCTTGGTTCTGACCCGGCGGAGGTAAGTGGTCGGTGGGCTCGACCCACCCGCCCAGGCGCCCGGAGCCTGGCGTCGCGCGCACGGAGGGTCCCTGAGCCCCGGGAGGGGGGCCTCCACGGCCGCGCGCCTCCCTCGCCTCTCGAACCCGGCGGGTCTGACTCGGCGAAGCGGGGCGGAGGCCCCAGACCCTCCGTGCGCTGGGAGGGCGAGGGGCGTGGGCGCTGTGGTGCGGCCGAGGCCGGGGCTGGGATCTCGAGGACTAGAGCTCGCCGCGGCGGGGTGCGGGCGGCAGCGCCCGAGGGATGCGGGAAGCACCGGGCCCCTCCTGGCGGCTGAGGGTGTTCCGGGGCTGGGGCGGAGGCCCTGCGAATCGGCCCTGCTACGCTGCCCGTCGCGTAATTGTTAAATGAATGAATGAGTGGATAAGAGCCTATGAGGGCCGTAGTGGTGGTGAAGGGCCTGGTCGCCTCAGAGCGCGACAAGGACCGCGGTACCCGGCACTGCTTGTGCACCTGTGTCCCCACCGGCTTTCTGCGATTTTAACAATTCCGATCATACCGCTCCGCCCTTACGCCTGCTTTCTCTCTCAGAAGGTGTCAGTAGAGTTCAGGCATCTCTCCGGCTCTGAAGGTTTGGGGGACCAGTACAATAGCCAGCAGTTGAGGTTAAGCAGGCCTCGGTACTTTAAGGAGGGGGCTCGGTAAAATAGATGATTACTTTTAAGCTCTTACCAGTCTTTGGCCGTTGAGATGTTACCCTGCAATCGTGGTAATTGTCAAGTAGGATTTAAATGCATCCTGTTTCTATCCTTGAGATAGAAAATAATGAAAGTGATGCCCCGAAAGTGGCAACTGTGTGTTAGAAATATAATCGCATTGATAAAATCATCACAAATTAGGTTGTTTGTTTTTTTTCATTCAGCATCAGTAGAGGATGAAGTAGTTTTTGCAGAACTTGCCCCAAATTTATGCATGGTTCTAATTTAATTCTCGTGAGAGCCAAGGCATCAAATCTTGGCCCAGAAAGTCTGCCTGTCTTATTTTATACGTAATTATAGTAATTGAAAACTCATTTTTGGAGAGGTGAACTCCTCCTATCTCCATTTTTATCACCCTGAAAAAGTCCTTCTTTGACCTAAAGAGCTGATAAATTAAGCTACCAATCTTTTGAAAATTTGAAGAAGTCTAAAAGAGTTACTTTTCTTAAGTGACTGGACAAACTTTAATGTTTTTTTTAAAGATTTTATTTATTCATTATAGAGAGGGGGGGGGAGAGAGAGAGAGAGAGAAGGGGGGAGGAGCAGAAAGCATCAACTCCCATATGTGCCTTGACCAGGCAAGCCCAGGGTTTTGAACCCGCGACCTCAGTGTTTCCAGGTTGACGCTTTATCCACTGCACCACCACAGGTCAGGCTCAAACTTTAATGTTTTAATAAAACATGATGACTAAAAGGGTGAAATTGATTTATTTTGCTACTATAAATTAAACCTAGTTGGTAAACTCATTAGAAAAAAATTACACAGATTTATGTGTGTGTGTTTTAATTTTTAAATTTTTTATTTTTTTATTTATAGAGACAGAGATAGAGTCAGAGGGACAGATAGGAACTGACAGACAGGAAGGGAGAGAGATGAGAAGCATCAATTTTTCGTTGTTGCACTTTAGTTGTTCATTGATTGCCTTCTCATATGTGCCCTTGACTGTGGGGCTACAGCAGACCGAGTAACCCCTTGCTCAAGCCAGGGACCTTGGGTCCAAGCTGGTAAGCTTTGCGCAAACCAGATGAACCCACGCTCAAGCTGGTGACCTTGGGGTCTTGAACCTGGGTCCTCTGCATCCCAGTCTGACGCTCTATCCACTGCACCACCACCTGGTCAAACTTAATTATTATTATTATTTTCTACACAGGTTTTTTTAAAATTTTATTTATTTATTTTTTACAGAGACAGAGAGTGAGTCAGAGAGAGGGATAGACAAGGACAAACAGACAGTAACAGAGAGAGATGAGAAGCATCAATCATTAGTTTTTCATTGCATGTTGCAACACCTTAGTTCAGGGGTCCCCAAACTTATTACACAGGGGGCCAGTTCACTGTCCCTCAGACCGTTGGAGGGCTGGACTATAAAGAAAACTATGAACAAATCCCTATGCACACTGCACATATCTTATTTTAAAGTAAAAAAAAACAGAACGGGAACAAATACAATATTTTAAATATTTTAAATAAAGAACAAGTAAATTTAAATCAACAAACTGACCAGTATTTCAATGGGAACCATGCTCCTCTCACTGACCACCAATGAAAGAGGTGCCCCTTGCGGAAGTACGGCGGGGCCGGAAAAATGGCCTCAGGGGGCTGCATGCGGCCCGCGGGCAGTAGTTTGGGGACTCCTGCCTTAGTTCATTGATTGCTCTCTCATATGCGCCTTCACCGTGAGCCCTCAGCAGACTGAGCAACCCGTTGCCGGAGCCATCGACCTTGGGTCCAAGCTGGTGGGATTTTGCTCAAACCAGATGAGCCCACGCTCAAGCTGGCGACCTCGGGGTCTCGAACCTGGGTCCTCTGCATCCCAGTCCGATGCTCCATCCACTGCGCCACCGCCTGGTCAACCTATACACAAATTTTTAAAGTCTGTTCATTCAGGCAATGGCAAGGAAAGGTCTGTACCTTATATACTTCATTACTTTTAAAGTTTTGATCATCAACTTTGAATTATGAACCTTGGTATAGTCTTAATTTTAGCAGCTGAGTTTTAGTTGCAATAAATTTGAGTATCTTCATATTATGAACACTGTTCTAGGTTTGGAGAAGGCAATTAAAAAGAAGAAACATCTTTAACAATGCCTTAGGATGTTGTTAAAAAACTTGATGAGGAATGGAAACTTTTCTTTATATTGGAGTAAAGCCAGGCTCTCTTAGGCGCCTTTGACTTAATGGAGTCTCATTCGTTCATTCAACAAATAATTGAGATTGATGCCTACTGTGTGTTAAACGTTTTTCTAGATTCTGGGAATACACTAGTGAACCAGAAAAAGACAAAGTCCCTTACCTAAAGAAGTTGGACAGTTTTATTTTTCAAACAGTTTGCCTTTATAACTTCTCTGGCCTGGCTTTGGTTCTTGAACAAAGTAAATGCTCAAATAGTTTTACTACAGTAGCTAACATTTATTGAATGAATACTTAGTGGATACCACATTTTATCATTTTAATCCTCACAACTTTTTACAGATGAGGAAATAGTATCTTAGAAAGGTTTTGCAACTTGTTCAAGAGCATATAACAGATAAAACCTGAATTTGAACCTTAGTCTGTCTCAGTGCCTTTGCTTTAATCTATGGTTGTACTACATATATGAAGTACAGTGGTACCTTGAGATATGAGTTTAATTCGTTCTGTAACCGAGCTTGTAAGTCAGTCAACTCATATATCAAACAAATTTCTCCCATTTAAAATAACTGGAATAGATTTAACCTGTTCCAGCCCTGTGAAACATCCCTAAACCATCCTAAATTATGAAAAAAGATGTGTTTTATTAAGAAACACACATGTGTACTTTAACAATGCATAACAAAATATCTATATAAATAAAAATGTAAATGTTCCTTTGTTCAAAATCTTAAATCTCCGAAAGTTCTTCACCGATTGCTTTGAAATTTTGACACAACGTTGCATTCAAATACACGTGTGTTTTTATGTTTGTTTTTTGTTTTGTTATTTTGTTTTTTGTATTTTTCTGAAGTTGGAAACGGGGAGGCAGTCAGACTCCCCATGCGCCTGACCAGGATCCACCCGGCATGCCCATCTGGGGCATTGCTCTGTTGCAACCAGAGCCATTCTAGCGCCTGAGGTGAGGCCATGGAGCCATCCTCAGCGCCCGGGCCAACTTTTGCTCCAGTGGAGCCTCGCCTGCAGGAGGGGAAGAGAGAGACAGAGAGGAAGGAGAGGAGGAGGGATGGAGAAGCAGATGGGCGCTTCTCCTGTGTGCCTTGGCCGGGAATCGAACCTGGGACTCCTGCACGCCAGGCCGATGCTCTACCACTGAGCCAACCGGCCAGGGCCTTTTTAATGTTTTTATATACCTACTATTATATAGATGTCACCTGTGACAGGTAAAAAATGTGCTTTTGTTGAAAAACAGCGCCATCTGTTGGACGTAAAAGCAACACGCTATACTAAATATTTTACGATTCCATTTCAATGTTATGGGAGAAATATAAATTGCACATGGCTGAAGATATTTTCCGTCGAATACACAAGGAAAATTCAAATATGAACATGGATTTTACAGCAGAAATCAACAACGAAGCGTTGATAATGATTGAAGATTTGTGCTTAGAAATCATGAACATAGTTCTCAATTGGGAATACCATCACCAAATCGATCTACTGCTGCCTCATTCGATGTAGAATTGTGTCATGAACAAAATTACAACACGGGTGATCTTTTCTCGTATGTGCAATCAAATATTCCTAAGCTAACACTTGAGCAAAAAGGCATTTATGATCAAATAATGCAAATTGTCAATAACGGGGTTGGAGAAATCTTAGATGTGCCAGGAGGAACTGGTAAAACGTTCCTAATTAGATTGATTCTGGCAGCAATTCGATCCCAAAATGACATAGCCTTAGCTCTTGTGTCGTCCAGAATAGCTGCGACATTGCTACCAGGTGGAAGAACTGCTCATTCAGCTTTGAAATTGCCATTGAACATGCAATTCATTGAAACTCCCACGTGCAACATTTCCTCGTGGAAATGGCATCTGGCATGGGAAAAGTATTGCAGAAATGCAAACTTACGATTTGGGATGAATGCACAATGGCACACAAAAAATCGCTTAAGGCTCTTGATTGATCATTGCAAGATTTGTGTGGAAACATCAGACCATTTGGGAACGCATTAATAATGCTTGCAGGAGATTTCAGGCAAACATTACCTGTAATTCCTTGATCGACACCAGCGAATGAAATAAATGCTTGCCCGAAATACCACTTTGTGTGACATATAAAGACGTTAAAATTAGCTACAAATATGAATGTCCAGCTGCAAAACGATCGATTAGTTGAGATATTCTCACATCAATTGATGGAAATTGGGAACAGAAAGGTGCCGGTTGATTTGACCTCAGGACAAATTTCATTGCCTCATAACTTCTGCAATTTAGTGACGTCAAAAGAAGAATTGGTTGAAAAAGTATTTCCCAATATTCAAACCAATTTTAAGAATATCGATTGGCTGAGTGAACGAGCTATTCTTGCGGCCAAGAACAAAGATGTTTACGAACTTAACAATATTATTCAGTCTAACATTCAAAGTGAGACAGTCACATACAAGTTCGTCGACTGTTGTGGAAGCAGATGAAGCAATTAATTATCCAACAGAATTTTTGAATTCACTCGATCTGCCAGGGATGCCACTGCACATATTGCAATTGAAAATCGGCATGCAGTTGCCATGTTGCGAAATATCAACCAGCCAAAGCTTTGCAACGGCACGCGGCTTGCAGTAAAAAAATTAATGAGCAACGTTATAGAAGCAACAATCTTTTTTTTTTTTTTTTTTCATTTTTCTGAAGCTGGAAACAGGGAGAGACAGTCAGACAGACTCCCGCATGTGCCCGACTGGGATCCACCTGGCACGCCCACCAGGGGTGGTGCTCTGCCCCCCAGGGGGGGATGCTCTGCCCATCCTGGGCGTCGCCATATTGCGACCAGAGCCACTCTAGCGCCTGAGGCAGAGGCCACAGAGCCATGCCCAGCGCCCGGGCCATCTTTGCTCCAATGGAGCCTTGGCTGCGGGAGGGGAAGAGAGAGACAGAGAGGAAAGCGCGGCGGAGGGGTGGAGAAGCAAATGGGCGCTTCTCCTATGTGCCCTGGCCGGGAATCGAACCCGGGTCCTCCGCACGCTAGGCCGACGCTCTACCGCTGAACCAACCGGCCAGGGCAGAAGCAACAATCTTAACAGGACCTTTCAAAGATGAAGATGTCCTCATTCCTTGCGTTCCTATGATTCCAATGGATATATGCCATTTCTATTTAATTGCGGTTCCCAATTCGATTGGCATTTGCAATCACCATCAGCAAAGTTCAAGGCCAATCTTTAGAATTGTGTGATTTAGATCTAGACACGGATTGCTTCTCACATGGACAATTATATGTTGCATGTTCTAGAGTTGGCAAATCAGACAATCTCTATATCTGCACAGACAATGGAACAACAGAAAATATTGTATATCCATAAGCATTGTGATATTAAACATATTAGGAACGCGTGCTTTCTCTTTCTTTTCTATTTAACCAGACTGAACCACAGCAACACGTGGCCAGGTACAGCTAGTATGAAATAAAAGAAAAAAGGGTTATTTAGTACTGTATTCTTACCTTGGAGACAGATGAGTGCGACTAACAGAGGCGAATAGTGGAGGAGGGAGGGAGGAAGGGATGCAGGCACTGTAGACACGTAAACTAAAACTGTACTTTCTTAACACTAAATGTAAACTAAAACTGCACTTTCTTTACTTTAAACAAAACTAAAACTGCGGCAGCTTCCCAAATTACGACTCATATCTCGGAATTTCGCTCGGATCTTCAACAAAAATATGGTCTGAGTCGTAGCTCGTATCTTAAAAAAATTTGTATGTTGATCTGCTTGTATCTCAAGGTACCACTGTAATAGGATCTGTTAGGAAGAATTTGGGAGCAATTTCTGGATGGAATCTCCCTTGTTTTGTTAATACTTCTATTAGAGAAATGATGAAATATGGATGATAGGCATGGTAGTTTTTAGAGGGAAGATGGAGCAGTTTAAAATATAGTATTTACGATATGGGAGAGGGACAGCTGTGACAGTTGGTGGGGGTGGATAAGGAAGCATAAAATTAAGATCTTGATCTAATTATCATTGATGGATTCCTGGTGATCAGTGTTGAAGAGGTTTGAGATTCTTAAACAGTTCTCATATTCTTACCTCTAGAGTAGCGGTTCTCAACCTGTGGGTCGCGACCCTGGCAGGGGTCGAACGACCAAAACACAGGGGTCGCCTAAAGCTATCGGAAAATACATATTTATTTTAGGCGACCTCTGTGTTTTGGTCATTCGACCCCCGCCGGGGTCATGACCCACAGGTTGAGAATCGCTGCTCTAGAGTATTTAGAATATGTTACTTAGTTCATTCCTGTTAGGGCAGTTCCCCTGTCTACTTTATAGATCTCAATCACATTAGCATATTCTTTTTGGCCTTTGAATTTGCTGTTCTCTTTCTGGAACCTCTCACCCTGCTGTACCCCTACCTCAAGGCTGTCTTTGTATACAGGCTCTACTCAGGTCTCAACTCAAATGTCATCTCCTTAAAGAGGCATTTTCTCAGCTCCCAATTAGAGTAGCCCATTTGGTTGGTCACTTTTACTTTAGTTTTCTTTTTTATTTAATTCATAGGATTTATAATTACCTGATAGGTTATTTGTTTGCTTGTATATTGTCTGATTTCCTCACAAAAATGAAAGCAGAGCACAGATCCCCCCCCCCCCATCTGTGAGGTTACCTCAGTGCCTCATATAATCCTTGGAACAAAAAAAGGTGGTCAAAAAATATTTGTTCAACAAAATTGGCAAAACCATCATAGTCTGTCTTCTCTGTGTGATCTAATGATACAGTATATAACTAAACTGGCTGTATTGCCTTGTCTTTGGATGTGAGCAGGGTCTCAGACACATCTGGAAAGTCTTCAACTAAAAAAACTGGGGAAATGATAGTTTGTTGTTTGTATTTTTTCTGAAGTGAGAAGGAGGGGGGAGGCAGACAGACTCCTGCATGCGCCCAACTGGGATCCACCAGGCATGCCCACCAGGGAGCGGTGCTCACCCATCTGGGGCGTTGCTCTGTTGCAACCAGAGCCATCTAGTGCCTAAGGTGGAGGCATGGGCCAACTGCTCCAATGGAGCCTTGGCTGTGGGAGGGGAAGAGCTAGAGAGTAAGGAGAGGGGGAAGGGTGGAGAAGCAGATGGGCACTTCTCCTGTATGCCCTGGCTGGGAATCAAACCCTGGACTTCCACATGCCGGGCTGACTCTCTACCATTGAGCTAACCAGCCTGGGCCGGGAAAATGATAGTTTTAATGTTTGTGTCTATTGAGAGGAAAGGTATATCTGGCTCCCCATCCCTCTACTTTTACTTTTTCCAATTTTTAAAAACTTTCAAATCTAGCCTGACCAGGCAGTGGCGCAGTGGCGCAGTGGATAGAGCATTGGACTGGGACACAGTAGAACCAGGTTCAAAACCCCGATGTTGCTGGCTTGAGTGTGGGCTCATCCAGCTTGAGCGCAGGGTCTCTGGCTTGAGTGTGGGATTATAGACATGACCCCAGAGGTCGCTGGCTTGAAGCCCAAGGTCACTGGCTTCAGCAAGGGGTCACTCTGCTGTAGCCCCCCAGTCAAGGCACATATGAGAAAGTAATCAATGAACAACCAAGGTGCTGCAATGAAGAATTGATGCTTCTCATCTCTCCCTTCCTACCTGTCTGTCCCTCTCTCTGTCTTTCTCTCTGTCTCTGTCTTGCTAAAAAAGAAAATTTCAAATTTACAGAAAATTTTAGGGGTACTGGTCAAGTATATCATAGGATGTCCCTCTTTTGGGATTTATTTGACATTTATCTCATCATTAGACTGGGATATGGGTTTTTGGGAGGAAGATCATAAAGTATCCCATTTATCATATACCACAGGTACGTACTATCAACATGACGTATGACTATTGCTGTTGACTTTGGTCACCTGCCTGATGTACTATTTGTCAGGTTTCTGTACTGTTAAACTACTCTTTGTTCCCTTTCCAAACTGTCCTCATGGTCAATATTTAAGGAGTGAGGAGTTAGTCTCCCTGACCTTTGGGGTGGAGTATGTACATAATTTATTTGGAATTATTCTGCATGGAAAATTTATCTCTCTTTTATCTTTTTTTTTTTTTTCTTTCTGAAGCTGGAAACGGGGAGAGATAGTCAGACAGATTCCTGCATGCGCCCGACCGGGATCCACCCCGGCACGCCCACCAGGGGCAACGCTCTGCCCACCAGGGGGCGATGCTCTGCCCCTCCGGGGCATTGCTCTGCCTCAACCAGAGCCACTCTACTGCCTGGGGCAGAGGCCAAGGAGCCACCCCAGCGCCTGGGCCATCTTTGCTCCAATGGAGCCTTGGCTGCGGGAGGGGAAGAGAGAGACGGAGAGGAAGGAGGGGTGGGGGGTAGAGAAGCAAATGGGCGCTTCTCCTATGTGCCCTGGCCAGGAATCGAACCCGGGTCTCCCGCACGCCAGGCCGATGCTCTACCGCTGAGCCAACCAGCCAGGGTCTCTCTTTATCATTTTTAATTTAGTCAAGTATGTATATCAGTATGGATTAAAGGATATATCGTTCATGTTTTGAGTTCTATTCCAATATTACTTTATTTTGTTTTTCAGATTATTCCAACTTTGCCCATTGGGAGTTCTGTCAGTTGGCTTCTGTGCTCTTTTAACATACCCACAGCAGCATGCATGTGCCTGTGTGTATGTGTTGTAGTGGTGGTATTTATTTAATTATTTTGGAGCATTTCTCTTACTGGCACTATAAGATGCTCCAGGCTCATCTTGTATATTTCTTGTCACAATGCTAAAATCAGCATTTCTCCAAGGAGCTCTGGTGCCTTTTGTTGGAGAATGGTATAAGAAACCAAGATCTAGTCTCTAAGTGTTCTAATTGCTACTGGGGTATTGTTTCTTTTATGCCTTCTCAGCTAACAGAGTAAAGAAATATATGTGTGTATGCAACCTCGTGTATAAAATGTATATTGTGTAGACATGTATAAATACATGTCTAAAAATGTTTCTATATGTAACCATCTGTAACTATATTAAGTTAGACATGAGTTCTTACTGATATCTACAACTCTAATCTATTACCACATAGATCATTGTAGCCTTCTCCCCTTGCTGATCTATGAATTTCCACTTCAACAGTGAGAAACCTGGCTTTCACCATCCACCATTTGTTTACTTAATCATTCAATTCCAGTATACACGTGTAGCAGTATCAGAATTGTTAGCCCATCCTTCCTTGGGAAAGAACTTGATCAACTAGAGTACAGTGCTTATGTGCAATTCCTTTTGCTTTTAGTCTTACAGACTCCATTCATTTCCAAAGTTACCTAGGTTAGCATCTTTTCCCCAGCCGCTGCAATGAGGTTGTTTCATTTGTAATACAGATTCTTTTGTCACAGTCTGCATTCTTTTCTGGGACCCCCCAACCTCCTGAATTTAAAATGAACAGTCTCCTAATATTAAAATTAGCATACATTAAAGTTCAATCTTTATATTGTAAACTACTATAGGTTTTGAAAAATAATGTCATTTATCCACCATTACAATATCCTGACAATAGTTCACTGCCCTAAAAATTCCCTGTACTTCATCTATTTGTCCTTTTCTTTCTCCACTAGCCCAGGCTAACCACTGATCATTTATAGTTTCCATAGTTTTGCCATCTCCAGAATGTCATATAATTGGGATAATATAATATGTACCCTTTCAAAATGGCTTCTTTCACTTAGCAATATCTATTGAAAGTTTTTGCACATCTTTTTGTGGCTTGATAGCTCATTTCTTTATATTGCTGAATACTATTCTATTGTATGGATGTACCACAGTTTGTCCATTCACCTATTGAAGGATAATTTGGGCACTTCTAATTTTTGACAATTATGAAAAAAAGCTGCTCTCCACATTTGTGTACAGGTTTTTGTATACATTCTTTTGAGTAATAACTAGGTGTGAGATTGCTGGATCATATGGTATGATAATGTTTAGCCTGTGAGAAATTGCCAAACTGTCTTCCAAAGTGACTGTATCAATTTACATTTTCACAGCAGTGACTAAGAGTTTCTTTTCCATGCCCTTGTCAGCATTTAATTTTATCTGGGTTTTTTGTTTGTTTGTTTGTTTGCCATTCTAGTAGGTGTCTGTCTAGTGCTCCCTCTTTAAAATTTGTTCTTTTTTTTTTTTTTTTTGCCTGACCAGGCGATGGTGCAGTGGATAGAGCGTCCACTGGGATGCAGAGGACCCAGGTTTGAAACCCCGAGGTTGCCAGTTTGTGGGCTTACCAGCTTAAGTGCAGAGTTGCTGGCTTGAGAGTGGGATCACAGACATGACCCCACGGTTGCTGGCTTGAGCCCAGAGGTTGCTGCCTTGAACAAGGGGTCACTTGCTCTGCTATAGCCCCCCAGTCAAGGCAGATATGAGAAAGCAATCAATGAACAACTAAGGAGCCAAAATGAAGAATTGATGCTTCTCATCTCTCTCCCTTCCTGTCTCTCTGTCTCTGTCTGTCCCTCTCTCTGTCTCTGTCACCAAAAAATTTTCGTTTTTTATAACATAGATTTCATTTTTTATGCAGAGAAATGTTTTTTATATTTTTGGTTTGTTTGTTTTTTAAGTGAGAGGAAGGGAGCTAGAGAGACAGACTCCCATATGTGGCTGACTGGGATCCACCCAGCAACTCCTGTCTGGGCCAATACTTGAATCAACTGAGCTATCCTCAGTGTCTAAGGCTGATGCTTGGACCAACCAAGCTATCCTTAGTGCCCGGGCCGATGTTTGAACCAGTCCAGCCACTGGCTGCGAGAGGGGAAGAGGGAGAGAAAGGGAAAGGGAGGGGAAGAGAAGCAGATGGTCACTTCTCATGTGTGCCCTGACTCGGGATTGAACGAGGGATGTCTGGACGATGGGCCAACACTCTATCCACTGAGCAAACAAGCTAGGGTGTGTTTTTAAATTTAATTTTGTTTTTTAATTTATTGATTTTAGCAAAAGAGAAAGGGGGGGAGGAGAGAGAGAGAGAGAGAGAGAGAGAGAGAGAGAGAGGAATATAGATCTGTTCCTGTATGTGCCCTAACCCAGGATTGAACTAGCAACCTCTGCACTTTGGGATGATGCTATAACCAACCAAGCTATCCAACCAGGGTGAGAGATGTTGTTTTTTTTTAAAGAGGGAACTTTTAAAAGTACACTTCTATTTCATAATAATTTTAGATTTGCAGAAAAGTTGCAAAGATGATATATAGAATTTCTGTATACGTCTTACCCCATATCCCCTCCTGTTAACATCTCACATGGTATACTACTTGTCAAAAGTAAGACACCAACACTGATGCACTGCTTTTAACTCAACTCTAGATTTTGTTTAGAGTTCTACAGGTTTTTAAAATTCATCTTGCCTTTCTGTTTCAAATCCACTCCAGGGTAACCCATTGTATTTAGTTGTCATCTCTTTGAGTCTTCTCTGATTTTGACAGTTTCTCAGACATTCTTTGTTTTCATAACCTTGACAGTTTTGAGGAGTACTAGTTGTTTATTTTGTGGAGAAAAGGTGGAAACCTTTTTCCTTTTGGGTTTGTCTGATGTTTTTCTCAGTATTTGCCAAAGGTTATGTGTTTTGGGGAAAGAATGCCACAGAATATCATCATTTCATATCAGAATATGTGATATCTATGATGTCACTGATAATGTTAACCTTCATCACTTGGTTAAGGTAGTGTTTGCCAGGTTAAGTAGTAATTTTACTAGTTTTCCTTTTCTTTTCTTTTTTTTTTTTTTTTGTATTTTTCTGAAGCTGGAAACGGGGAGAGACAGTAAGACAGACTCCCGCATGTGCCCGACTGGGATCCACCTGGCACGCCCACCAGGGACTACGCTCTGCCCACCAGGGGGCGATGCTCTGCCCCTCCAGGGCTTCGCTCTGCCGCGACCAGAGCCACTCTAGCGCCTGGGGCAGAGAGGCCAAGGAGCCACCGCAGCGCCTGGGCCATCTTTGCTCCAATGGAGCCTCAGCTGCGGGAGGGGAAGAGAGAGACAGAGAGGAAGGAGAGGGGGAGGGGTGGAGAAGCAGATGGGCGCTTCTCCTGTGTGTCCTGGTCGGGAATCGAACCCCGGACTTCTGCACGCCAGGCCGATGCTCTACCACTGAGCCAACTGGCCAGGGCCAAGTTTTCCTTTTCTACATCTATTCTTTGAAAGTAAGTCTAGTCCGCTTTCAGAGGGGGTGGAGGGCTTAAGTTTCTTCCTGTAGGGAAGAGTATCTACAAATATTATTTGGAATTCTTGCCTCAAGGAATATTTGCCTCTTCTTACCCCATTTATTTCTTTATTAAACCATTTATCTGTATCAGTATGTGTATCTGCTTTGTACTTTGAGTTATAATCTTATTCTGTGTTATTTGCTTAAATTGTTCCAACTTTGACCATTGGGAGCTCTTTCAGGTTGTCTCCTGTTTCCATTTGACATGCCCCATTTTTTTTTCTTTTTGAGCATTTCCTAACTTCCTGGTACTACAAGATGCTCCCAGCTCATTTTATGTTTTCCCTGCCCCAACCCTAGAATCAGCCATTTCTCCAAGGAGCCTTGGTTCCTTTTATTGTACGGTGGTACATAGAAACCAAGATGTGGGTGCTCAATGTGCTCATTGCTGAGGTGTCATTGTTCCTAGGCCCTTTCAGTAGCTAGAGCTAGGTAATATATATATTATATATTAACCTATGTATATTAACATATATATATATAATTAACCTATGTATTTGCACATACATATAATTGTTTCTGTATCTTTCCATCTGTATTTATATTAAACTAAACATGAATTTATATAATTCTCGCTAATTTTCAGAGGAAACTGTGGCCCCCCAAAAGTCCTTTTTGTAAGTACTTTTTACTGCAATCTACCTTTTCACCCTGATAACACTTTTTTTTTTACAGGGACAGAGAGAGAGAGAGAGTCAGAGAGAGGGATAGATAGGGACAGACAGACAGGAAGGGAGAGAGATGAGAAGCATCAATCATCAGTTTTTCGTTGCGACACCTTAGTTGTTCATTGATTGCTTTCTCATCTGTGCCTTGACTGGGGGGCTACAACAGACTGAGTAACCCCTTGCTCGAACCAGCGATCTTGGGTCCAAGCTGGTGAGCTTTTTGCTCAAGCCAGATGAGCCTGCGCTCAAGCTGGCAACCCCGGGGTCTCGAACCTGGGTCCTCTGCATCCCAGTCCAATGTTTTATCTACTGCGCCACCACCTGGTCAGGTCCCCTGATAACACTTTTTTTTTTTAAAATATTTTATTTATTGATTTTTTAGAGAGAGAGGAGTGAGAGAGAGAGACAGAGAGAGAGAGAAGGGGAAGGAGCAGGAAGCATCAACTCCCATATGTGCCTTGACCAGGCAAGCCCAAGGTTTCGAACCGGCGACCTCAGTGTTCCAGGTCGACACTTTATCCCACTGCACCACCACAGGTCAGGCCGATAACACTTTTTAAGTGTCACAGAAAATATTGTTTTCCTTTACTTGACAATAGCAGTTGTTTGATCCTGGGATATAATTTTTGTTTAGAGTTGCATTCAAAGCCTAATGGTCAGACATTTTTGCATAGATATGATGTTAGATAAGACATGGAGACCTTGTTTCTCTTCTAACATGATATTTGTTATTTTATTGAGATTAGAAATCTGTTTTGGGCCCTGGCCGGTTGGCTCAGCGGTAGAGCGTCGGCCTGGCGTGTGGGGGACCTGGGTTCGATTCCCAGCCAGGGCACATAGGAGAAGCGCCCATTTGCTTCTCCACACCCCCCCCCTCCTTCCTCTCTGTCTCTCTCTTCCCCTCCCGCAGCCAAGGCTCCATCGGAGCAAAGATGGCCCGGGCGCTGGGGATGCTCCTTGGCCTCTGCCCCAGGCGCTAGAGTGGCTCTGGTCGCGGCAGAGCGACGCCCCAGAGGGGCAGAGCATCGCCCCCTGGTGGGCAGAGCGTAGCCCCCTGGTGGGCGTGCCGGGTGGATCCCAGTCAGGCGCATGCGGGAGTCTCACTGTCTCTCCCTGTTTCCAGCTTCAGAAAGAAAAACAAACAAACAAACAAAAAGAGAAATCTGTTTTGATAATTTGACTGTATTTCTTAGAGATTTGTTAGTAAAGTGAGTTTTAAGTTCTTTCTATAAAGATGAGGAGAAAGTTCAAGTCTTTCTTGAAATGCAGCTCATTCGTTTAATGTGGATTTTTTTCCTTTTTTTAGTCATAAGACTTAAAGTAGCATTTTGTTTATCTGAAAGTCAACTATCAGGCAATAAACCAAAAATGTCTTTTCAGCAAAAATCACAAATTTTATTGACTTTCCTCAAGTAGATTCTACTTCCTCTTTAATGAACTATTTTATGTACAATAGTGCTTGGTTCTGGCTCAGGTCAGTAGTTCAGTGGATAGAGTGTTGGCCTGGCGTATGGATCTCTCAGGTTTGATTCCCGGTCAGGGCACACAGGAAAAGTGACTATCTGCTTCTTCTCCCCTCCCTCTCTGCCTTCTCTCCCTCTTCTCTTTCCACTATTGATTTGAGCAAGGCCCCTGGTGCTGAGGATAGCTCTGTTGGAGAATATCAGCCCTTAGCTTGGTACTCTAGCATTGGCCCCAGATGGTGTTCCCAGGTGGGAACACCGCGCATGCGAGAGTCTGCCTCACTATCTCCCTCCCCTTCTCTCACCTAAAAAAATAAAAAATAAAAAATAAAATAAAATAAAGGAGTGCTTGGTTCTTTAAATCAAGAGCTAAAATTACAAAGGTGACACTGCTAACTAGAAATATTAGCTTGCTCACAAAGATTAAAGAAGGAGAGCTGCCCTGGCCGGTTGGCTCAGCGGTAGAGCGTCGGCCTAGCGTGCGGAGGACCCGGGTTCGATTCCCGGCCAGGGCACACAGGAGAAGCGCCCATTTGCTTCTCCACCCCTCCGCCGCGCTTTCCTCTCTGTCTCTCTCTTCCCCTCCCGCAGCCAAGGCTCCATTGGAGCAGAGATGGCCCGGGCGCTGGGCATGGCTCTGTGGCCTCTGCCTCAGGTGCTAGAGTGGCTCTGGTCGCAATATGGCGAAGCCCAGGATGGGCAGAGCATCGCCCCCTGGGGGGCAGAGCACCGCCCCTGGTGGGCGTGCCGGGTGGATCCCGGTTGGGCGCATGCGGGAGTCTGTCTGACTGTCTCTCCCTGTTTCCAGCTTCAGAAAAATGAAAAAAAAAAAAAACAAAAAAAATAAAAAATAAAAAAAAAATAAAAAAAAAAAAAAAAAGAAGGAGAGCTACAAAATATAAAACATTAAAATTCAAAAAGCCACAATGGGACTATTTCGTTTTGGTATATGAGTCCCTCATACCTCTGTGCCAGTAGATCTTGAGGCTATTGCTGCATTGATTACTCAAATGAATTATCCTGAAGAGTTTAAATGGTTATCTCTATACTTTGTTTAAGAAGACTAAGAGGTTTATGTGTTTTCTTAGATTAAGATGAAAAAAGTCACATAAAATAATTGGTGTTTCAGGAATAAATCTCCGATACTGGCAGACTTTGCTGTCTAGAATATCTTATTCTGTAATCAGTTTTGCTGTGTGATTTTTTTGTACCATTTGTTTTTTATCATTTTATATTCTTTTTTTTTTTTTTCCAAATGAGTTGGTTTAATTCAGGTGTACAGAATTTGGGGCAGTACAGACTAAGAACACACTTGGACAGGATTCTGGCTGGGTTTGCTCTGACCGCACAGCTAAGGCTGAAATGGCAGTGAGAACTAAAGAGATGAGCGAGCCACTACACGTGGTTATTATCATTTTTTTTACAAAAGTTTATTCTTAAATATACAGTAGGCTTCCAGACAACACTTCATTCTAGCTATACGTGGCAAGAGATGTTATGACAGGGAATCCAGATGTTAAAACAGGAATGGAATTAAGGATCATCACCATTGCCCCAGGCTCAAGGAACAGCTCACTTTTTGCCAGATTTCTTAATTCCACCCGATGCTAGGGGGCCCTTCCCCGCGGCCTTCGCTTTTAGCTCTTCAAGTTTCTTCTGCTCCTCTTTTTGCTTCTGCTTGAATGCCTTATCTTCCTCGTCCATCTCCTTGGCCTGTTTCTTGGGCTGCTTCAGGGGCTTCCTCTTGCCATCTTCGCAGCCAGACATGGCGCCTGCTGCTCATTTCATATTCTTATCTACTTGCATTATGAGTCTCGTTTGCAGATTTTAGAACATATTTCAATGCTATAAGTACACTTTTCTTTTGATTCCCCTCCCCCCCTTTTAAATGTGGTACATTTCTTTAAAAAAAAGTCTAATGAAAACTTCCATCTAGATATAGCACTCATTGGGGAGTAAAGACCAAATTCTTTCTATTCCTAGTTTCTTGAATATTTTTTTAATCATGGAGGATGTTAAATCTTGTAAAATGCTTTTTATTGTATCAGTTGATGTGATCATGTATGTGGGTTTCATTCTTCATTCTTTTAGTGAAGGACGTTATGGCGTGCTTCATTGATTAATTTTGCTATTTTGAACCATTCTTGCATTCTAAGAATAAATCTCACTTGGTTATGCTATATAATTCCTTTATTTTTTGCTATATAATCCTTTTAATACAAGGATGGGCAAAAGTAGGTTTACAGTTGTTCCTATGGCAGATAATATGATAATACATAATAAGGCAAGAATAAACTCTTGTATTTTGTGTACTTAGAACTGTAAACCTACTTTTGCCCCACCCTATGTACTGTTGGATTTGTTTTGCTAATATTTTGTTGAGGATTTTTGCATCGATATTTATCAGCAATATTGGTCTGTAGTTTTCTTTTTATTGCATTAATTGAACACAGGCCATTAGGGGAGGCCTACTCTAAATATGATACTGACTACTTGGTGCCACAAATTGTGCTAAATGACTCAGAAATTCTTCTCAGCCCTGGCCGGTTGGCTCAGCGGTAGAGCGTCGGCCTAGCGTGTGGAGGACCCGGGTTCGATTCCCGGCCAGGGCACATAGGAGAAGCGCCCATTTGCTTCTCCACCCCTCCGCCGCACCTTCCTCTCTGTCTCTCTCTTCCCCTCCCGCAGCCAAGGCTCCATTGGAGCAAAGATGGCCCGGGCGCTGGGGATGGCTCTGTGGCCTCTGCCCCAGGCGCTAGAGTGGCTCTGGTCGCAACATGGCGACGCCCAGGATGGGCAGAGCATCGCCCCCTGGTGGGCAGAGCATCGCCCCCTGGTGGGCGTGCCGGGTGGATCCCGGTCGGGCGCATGCGGGAGTCTGTCTGACTGTCTCTCCCTGTTTCCAGCTTCAGAAAAATGCAAAAAAAAAAAAAAAAAAAAAAAGAAATTCTTCTCAATACTATGTATATGGAGAAAGAAATACAGTTCATATTTCTGACTTCTTGAATCAGTGTTTTTACCTTTTACCACATTACTTTCTTTGCCAAGGCATAAAAGGCTGATAATTAAAATTTTGCTTTTTAGGTAGCTTGTGTGAATGCCAGCTTTTTGGCCTGGGGACAAAATATATTCTACCAGGGTTTAGAGTGTCTGAAAAAGGAAAGTGATGCTAGACCTCACATGTAAGCAACTATGGTTGTGGATTATTATTGCCTCTGTGATTCTAATGTAAAGCCAACTACCATTCCTTTGCAGTTATCTAACCAAGGGCCAGAGAGAATGGGGCTTTGAGTTTTTACCACTGAAGTAGAGCACTTTCCAAACGTTTGACATTAACTGCAGCTAGCTTAGTAATTGAAGAACTTGGAATTGCAAGCATGCTATTTATTATACATAAATAGATGTGGAACACTGTTTCATAAAATTTTAGAGGTAGCAGAGTTGTTAATACTCCTTGTTTTATGCATGAGAACACTAAAGCCCTCAAAGATTAAATAAATGATATCCCTTAGGTTTCTCAGCTAGTTGATGGCAGAGTTAGGATCTAGGGCTGTAAATTTTCTTCTTTCCAGCCCAGTACTCCTCTCAGATTTTTTTAAACAGTGCCTTCCTATACATCTGCTTGAACTCTATGGTATTCAACTTTTTAAATTATAAGGTTCTACTAGTTAGTAGCAGAAGTTTTTTTTTCTTTCATTTTTAAACTCATTGAATATTTAATACATTTTAAAAATAATACATTATTTGTTATAAATTTAACGAAGGAAAGATCCATATCCCTACCACCCAGTTTAAGAAATAGATCATTGCTGGCCCTGACTGGTTAGTTCTGTCAGTTAAGAGCATCATCCTAAAACAACCTTGGGTTCCAGGTCCAGGACACATGGGGAACTACCAAAGAATGCATGACTGAGTGGAATGACAAATGAATGCTTCCCTTCCCATTCCCCTTTCTCTCCTTTTCTCTTTCTAGCTCTTTAAAAAATCAATAAAATATTAAGTTCTTGCTACCTGCCTCCCCAGCCCCTGGCAACCATTACTCTACTTTCTGTCTCTGTGGGTTTGCCTAACCTGGGCATTCTCTCTCTCTCTCTTTTTTTTTTTTTTTTTTTTTACAGAGACAGAGAGAGAGTGGGGGATAGATAGGGACAGACAGACAGGAACGGAGAGAGATGAGAAGCATCAGTTATTAGTTTTTCATTGCGACACCTTAGTTGTTCATTGATTGCTTTCTCATATGTGCCTTGACCGTGGGCCTTCAGCAGACCAAGTAACCCCTTGCTCAAGCCAGCAACCTTGGGTCCAAGCTGGTGAGCTTTGCTCAAACCAGATGAGTCTGCGCATAAGCTGGCGACTTCAGGGGTCTCGAACCTGGGTCCTCCGCATCCCAGTCCGATGCTCTATCCACTGCGCCACCACCTGCTCAGGTTAACCTGGGCATTTTCTACCAATGGAATCATACAACATATGGCCTTTTGTGTCTGTATTGTTTTACTTAGCATAATGTATTCAAGGTTAACCCACATTGCAGCATATATCAGTACTTCATTCCTTTTTATGGATGAGTGATATTCCCTTATATAGGTGTACCACATTTTATTTACCCATTTATCACTTGATGGATTTTTGGGGTTATTCCCACTTCGGGCTATTAACATTTATTTACAACTTTTTGTGTGGGCATATGCTTTCAGTTCTCTTGGTATAGGTTGTTAATGTCAAATATTTTCCAATTTATATGCTCACCAGCAATGTATAAAAATTCAGACTCTTCCCTTATTAAAAGCATTTTTTGTAATATTGAACACAGTATTTACAAAGTTTCTTAATATTTTCTTGTAAGCTTCTTTTTGCTTTGTAATTAAGAGAATTATACTATTGATAAAGCTGTTTTTTTAAGAAGATGTTTAATATGACTTGCTATATAAAGACATTGTTGAGGAGTTTTAGTTAGGCTGCAGGAAAACATCTGCATGTTGGAGAACCATTCTGACTGACAGATGTGTAATGTCTGTTTTGGTTTATTCTTACTAGCAGTACATTTTGTTTATCCTTACTTTTTTTGTTTGTTTGTTTGTTTTTTGTATTTTTCTGAAGCTGGAAACGGGGAGAGACAGTCAGACAGACTCCCGCATGCGCCCGACCGGGATCCACCCGGTACGCCCATCAGGGGGCGACGGCTCTGCCCACCAGGGGGCAATACTCTGCCCCTCCGTGGCATCACGACCAGAGCCACTCCAGCGCCTGGGGCAGAGGCCAAGGAGCCATCCCCAGTGCCCGGGCCATCCTTGCTCCAATGGAGCCTCGCTGTGGGAGGGGGAGAGAGAGACAGAGAGGAAGGAGAGGGGGAGGGGTGGAGAAGCAGATGGGCGCTTCTCCTGTGTGCCCTGGCCAGGAATCGAACCCGGGACTCCTGCACGCCAGGCCAATGCTCTACCACTGAGCCAACTGGCCAGGGCCTCCTTACTGCTTATTGATATCCAGACAAAAATGACCAGATTTGACTACTTTTGGGTGTGATTTGAAAGAGTAATTTTTATTAATGTTTCTCTTTGAAAATGTTATAAAGTAGCATCCAAGATTCATATCACTGACCTGTGGTATTGCAGTGGATAAAGCGTTAACCTGGAATGCTAAAAAGTCACTGTATAGAAACCCTGGGCTTGCCTTGTCAAGACACATATGGGAGTTGATGCTTTTTACTCCTTCCCCCTTTATCTCTCTCTCTCTCTCTCTCTCTCTCTGTCTCTGTCTTTCTCCCCCCTCCTCTCTAAAATGAATAAAGTGTTGCCTGACCAGGCGGTGGCACAGTGGATAGAGCGTCGGACTGGGATGCCGAGGACCCAGGTTCAAGACCCTGAGGTTGCCAGCTTGAGCACGGGCTCATCTGGTTTGAGCAAAAGCTCACAAGCTTGGACCAAAGGTCAGTGGCTTGAGCAAGGGGTTACCGGTCTGCTGAAGGCCCTCAAATAGAAGAGAACATTAAAAACATTGCTGCTAAAAAAACCCCAAAAAACCCAAAAGAAAACATTGCTACTAAATTGCGAAAAGAACTGGCTTTAAATCATAGGTACAAAATAGTGACTTATACTGAAATGAGTACTAAGTAATAATTCACTTAAACTTGAACTCTCATATATTACTAGTAGAGGAGGAGTGCAAAATGGTTTATACAGCCACTGTAGAAAACAATTCCAGTTATGTATAAAATTAAACATACTACCCAGCATTCCCCTCCTGAGTATTTGCCCAAGAAAAATGAAAACTTATGTTCATACAAAAATCTGTAGCAGTTATTTTCATAACTGCTAAAAACTGGAAACAGTTCACATGTCCTTCAACTAGAAAGTGAATGAACAGAATGTGTTGGATCCTATGTGGGAGTACTACTCAGCAATAAAAAGGAACAAGCTACTGATATGTGAAACAAAATATGTCATCTCAGTTGGATTATACTAAGGGAAAAACCAGAGAGAAAAGACTATACTGAATGATTCTTTTTCTACACATTTTTTTAACTATTAACTTTATTTTTTTTTTATTTTAATTTTTTTTAAATTCACTTTAGAGAGGAGAGAGAGACAGAGAGAGAAGGTGGGGAGGAGCTGGAAGCATCAACTCCCATATGTTCCTTGACCAGGCAAGCCCAGGGTTTCGAACCAGCGACCTCAGCATTTCCAGGTCGACGCTTTATCCACTGCGCCACCACAGGTCAGGAAGTTAACTTTATTGATTTTAGGGAGAGGAAGGCAGAAAGTAAGAGAGAGACAGGAACATCAATCTCTTCCTGTATGTTCCCTGACTGGGGATTGAACCTGCAACCTCTGCACTTCTTGATGATGCTTTAACCAACTGAGCTATCCGGCCAGGGCTTGAATGATTCTTTTTATATGATGCTGTGGAAAAGGCAAAATTGTAGAGAGAGAATACTGATCAGTGAAGTGATTGCTTAGAGGAGAGGAGCTGACTACAAAAGAGTACAAGGGAATTTTTTTGGCTAATGGAGATGTTCTTGATTTGTGGTGATAAATACATGGCCCTATATTTGTCAAAACTCACAGAGTTTTGTACTAAACAGAGTGAATTTTACTGTATATTTCATACCTCAGAAAACCTGACTTAAAAGCCCTTAGCTCAAAAAATCTCTCCCTTCCCAGTTCTCAGTAATGCTGCTTTTGACAACTAGAACACGGGGAGGGACAGTCAGTGGGATGGAGCTATACATTTGCTTTTATTATTTATGTAGTTATTTATTTCTATTGATTTGAGAGAGAAACATCAATTTGTTGTTCCACTTATTTATGCATTTATTAGTTGATTCTCGTATATACCCTGACCGAGGACTTGAACTCACAAGCTTGTCGTATCAGGATGATGCTTTAACCAACTGAGCTACCCGGCCAGGGCTCTAAATTTTTAGTTCACTAAAAGCATTGTAATGGGTATGTACTGTACTATGCTTATTGAGATAAGCTGGATTCCTGTATCAAAGAAGGTGTTGGTCATACCTTTTAGGATAAATATTTATTGAGTATTCATTTTGTATCACACACTAGAAGAAAAAGATGATTAAGATACATTTCAGCCCTTGCCTCTGAAGGGCTGAAATGTATTCACAGTCTAATGGGAAAGCTGGTCTGCAAACCATTTTTACTCAGAATCTTTATTATATGCGGCTTAAGTGTCTGTTTGTCGCCGATAGCTTATTGGTTGCTTGCGTAACTGTACTAGCCAATGGGGTGAAGTTGCCACGGCTGAACACAAATTGAGCGGGTCAGGGGGAAGGTGAACATTTGTTTGCATTGGCAATCATCTGTTTTACATAAAAACTACGTCTTAACGTAATTTCTTTTAAGAATGCCTCCTAGAAAATACAGCACTGAAGAGGAGAGAAAAGGAGCTAAAGCTGCACAAAAACGGCTTTCTTGACAAAAAGAAACCACTGAGCAGAGAAAGACAAGGCTTGCTTCAGTCACAGAGCAAATGCGTCTTTCTCGGCAAAATGAGACTGATGAGCATAGAGAAACAAGGCTTGCCTCAGATGCAAGACAAAAAAGCCTGTCTCGACAAAATGAGTCCCTTGAACAAAGGCAGGAGAGAAATGCAAAAAAACGACAGAGTAATGCTGACCGAAATGCAAAAAGGATTAAAACAGTTTCAAACAGAGAAACTTTAATTTTTGAGCATTCCTCTGGTGACATGAATATTAAATGTGAACACTGTCAGTCCTTAAACTTCAAGTTAGAAATTAATTGATTTGACTGTGGCAAGAAAGGATTTTCTCAATGTTGCAAGTACAGAAACATTGTAGTTCCACTAATTGAGAATTATCCACCACTCTTGAATAAATTATTGACTAATCAGCATCCAAATAGCAAACAGTACATGGATAGCATTCGATCCATTAATAGTTCGTTTGCTTTTGTGTCCATGGGAAACAAACCAATTGACTTGCCTGGACCAGGACTTTATTGCTTTCGACTTCATGGTCAAGTTTACCATCAAACTGGAACTTTGCATCCTTCTGACGGGAAAAGAAAGTTTGCTCAATTATATATACTTGATCCCTCAGAAGCCAGTTCGGCACATTTAGAATGGAATAAAAGAGTTCCTGAGACCTTACTTAATGAAATGGAGGAATTATTTCAAGACATTAACCCATTTGCTACTGCATTAGCAGACACCTTTGCACAAATCATTTTAATTACAATTTATAATATCTAGAACAGCAGTCATTTCGTATGACCCCCGGGCTTTCTAGTAGTGTGATAAGCTTGATGGGGATGTAGTGAAAGAAAATCTTAATTACGTGACTCAAAAGTATCATTTACTTAGCCTTGAATTCTCTAAGACATTCCACATAAGGGTAACCTGGGCCTACTCCCTAGTAGAGCAGTTTTCTTGCCTGTCCTTTGGAATCCAAATTTTCACTTGAACTCCATTTTTTTATTTATTTATTCATTTTAGAGAGGAGAGGGAGAGACAGAAAGAGAGAGAGAGAGGGGGGAGGAGCTGGAAACATCAACTCCCATATGTGCCTTGACCAGGCAAGCCCAGGGTTTCGAACCGGCGACCTCAGCATTTCCAGGTTGACGCTTTATCCACTGTGCCACCACAGGTCAGGCCATTGAACTCCATTTGAGATGGAAGATGTTAGGGCACTTATTAATGGTCTTTAGCTTCACTAAATTGAGTCCCATACTGGTCTGGTGGTGATTAAAGCCTTTAGTAAGGTGCTTATCTAGTTTAGGTGGAAGAATACAGGCTTTAAAAACACACACACAAATATCTTTCCCAACATATGAAGGAGACACAAAATGCATTCAAACCTTGTAAGCTGAGATTGAGGAAAAATTCCCTCTATGAAAAGAAAATATAGCCTGATCTGTGGTGGCGCAATGGATAAAGCATCAACTTGGAATGCCGAGGTCACCAGTTCAAAACCCCCAGCTTGCCTAGCTAATGCACATATGAGAAATTCCCTCGCATTTCCCACTGCCCTCTCTCTCTAAAAAAAATCAATCAATAAAAAAATCTTTAAAAATAAAAGAAAATTAAAATCCATTGGTAACCTATGGAGAGTTCAGAAATCACTCTTAACTTCCTGAGATATTAATCCAGTTTCTCCTATAATTTTCTCAAAAACTCTTCATATTAAATTAGATGAATGAACAGTTGTATTTGCATGCAAGATTTCTTTGTGTAGATACCTAGACTTGTAGTGAATTCTTGGCCTTTTTTTAAAAATTGTCCAAACTTAGAAGCGGGGAGGTAGACAGACTCCCGCATGTGTCCGACTGGAATCCACCCGGCATGCCCACCAGGGGGCGATGCTCTGCCCATCTGGGGCGTTGCTTCGTTGCAGCCAGAGCCATTCTAGCGCCTGAGGCCAACTTTGCTTCAGTGGAGCCTTGGCTTCGGGAGGGCAAGAGAGAGACAGAGAGGAAGGAGAGGGGGAAGGGTGGAGAAGCAGATGAGCACTTATCCTGTGTGCCCTGGCTGGGAATCGAACCCTGGACTTCCACATGCCAGGCCAACGCTCTGCCACTGAGCCAACCGGCCAGGGCATTGGCCAGTTTTTGAAAGATTACATTTTACTCACAAGAAGAGTGTTATTTTTCTATTATGCATATTATTGTCTGGAATTCCCGGTATTATATAGAAGGAAGTTAGTGAAAGAGTGAGTGAAGCAGTACAGGCAGCCAGAAATCTTTTCTAGACCTTTGAGTTGCCATTTGAAATACCGACTGCTCAAGCTAATGAAATAAGCAGCATATTAAAGGGGCTATATATTTATCATGTTGCTTTGGCTGTTTCCTGCAGCAATTTTTCTGAACCCTGGATTAGAATTGTGATACTAGGAACTGGTCATCTCCTTTGTTTCTGCATCATTACATGTGTTGCCACTAAAAAAGACGTCCAGCTAACCATGGTGGAGGCTTCCTGGTTGGTCCTTAATTTGCCTCTTGCCTTAGAAATCCTGTAGGCTAGATGGGGCACCCTAGTCCTGTGGACTTCCAGGCCAAGTACAGCGGCCCCTTTAAACTGTTAGCGTTTGCAGGGAGGGGCAGGCACTCTGGCAGCATGCTCTGGGCCCCGCCCCTGGAGGAGGAGTTTCCCAGCCGGCCAGCCGCACCAATGCTGCTGCCCTCCCGGTATTCCTGCTGATTCTGCTCGGACATTAGGGCTCCTGACCTCTCCCTGCCTGGGAGCGTAAGTGTCAAACTGCGGGTGAGGGTCAAGCATCCCATGCATGCCCATGCCGGCAGCCCTGGTGGGCAGTACAGGGGACTTTCCTGGCCCATCAGAGGCTAAAGCAGCGAAAGAGCGTAAACAATGCTGGCTGCAGTCGGCTAAAGCCTAGGGCATCTGCTCTACTTCTGGGTGACAGTGGCCCTTGAGTGCTTGTTTGGAAATGCAGTGATTGAGCGGTGCCCACGACCTAGGTTTGCCTCCCCGCGTTCCAACTTTGAGTGAGGAGACGATTGCTTTTACCCAAGTATAACCTGGTTGAGCTGGATAGGTGCAACTGAATCCAGTGCCCTTGGGCCTTGGGTCCTTGGCCTGGGATTTGGGGACCCGAGTAGCTTTGTACAATTGAGCAGTAACTCTCAAAGTTGACCTAATTTACAGCCAGGTTTAGTTTTCAGCCTCCCCAGAGGCCCTTGTTGGTGTCGGGTCCACCTTTTGGAGACATTGATAGTAATCATCTGTTAGGGAGAGTCCAGTTAACTCTTTCCTGCTGATGTGTAGTATGATGTGAAAGAGACAGCCCTGTACCCTTTCCCCTCTCTGAAGGACTTTGTGGGAGGCCACCATCCTAGGACTAGAACAGCAAGCACACCCAAGTTTGTTGAAATAACCTTCTAGAAAAGCATTTCAGATTTCTGGCCCTCTGAAAATGAATAATACTCCAGCAAGAGGATGATATTTGTCCATGTTAATGGGAATTACCTCGAGGCTGTGAGGTTTCTTAATTAAAAGGAGACTTGTCATTTTGTTACTGGCTACTTTGAGATTTTATCTGGTTTGGCCAAGTAATAAAAATCTTAACTTTTGTATGCCAGTTACATAATTGCCATGCTTCTTTAATCCAGTTGTTATTTATTCCTAGACATAGTTTGAGTAAAGATTTCTAGGCATCTGTGTATTCTGTTTTATTCTTTTTTTATAATTATTTTCTTTTTTGCAATGAGATTATAATCACACCTCTTTGGTCATTCAAAGGGGGTTGCTTTTTGAGTGGGCAAAAGTTTTCCTCAAACTTCCCTCAGACTCATTCTGTGTTTCTGCAGTAGCATTTCCTTAGCCAGAAGTGAGAGTCTAGGAATGGTAATCAGATCCAGATCTCTTGTATTGTGTTAGTGAAGAGCTTTTGTAGGTCAAGGGCTTGGAAATTAGCCATAAAATAGTTTCACTGTCATAGCTTCTTCCCAAGTAGAAAGCTAAAACAGTCCGTTTAGTGGCTGTATAATTATTTTTGTAGATTGTCAAGGTACAGGGAAGGGTACCACACTTGGACCTTTGGGTGATGGGGAAGAGTAGTGGACTAAGAGATAGGTGACATAGATTCTAGAACCAGCTCTCTAACATTACTTGTGACTTACTCTATCCGTGCCTTATTTTATCTGGTTGATGAATAAGAAAATTCATAGATTGCTTGAGTCTGTATGTTATGATAGTATATAGTGCATATTTAATAGGTAATTTGTTATTTGAATACAAAACTGAAAAATCAGTCTGAAATTTATTCTAAGTTCTGCCTTGGAAACATTTCTTAACCTCTGGTCTAAAAATAAATTACATCTAAACCTTTTTCAGCAGTAGTGTGGAATATATGGTATTTGAAATTTTTGGAAGACATTTTAGATACATCATTGGTACAAGATTAAAATATTTCTGAAGAACAGGTTTATTTTATAGCTAGCCTTCTTTTTTTTTTTTTTTTTTTTTTCCATTTTTCTGAAGCTGGAAACAGGAAGAGACAGTCAGACAGACTCCCGCATGCGCCCGACCGGGATCCACCCGGCACGCCCACCAGGGGCGACGCTCTGCCCACCAGGGGGCGATGCTCTGCCCATCCTGGGCGTCGCCATGTTGCGACCAGAGCCACTCTAGCGCCTGAGGCAGAGGCCACAGAGCCATCCCCAGCGCCCGGGCCATCTTTGCTCCAATGGAGCCTTGGCTGCGGGAGGGGAAGAGAGAGACAGAGAGGAAAGCGCGGCGGAGGGGTGGAGAAGCAAATGGGCGCTTCTCCTGTGTGCCCTGGCCGGGAATCGAACCCGGGTCCTCCGCACGCTAGGCCGACGCTCTACCGCTGAGCCAACCGGCCAGGGCTATAGCTAGCCTTCTTAACTTTGCCTCTGTTTTAGGCTTCTAGGGTAAAACCTGAGAGCTCTGAATAATTTGAAATTTTAAAATATTTGTAGTATGGACTAAATTGAATGAACCATAGCAATCATTATATATACATTATATAGTTCAAATTAATTTTATTAATGCTTCTTTTTGTTGGCAATTTTATTCACTCATAAAGCATAAAACCCTGCTATGTAGTGAAAACTTGGTTTTCTGTGTCTTATGTTTATAAAATCCAAATCCCTCTGTTTGTCGCTGGTGCCACATATCTAACCACTTGAATATCATATTTCTTAAGTCTAAAACCAAACTTAATCATATTTCTTACCTCTTCTTTACTTCCCCCAAACAACCCAGAACTTCTGACATATTTTTTGTCATTAATACCACAGTTCCCTCCACACCTGGACTGGAAGCTCCTACCTATGACTCTTCTTCCTATTTCCACATCCTTAGTTGCTAAGGCTTATTGATTCTACTTTAATGTAACTCCCTGCCTACCCTTTCCTGGCAGATTTCTACTGCCAAAACCCCTTTCTGGCTTCTGTTTATCTTTGTCCTAGAATACTGCAATAATTTGCTCTCAAGAATCTACTTTCTTTTTCTTTCAATTCATTCTACATAGACTTTTCTGAAGTAGACAGGGTCACATCATTGCCCTGCTTCAGTTCATCAGCATCCTCTGCTGTTTAGTTTAAATTCATGATCTGACCCTGGTCTACTTTTTTTTTTAAGCAAGAGAGAGAGAGACAGACAGACAGAGAGATGAAAAGCATCAACCCATAGTTGCAGCACTTTAGTTGTTCATTGATTTCTTTCTCATGTGTACCTTGACCAGGGAGCTCCAGCCCAGCCAGTGACCCTTGGGCTCAAACCAGTGACCACGGGATTATATCTACGATCCCACACCCAACCGGCAACCTCGGGGCCTGGGTCCTCAAGGTCCTCAGGTTGACACTCTCTCCACTGTGTCACCACCTGGTCAGGCCCTGGTCTACCTTTTTGATCTTAGATTTTGACAAATTGGGGCCATTTAGTGTTCTCTAAATATATTTTGTACTTTACTACATGCAAGACTTTGCCTTTCTTGTTTTCTCAGTCTAGAACATCTATTCCACCCTGGTTTTGTTTTTGTTTTTTGAAAAAGCCCACCTATCATTCATCACTGGTTCAGATGCTTTTTTTTTTTTCTTTTACAGAGACAGAGAGAGTCAGAGAGAGGGCTAGACAGGGACAGAGAGAGATGAGAAGCATCAATCATTAGTTTTTCATTGCGCGTTGCAGCACCTCAGTTGTTCATTGATTGCTTTCTCATATGTGCCTTGACCACAGGCCTTCAGCAGACCAAGTAACCCCTTGTTGGAGCCAGCGACCTTGGGTTCAAGCTGGTGGGCTTTTCCTCAAACCAGATGAGCCTGCGCTCAAGCTGGCAACCTCGGGGTCTTGAACCTGGATCCTCTACATCCCAGTCCAACATTCTATCCAATGAGTCACCACCTGGTCAGGCCATGGGTTGATTCTTGTATGTGCCCTGATTGATATCCAGCACGCAGCCTAGGCATGTCAGAATGGCGCTCTAACCATCTGAGTTACCAGGCAGTTTGAGTTTTTGTTGTTGTTGTTTTAAAGATTGTGTTTTTTATTTGACAGAGTATGGGGCGGAGCATGAAGTATCAACTCATAGTTGTTCATTGATTGCTTGTGGTGTGTGCCTTGACCATGGGGGTTTCAGCTGAGCTAATGACCTTGGGCTCAAGCCAGCAAGCATGGAGTCATGTCCGTGATCCCATGATCAAGCCAGTGACTCTGCACTCAAGCTAGTGACCTCGGGGTTTTGAACGAGGGTCCTCAGCATCTCAGGTCAATGCTTTATCTATTGCGCCACCACCAGGTCAGACCTTTGCCTATTTTTTAATCAGGATTTTTTGTTATTGTTGAGTTCTAGAAGTTCTTTATGGTACTTTAGTTCTTTTTATTACTGACTAATACTTCACTGTATGGATTTACCACATTTTATTTATCCATTCATCAGTGGATGGGCATTTGGCTTGCTTCCATTCTTTAGCTATTATGAATGTTAGTTTGGTTTTAATTTGTCATGTGTATTGAAAATAGTACTGCATTTCTTTGAAGAAATCATTTGAGCTTTTAATTTGTGTGACTTTTCATGAAATTGTTAAGTTTTATTCGACATCTATTCTATTTTATATAGACTCTGAGGTTCCTGTTCATTACTTTCTGAATATGTTCTGAATGTTTCCAAGGCCTTTATTTCCTTTATGATAATAGTTAAAATAAAAGCAAAGCTTAGTTTTAAATAGTGGTTACTTTAATGCTGCCCACACCCAAAATGTTCTAGAATTGTATTCAGACATTAGAACTGATAGGAATTATAGAGATCATAGTCTGCCACCCTTTTTGTTGTTAACCTCAAAGAAGGATTTTCCTTTTCAACTGATAGAGTCAACTCTCAATGGAGTAAGGATTTCTGGGGGCAGGGAATGACTGCATGGGTAATCCCTAATTACACTTAAAACTGTAGTCATTCCCTTCATAACCAAGGTCAGGTTAAAGTAGTTTTAAGGCCTAATTGGGTGGTTCAACTTGATTATTAGGCAGCTGCTAATTAGGTGTGGTTCGCTTTTACCAATTAGCTGCACTTGACTGTATTTCCCCATGTATAAGACACACCCTTTTTTGAAAAATTTGGGGTCTAAAAACTGGGTGCATATAATACAGTGGTTGTAGATTGTTTTACTTGCATTTCCCACACACTTATTTTTGCGTTATTGCTGTAGTTTTTTTTTACTTGGATTTCCTGCTTTTTGGCACTTATTACCTTTGCGCTCATTGTTTCGTACTTGTTACTGGTATATTACGGTAGGTTACATTTTGCCACGTTCTGCCCAGAAATGGCTCAGAAAAGATTTTCATACAGTGCTGAATTCAAGTTGAAAGTTATCCAGTTTGCAAAAGTGAATGGAAATCGTGCTGCTGAATGTAAGTTTGGTCCTCCTCCAACTGAGAAATCAGTTTGAGACTGGCTGGGCTATGGGAAGAAGAGGCCATGAGAGGCAAGTCAGCAAAATGGCCTGATTTAGAGAGAGTTGAAGATATAGATTGAAGAGCAAAGGGCAATTGGAATTCCTGTGTCCACAAAGGTGGTATTCCTGTGTTCACAAAGATGATTCAGCATGAGGCAAGAAGAACTGCTGATGAAAAAGAATTACTCATTTCTTTTTCTTTTTCTTTTTTTACAGGGACAGAGAGAGAGTCAGAGAGAGGGATAGATAGGGACAGACAGACAGGAACGGAGAGAGATGAGAAGCATCAATCATCAGTTTTTTGTTGTGACACCTTAGTTGTTCATTGACTGTTCTCTCATATGTGCCTTGACCATGGGCCTTCAGCAGACCGAGTAACCCCTTGCTCGAGCCAGCGACCTTGGGTCCAAGCTGGTGAGTTTTTTATTTTTGTTTTTGTTTCTCCCTCAAGCCAGATGAGCCGGCACTCAAGCTGGCGACCTCGGGGTCTTGAACCTAGGGCCTCCGCATCCCAGTCCGACGCTGTATCCACTGCACCACTGCCTGGTCAGGCAGAAGTTACTGATTTCAAAGGAGGACACAATTGGTGCTTCAGGTTCATGAAACAGAATGGACTAAGCATGCGAACACGCACCAGACTTGCCCAAAAGATGCCTGAAAGCTATGAGCAGAAGGTCCATTGAATTTTATCGTTTTGTCATTCCTGTTGGAAGACACATCAGTTTGAGTTGGGATAGATTATAAATATGAACAAAGTCGCCCTTCAATTTGATGTACCAAGTAACAGACTGTTGATATGAAAGGAGTGAAAACCTAAGTGTGAAGACAAGTGGACACAAAAAGGGCCATTATACAGTTCTAGCTTGTTGTGCTGATGAAACCAAGCTGCCTCCTATGCTGATTTTCAAATGCAAAACAATGCCAAAAAAAGACATTCCTTGAGGAGTGGTTGTCTGCGTTCAAGACAAGGGTTGGATGGATCAGGACAGGATGAAGATCTGGTTTGAGAAAGTTTGGAGAAGGAGACCAGGTGGGCTCTTATGCAAACCTGCTCTATTGGTGCTTGATCAGTTCAGAGCACACATAACAAAAAACACAAAGAAGATTGCTGCAGAGCAAAAAACAAAACTTGCCATCATACCTGGAGGCTTGACATCCCAGCTCCAACTATTTGATGTCAGCATTACAAACCCTTCAAAGCTGCCATGAGAGATGAATGGGAACCAATGGATGAAGTCTTCTGGGGACAATTTGACACCAGCAGGAAGAGTGAAGAAGCCAACTAAAGAAGTTTGTACCTGGGTGAAAAGGTCCTGGAATAATATCAAGATTGAGATCATTATCAAGTCATTTAAGAAGTGTGACATTTCAAATGCCATGGATGGAACTGAGGACAAGGCAATTATGAAGACAGTGATTCATTATCAGACACAGATGAGGACAAGCTAATGGATGGGAGTTTTGACAGTGATGAGTTGTATGAATTTTATGATGAATAAAACTTGATTTCAATAACTATGTAATACTTTTTTTTTTTCAAATTTCTGGCCCCAAAATACATGGGGAAGTACAGTAAATTTCTCTAAATTCCCTTAGTCCTTTAGGAGGCAAATAAACTTGCTTTTTATATATACTCTCATTTACTCTTTATATTTTAATTGAGTTAGGTAATTACCAAAATAAACCTTATTATTTATAAAATATGAATAGTTTTCACTGTAGATCATCTAGAAACCAGATACAGTAAATTGTAGGGATTTCACCAAACTAGGAACCAAGAAATCTCTTGTAGAGCATCTTTCATCTCCCCTACTTACATGACTGCTATACACATCTACACTTGTCTAGGATGCATCTCAAACTCAGCTTCTCCAAAACTCATCTTGTCCAAAACTCATCTTGTCCAAAACTCATCTTCATCCCTCTCTTCCACTCCTTCTATATTCACTCAGTAAGGACATTTTTTGACAGTCTTTATATCTCTAACACCCATCTACTTTTCTCCATCTGCATTGCTACTGCCCTTAGGTCCAAGCTACCATCATCTTTTTTTTTTTTGGGGGGGGTGACAGAGACAGAAGGAAAGATAGGGACAGACAGACGGGAAGGGAGAGAGATGAGAAGCATTAATTCTTTGTTGCAGCACTTTGTTGTTCATTGATTGCTTTCTCATATGTGCCTTGACCAGGGGGCTACAGCAAAATGAGTGACCCCTTGCTCAAGCCAGCGACCTTGGGCTCAAGCTGATGAACCTTGCTCAAACCAGATGAGCCAGCTCTCAAGCTGGCAACCTCAGGGTTTCGAACCTGGGTCCTCCAGGTCCCAGTCCAACACTCTATCCACTGTGCCACCACCTGGTTAGGCCAAGCTACCATCATCTTTCATTTAGACTATAGCCTTCTGATTTCCCTCAGTTTTTACTGCCTTCTAAGCTATTCTTTACATTGCTTTTACATATATATTACATGGTCTTCTAAAAATGTAAGTTTGATGTGTATATAATTTTTTCTCTACTTAATAATCCTTCAAAGTCTTATTTTACCTTTGGGAGAAAGTACAAATTTCTTAACATTGTTTATAAGTCCTTTTAGGATCTAACCTTTAAGTATTTTCCAGCCTAACTCTACACCCCCTACTTTTCTTGTGGCATTTATATTTTACCTTTGCTGAACTTGTTTCAGTGTCTCAGACAACCCTAATTAAAGAAGCTAGAATAGGCACTATGGCTGTTTTTAAACTCTTTATCTCCATTTCTGTACTTATCTGAATGGTAAGTTTGTGAACCAGCAGAAGTCTTTGAACCACACTTAGAGTGGCCCTGAGTTGTAGCACAACATATGTATGAATTTTATAAATCAAATTTTGAATGATAAAAGGAAGTTATGGAGACCTGACCAGGTGGTGGCGTAGTGCATAAAGCGTCAGACTGAGATGTGGAGGACCCAGGTTCAAACCCCAAGGTTGCCAGCTTGGGCTCACCCGATTTGAGCTTGGGTGCTTGGGTTCGCCCGACTTGAGCACAGGCTTACCCAGCTTGAGCATGGGGTCACTGGCTTGAGCAAGGGGTCACTCGCTCTGTTGTAGCCCCCCTCCCCCCCCACCCTGTCAAGGCACAAATGAGAAAGCAGTCAATGAATAACTAAGGAGACTAAGGAGCCACAATGAAGAATTGATGCTTCTCATCGCTCTCCCTTCCTATCTGTCCCTATCTGTCCCTCTCTCTGTCACACACACAAAAAAGTAAGTTATGGAGGATTTCTTACAGTATAACATTTTTCTAAAGCTCACAAACAAGAGCAGTTAATTTTGTTGTTTAGAGATATGTGACTGAGAATATGGCATAGATTAAACAAACTTCTGTGAGGGGAAGGATGGAGTAGAAAAGAAATACACAGGTGCAGCCTGACCAGGCTGTGGTGCAGTGGGTAGAGCATCGGCCTGAGATGTTGAGGACCCAGGTTCAAAACCTCAAGGTTGCTGGCCTGAGCATGGCTCATCTGGCTTGAGCTTGGGGTTGCCAGCTTGAGCATAGGGTTGCTGGCTTGAGCGTGAGATCATACACATGACCCCGTGGTCACTGGCTTCAGCCCAAAGGTCACTGGCTTGAAGCCCGAGGTCACTGGCTTGACCAAGGAATCACTTGCTCTGCTGGAGCGCCTTCCGCCCTAGTCAAAACACATATGAGAAAGCAATCAATGAACAGCTAAGGTGCCACAACAAAGAATTGATACTTCTCATCTCTCTCCTTTCCTGTCTGTTTCTCTCTCTCGAAAAAAAAAGAATGCACAGGTATAGTAATAATATTGGTAGTACAGCCCTGGCCGGTTGGCTCAGCGGTAGAGCGTCGGCCTAGCGTGCGGAGGACCCGGGTTCGATTCCCGGCCAGGGCACATAGGAGAAGCGCCCATTTGCTTCTCCACCCCTCCGCCCCGCCTTCCTCTCTGTCTCTCTCTTCCCCTCCCGCAGCCAAGGCTCCATTGGAGCAAAGATGGCCCGGGCGCTGGGGATGGCTCTGTGGCCTCTGCCCCAGGCGCTAGAGTGGCTCTGGTCACAACATGGCGACACCCAGGAGGGTCGCAACATGGCGACGCCCAGGATGGGCAGAGCGTCGCCCCCTGGTGGGCGTGCCGGGTGGATCCCGGTCGGGCGCATGCGGGAGTCTGTCTGACTGTCTCTCCCTGTTTCCAGCTTCAGAAAAATGCAAAAAAAAAAAAAAAAAAAAAAAAATGGTAGTACAAAGTGGATACAAAAAATAATATTGTTAGTACAAAGTGAATTTTCAGTTTGGATGGTAGGTCAATTTTATTGTAACGCTTCATAAAAAACTTGCATATGTTTTTTGTATATGTAAATTAAATTCTAAAATTAATTTTATAATTAAAATAATTATGGGGGAAGTTAGTGGAAAAGTGCTTTTTAAAAAAATACATCAGCCTGACCAGATGGTGGCACAGTGGATAGAGCATTGGACTGGGATGTAGAAGACCGGGGTTCGAGACCCCAAGGTCGCCAGCTTGAGCGCGGGCTCATCTAGTTTGAGCAAAAAGCCCACCAGCTTGGACCCAAGGTTGCTGGCTCCAGCAAGGGGTTACTCGGTCTGCTGAAGGCCCGCAGTCAAGGCACATATGAGAAAGCAATCAATGAACAACTAAGGTGTTGCAACGCGCAATGAAAAACTAATGATTGATGCTTCTCATCTCTCTCTCTGTTCCTGTCTGACCCTGTCTATTCCTCTCTCTGACTCATTCTCTGTCTCTGTAAAAAAAAAAACACAAAAAAACATCAATCCCAAGAGACAAACACAAAGGCAGAGCAAGAGTCCTCAGTGTCAACATGCATACGCAAATTCTGTGCTTATTATTTCAGTGGCTGAGGAGGTTTGGGTATGAAACAGGCCTTGCCTTTTCATAGAAAGAGCATACATACTAACTTTTAAAAACTCAGATTTAATGTAGTAGAAGCCATTTCAGAAAGTATAACACAATGACATTAAAATTTTCTATGTGGCACTTAGGTTGGATAACCTGCCTCTTTATGTTTCCAAAAGGAAACAACAGGAAAAGTAGAAAAGTATTGTGGTGAACTCTTAGAATACTGACAATTGAATATTGTTCACATTCTCTTGGTTGGAAAATGTTTTAAAAGATTTCATTGAGGCCCTGGCCGGTTGGCTCAGCGGTAGAGCGTCAGACTGGCGTGTGGGGGACCCGGATTCGATTCCCGGCCGGGGCACATAGGAGAAGCGCCCATTTGCTTCTCCACCCCTTCCCCTTTCTCTCTTCCCCTCCCGCAGCCAAGGCTCCATTGGAGCAAAGATGGCCCGGCGCTGGGGATGGCTCCTTGGCCTCTGCCCCAGGCGCTAGAGTGGCTCTGGTCGCGGCAGAGCGACGCCCCGGAGGGGCAGAGCATCGCCCCCTGGTGGGCGTGCCGGGTTGATCCCGGTGCACATGCGGGAGTCTGTCTGACTGTCTCTCCCCGTTTCCAGCTTCAGAAAAAAAAAAAAAAAGTTGTAAAAAAAAAAAAAAAGATTTCATTGAGTGTTACTTTTTGAAAAACAGGTGAGAAAGATTGCTTTTGCGATCTCGAACTTGTGCCAAGAAAGTAATGTTAGAGGTTTTCAACCCAGGCTGCACTTTAGAATCACTTTGGGACGTAAAAAAAATAATTTATTGAAGTGAAATTCACATAACTTAAAACTTAATTGTTCATTTTAAATGAACAATTCAAATGGCATTTTGTAAATTCACAATATACAAGGCAACCATCACCTCTTTCTAAAGCATTTCCATCTCTCTGCAGTAAAACTCCTGACCCATTAAGCAGTTTCCACCCAATTCACCCTCTCCCAAACCCTGGCAACCACCAATCTGCTTTATATCTCTATGGATTGATGTGTTATAATTCTAGATTTTGTTTTTTCCTAAAGTGGAATCATACAAAAGGGTTTTTTTGTGTTTGGCTTCTTTCATTTAGCATCATGTTGGTGAAGTTCATCCAGTTACAGCATGCATCAGTACTTCCCTCACTCCTTTTTATGGCCTAGTAGTAAATAGTCCATTGTATGTACATACCATAGTTTGTTTATTCTACAAACTGGATAAACAGTTTGGATAGTTGGACTGTTTTTTGGCTATTGTGAATAGTGCTGCTATGAACATACATATGTATGTACTTGTTGGAGTACCCGTTTTTAGTTCTTTTGTGTATTAAGCTAGGAGTGGAATTACAGAACCATATAATTCAGTTTAACTTTTTTTTTTCTATTGCAAGTTTTATTGTTTTTGTTTTTACAGAGACAGAGAGAGAGTCAGAGAGAGGGATAGATAGGGACAGACAGACTTTTAAAAACTCAGACTTTTAAAAACTCTCTCAGGAACGGAGAGAGATGAGAAGCATCAATCATCAGTTTTTCGTTGCGACACCTTAGTTGTTCATTGATTGCTTTCTCATATGTACCTTGACCGTGGGCCTTCAGCAGACTGGGCAACTCCTTGCTCGAGCCAGCGACCTTGGGTCCAAGCTGGTGAGCTTTGCTCAAACTAGATGAGCCCACGCTCAAGCTGGCAACCTCAGGGTCTCAAACCTGGGTCTTCTGTATCCCAGTCCAACACATTATCCACTGTGCCACCACCTGGTCAGGCTCTATGTTTAACTTTTTAATTTTTTTTTTTTTTTTTTTTCATTTTTGTGAAGCTGGAAACAGGGAGAGACAGTCAGACAGACTCCCGCATGCGCCCGACCGGGATCCACCCGGCACGCCCACCAGGGGCAACGCTCTGCCCACCAGGGGGCGATGCTCTGCCCATCCTGGGCGTCGCCATGTTGCGACCAGAGTCACTCTAGCGCCTGGGGCAGAGGCCACAGAGCCATCCCCAGCGCCCGGGCCATCTTTGCTCCAATGGAGCCTTGGCTGCGGGAGGGGAAGAGAGAGACAGAGAGGAAAGCGCGGCGGAGGGGTGGAGAAGCAAATGGACGCTTCTCCTGTGTGCCCTGGCCGGGAATCGAACCCGGGTCCTCCGCACGCTAGGCCGACGCTCTACCGCTGAGCCAACCGGCCAGGGCCTAACTTTTTAAATTTTAAAGGAACCACTAAAATTGTTTTACATAATGACTGGACTACTTTGTATTTATTTGGGGGACTTTAAAAATATAGAAATCTAATAATTTCTATTATATTTGGCAAACATCAGTGTACATTTGTTTGAAAAATTAAAAATGACTGATCCTTCACTATAGATTTTGAGAAGCACTACATAATTCATTCAATTTTGTTGCTATATAATATTACACTAGGGGAATATACATCACTATTCTTTTTGATGAACTTATGAAATGTTTTCAACTTTCACGAACAACAGTGCTACAGATATCCTTGTATAGGTCTTCTGGTGTGGTTGGCATCAACATCTAGGATATATATCTAGGAATGGAATTGCTGAATAGTAGGGTATGTGCATCTTCAACTTAAATAATACTATACTGTATTCCAAACTGTCATACTATTTTATCTCCTGCCATTACTGTATTTGAGTTTCTGTTCTCTACTAAGGTTTGACTCCTATTCTAAAATGTGCTGCTGTTGTTTTACAGGGTCCTGGGAATTTTAGAGAGTTCTTAAAGTTCCACTTTAGTCTAATAAACTTTTACAATTCAATCTTTGAATATTTAACTTTCCCTGGAATATATCCTACACTTTCATGGGACAAAGCAGGTTGTAAAGGACGAGGCATAGCCTTTGAGTCTTAGTGTGATCTCACTGCCTACCAGTTGTGTTGTTTTGGGAAAGTTACTTAATTTTTGTGGGCCTAGTGTGTAAAGTGGAAAAATACCTTTCTTTCATGTAGTTGTTAGTACAAAGTGAATTAACCTGTTTAACCAGTATTTTGAACAGTGCCTGATTCATAGCAGACACTATCAAGGTATATATATTAAACAAATATTTATTGGAGATCTCTTTTATGTCAGACCAGTACTGGGAGTAGAGAGGAGAGATAAACAGAATCCCTTCTATGTTACTGATTGATTGATTGATTGATTGATTGATTTGCAAGAGAGACAGGAAAAAAGAGGAGAAGCATCAACTCATAGTTGTGTCACTTTAGTTGTTCATTGAATGCTTCTCATACATGCCTTGATGGTGGTAGGTGGGGGACTCCAGCCGAGCCAATGACCCCTTTCTCAAGCCAGTGACCATGGGATCATCAACATGGTCAAGCTGGTGACTCTGGGCTCAAGCTGATGAGCTTGTGCTCAAGCCAGGTGAGCCTCAGCTCAAGCCAGTGATCTAAGGGTTTCAAACCTTAGACCTCAGTGTCCCAGGTTGATATTCTATCCACTGTGCCACCACTGGTCAAACGATGTTATTTATAATACTGAAAAATTGGAAACAATTTAAATTCTAACAGTAGGATTGATGATAAAAATGCAGTGCTATGCAATCTTTAAATATCATGTTCTCAAATATGGGAGAATGTTTGTGACCATATAAGGAAAAGATTACAAGAGGATTAATTTTTAATCATGTAATTTATGTACTGTATGTGCTTTGAAAAAAATTTGGAAGGACTCAAGTGGACACATACTTTAGTGTTCATCAAGGTGGTAAAATTGTGTTTTAATACTTTCCTTCTGGGCCCTGGACAGCTGGCTCAGCAGTAGAGCATTGGCCTGGCATGTAGAAGTCCCAGATTCGATGCCTGGTCAGGGCACACAGGAGGAGTGACCATATCCTTCTCCACACTCTTCCCCTCCTGCTTCTCTCTCTCTCTCTCTCTCTTTTCCCTTCTCCCTCCTCCCCTCCTGCAACCATGGCTTGAATATTTGACCCCCGGTGCTGAGGATGGCTCCTTGGTCTTGCCTTAGGTGCTGAAATAGCTCCATTGCCAAGGAATGGAGCAGCAGCCCCAGATGGCCAGAGCATCATCCTGTAGGGGGCTTGCCTGGTGGACCCCCATCGGAGCACATGGGAGTCTGTCTCCCTGCCTTCCTGCTTCTCACTTAAAAAAAAACCCAAAATAAAACAAAACAACTTTCTTTCCTTATATATTTTCTGTACTTTACATGTTTTCTGCAGGTAGCATATATTAACTTTTATAATCAGAAAGAAATGTTATCTATGAATAGCATAAAGTTATTAAAAGAATGCTGATTATAAACCTTACTAACTAAAAAGTTGGTTATATATAAAGTTTATAACAGTTCATTCATGGATTTAATTTTTTACTAGTAGCATTGGGATTTTTCCATGTTGATTATTTTCTATAAGGAACTTTAGGTTAACAGTTGAAAGAATGAAGTTCTTTGGAATTCTTCTCTTGGTCTTTTAAAAAAAAATTATTATTTTTTTCCCATTGACTTGAGAAAGAGGGAGAGAAAGGAAAGGGGAGAGGGAAGGGAGGGAGAGAGAAAGAGAAGCATCAACTCATTGTTTCACTTAGTTATTCCAATTAGTTGTTCCATTTAGTTGTGTACTCATTGATTGCTTCTCCTATGTGCCCTGACTAGGGCTCAAACCCTCAACCTCAGTGCTTCAGGATGACGCTGTATCCACTTAGCCACCTGGCTAGGGTCTCTTTTGCCCTTTTAAAAGGCCAAGTAGCTAAACTCTTTGGTTTTATTCTAGTTTTGTCATATACCTTAAGAGGTTCCCATTTGGGAAAATATATAAGCATCATTTAAAAAATATGTATATATTGTGTTTTTTTGTTTTGTTTGAGAAAGAGAGACAGGAAGGAGAGAGGGATGAGAAACATCATCTCATAGTTGCAACACTTGAGTGCATTGATTGCTTCTCATACTTGCCTTGGCCTCGGGCAGGCTCCAGCTGAGGCAGTGAACTTTTGGCTCAAACCACTGACCATGGGATTATGTCTAAAATCCCACATTCAAGCCAGCAACCTTGAGCTCAAGCTAGTGAGCCCATGCTCAAGCCAGGGACCTCGGGGTTTTGAACCTGGGACCTCAGCATTCCAGGTTGTCACTCTGTCCTCTGTGCCACCACTGGTCCAGTCAAATAGTACCCTTTCTATATTTACTTAAGAGTTTTCAATTAACTTTTTTGCTTTTACTTTTAAAATGTCCTATTAATGGAATTAAATGGGTATATAAACAAAGACTGGGCTTTTTAATCTTATTGGTGCATAATGATAAAATAAAAATTTCAAAAAAGTCATTTTGTCTTAAGAGACTGCTTGATGCTAGATTTAATAAGTATCAATTTTTATTTGACCAGGAATTACTTTTAATTCTAAGAAGAAACTGGAAGCACAATGGGAGATGACAGTGAGTGGATGAAACTGCCAGTTGATCAGAAATGTGAACACAAGGTGAGACTTTTCCGGAACTCAGATTTTGGTGTCCTTGGCTTGTTTTGTCAGCAGTTACACTGTGCTGTATAGTATATATAAAGCTGCCCAATGTGTAATACACAGTACAACCGGAAAACAACATAGTCTGTAATGCCGTATTTTAAAGAGTAATAACTAACACTTGAATACTTTGTATACAATTGAGATACATTTATAATTGCTTGTTATGAATTTTAGATGACCTTGGTAGAATACCATAAATATTAAACAAACTCCTTTTTTTGTTTCCACTTATGGGGTCCTTTGATCAGATAACCTGGTATAGGGTAGTTACTTTTCCCTTATTGTTTTGTTTTTCAAAATACTTCTTTTCTTTTAGCTGTGGAAAGCAAGGTTAAGTGGGTATGAAGAGGCCCTGAAGATCTTCCAGAAAATAAGAGATGAAAAGAGCCCAGAATGGTCCAAATTTTTAGGATTGATCAAAAAATTTGTGACTGATTCCAATGCCGTGGTTCAGTTGAAAGGATTAGAAGCGGCCCTGGTTTATGTTGAAAATGCCCATGTAGCAGGAAAGTAAGTACTTTCTTTTCAACCATACTGTTAAAAAACAAAACAAACTTCTCTGGTGCTACCTGATTGATTAATCTATGCATATTTAGGGATCACTGTCATTAGTTATTAACACTTTTAGAATATCTTAATTTTCTTTCTTTCATTGTTCCTTGATACTTGTTTTTTCAGTCTTTATCTGTTCTCAGATGTCTAAATGGTACATGAGATCTCAAAAGAGAAACAAATTAGAAATCAGATATTGAGTTTTTACCTTAAGGTTTGATGAACAAGAGATATTTTTTTCTTTCAAGCCCTTTTTATTGGAATTACTCTAGACTAAGAAGGAAAATCTTCAGTAATTTTTGAAAATTTGCGAGGTTGTCAGCAAAGGATGGAGCTATGGATGATAGATGTTTCTAGTGACTCCTCTCTCATACCTCATAAACTTGTTTTTTCTAACTTTAGTCTTTATGTCATTGAAAGGAGCTCCCTTCTAAACCCACAGATGGGGGCCCTTAATTGCATAAGAAATATATACTTAATTTACTTCAAAGATTATACTAATAAAGACAATCATAATTTGAGAGTTTTGTTAACATCACCAAGTTTCCCTTGCCATTAGTAAAATCATTGCTTTTTTTATTTCACTTTTCTTCTAATACCAGAAACATTTTTTGACAAATGCTGCATGTGATTCCAACCCACTCAGTTCCTCTAATTTCGGTAGTATAAATTTTATTTAATTTAGAAGAGACTCAAGCAATAAAATTACTGTAGTCTTGCGAAGAGTTGAAAGCAGACTTTTGTTACTAAAGGTGCATATCCATTCCCTCTGAAGAAATTCTCTTAAGGAGTGTTTAAAATAACTTTTTAAAAAATTTCACAGAAGTAACAACTTTGTAATCCTCTTTTTGTATAATATATCTGTGTGTGTGTAAATGGATACCAAAAGGTTGAAAGTAGTTTTCTCTGGTAGTAGGATTTCAAGGGACTTTTACATTCTTTGAATTTTCTACATTTATAAACAGTCAGTGGTTCTGTTATTGTCTGATGTGAGTCTTAAACTTTTTGTATAAGTTTTTTAATATTCTCAAACACAAATTTAAAAATTACACTCATTTACTTTTTTATTTTTAAGCATTTAAAAAAGTATGTATATACCTCTCCCACCTACCCACCACCTTCCATGACCTTTTTCCAGCTCTTTCTGCTAAAGTGTGTGTGTGTGTGTGTGTGTTGTTGTTGTTGTTTATCATCTGTATTATAGAACCACAGGAGAAGTTGTATCAGGTGTTGTAAGTAAAGTTTTCAACCAACCCAAAGCCAAAGCCAAGGAGCTAGGCATCGAGATTTGTCTGATGTACATAGAGATTGAGAAGGGAGAGGCTGTGCAAGAAGAGCTCCTCAAAGGCCTGGACAACAAGAACCCCAAGATTATTGTGGCCTGTGTAGAGACACTGAGGAAAGCCTTAAGGTAAGACTTTTTCTTTCTGCTTTAGTTTGAGTCCCTGGTTTAAACCGAAATGAAAATTGTAGACTTGAGTTGGCATGCCACACCACCCAGGAAAGTGACCTGGACAGGCTAAACGCATTCCTCAAGTGTGGCACTTTGTATTCAGTGATTTTAGCTTTCAAGTATGTTGCATAGTTATTTTATCTAAATTCCTTTCTAATGAAGATGAACAGGGAATATCTCTGACCTGTTCCCAGATTATAAATTTGCCTTTTAGTGTATAAGCACTCCTCAGGGTCTTGAACCAGCTCTTTCTCTCTAGCTGCCCTCGAACATAAATTTATATACTTTGAAGTGTTGGCTAAAGACCCAGTTTGTTGACTAAAGCAAACCTTTGTTTAGGTGCCTTTTATAAAGTAGAAGCAAATACTATATACCATTAAACAGAAGTACAGCAACAGCAAATAGAAAATAGCTTTTACTCTTGTAAGTTATTTTCAACCCTAAAATTTCTTGTTGTTTGGCAGTGAAACTTTTCATGAATGGAATCTCTTTCAGGAACAAGTGGCTGTAATTTACTATGAAAATCTGAATTAGACCACTAATTTGTTCTGATTTGGCAGTCCTTCTAATCTGATATCCTGTCCCCAAAACCATCTACATGAGATACTTTAGAAAATGGCTATAGTGAAACCCTAAATGTGTGACCTGTGGGAGTGAAGATCATCTCAACTCTCTCATGATTTTGTATATGACCTACTTCTTAGAGAAAATGTTTCCTTGGTATTTATCTTATATGAAAGTATCAAAAGTTTTAAATTTTGTTAAACTATCCTCAATTTATAAATCTTAAACTTTTACATTGTCTTTTGGTTGGTTCATAATATTCTTTCTTTTTTTTTTTTTTTTACAGGGATAGAGAGAGAGTCAGGGAGAGGGATAGATAGGGACAGACAGACAGGAATGGAGAGAGATGAGAAGTATCAGTCATCTGTTTTTCATTGCGACACCTTAGTTGTTTATTGATTGCTTTTTTTTTTTTGCATTTTTCTGAAGCTGGAAACAGGGAGAGACAGTCAGACAGACTCCCGCATGCGCCCGACCGGGATCCACCCGGCACGCCCACCATGGGGCGATGCTCTGCCCACCAGGGGGTGATGCTCTGCCTATCCTGGGTGTCGCCATGTTGCGACCAGAGTCACTCTAGCGCCTGGGGCAGAGGCCACAGAGCCATCCCCAGTGCCCGGGCCATCTTTGCTCCAATGGAGCCCCTGCTGCGGGAGGGGAAGAGAGAGACAGAGAGGAAGGCGCGGCGGAGGGGTGGAGAAGCAAATGGGCGCTTCTCCTGTGTGCCCTGGCTGGGAATCGAACCCGGGTCCTCCGCACGCTAGGCCGACGCTCTACCGCTGAGCCAACCGGCCAGGGCTTATTGATTGCTTTTTCATGTGTGCCTTGACTGCGGGCCTTCAGCAGACTGAGTAACCCCTTGCTCGAGCCAGCGACCTTGGTCCAAGCTGGTGAGCTTTTTGCTCAAGCCAGATGAGCCCGCGCTCAAACTGGTGACCTCGGGATCTCAAACCTGGGTCCTCCACATCCCAGTCCAATGCTCTATCCACTGCGCCACCGCCTGGTCAGGCTCATAATTTTTTTTTATAAAATTTGACTTTTGCTTAAAATCCTGAAAGGAAGGGGGGAGGGCATTATGGGGACGGGGAGATGTACTGGAGAGCATGGGGGAGGGTAGGATGTATTTGGGAAGACACTAGAATCTATGTAAACACAATAAATTAATAATAATAAAAAAATTTAAAAAGACTAAGGACGATAAAGCGTCGACCTGGAAATGCTGAGGTCGCCAGTTCGAAACCCTGGGCTTGCCTGGTCAAGGCACATATGGGAGTTGATGCTTCCAGCTCCTCCCCTCCTTCTCTCTCTCTGTCTCTTCCTCTCCTCTCTAAAATGAATAAAAAAAAAAAAGACTAAGGAGGAAAAGGCACTCACACACTGCTTTGGGAATGCAAAATGGTACCATTCTTCATGGAGTCAATTCTGTGACATAGATCAAAGTATCTGTCAAAATTATAAAACTATTAATCTCTGGCCCACTTCTAGGAATTTATCCTATAGATGAGTCAGAGCAAGATCAAGGGTATCCATTACAGAACTGCTTTTAATAACAATGAAGTGCCAATAGCCAAAGTACAGCTATCAGTAGCCAGTTAGGTAATCTGAGCTATACTTAAAAGTGGAATACTATACAGGCATGAAAAAGTACACAGTGATATGGAAAGATATCCAGGATATATTATTAAGTAGAAAAAACAGTTTAGAATGATTTATATAGTACATATATTATTGTGTATAAGTGGAAATATAAGTATACATTCATGTTTGCATCTATTTGCCAAAAAATACTGGAAGGATATACAAGAAACCAATAAAATAAGAGCAAGATGGGGGTGAATGAGGTAGGATGGAAATAACACCTTTCAACATAGACTTTTAAATATTGCTTTAATTTTTGAATATATGAATATATTACTTATCCAATACTTTAATGTAAAAAGGGATTACAGGGACTCAGGAAAACTGTAACACTTCTAGCTAGTACTAGTAATGAGAGAAATATAAAACACCGTTTCATAATCACTAGATTAACAAAAATTAAACAGTTTGACAATGTTTTGGCAGTATATTGGCAAGGGCATGGAAAAACAAGAATTTTCTCAGACTATTGATAGAAATATAAATTGGAAAAACCACTTGATTAACCAATTTAGTATCTGGCACAAGTCAAGGTTAATTTGCCCTATAATTTAGCAATTGTACTTTTAGACATTTAAAAAAAATAAAAAATAAAATTTGACTTTTGCTTAGATTCTTGTGTGATAAATGTTTCCTCATGTCTAGCCTATTACAGTATAGTAGGATTATGCTCATTCTTATATTAGAAATGTAGTGGCCTGACCTGTGGTGGTGCAGTGGATAAAGCATCGACCTGGAAATGCTGAGGTCGCCGGTTCGAAACCCTGGGCTTGCCTGGTCAAGGCACATATGGGAGTTGATGCTTCCAGCTCTTCCCCCCTTCTCTCTCTGTCTCTCTCTCTCTCCTCTCTAAAAATGAATAAATTAAAAAAATGTTAAAAAAAAAAAAAAGAAATGTAGTAAATTAACTTGGTTTTCAAGAGTGTACTTGTATCGGTCAATTTGTTCTGTCCTTCGTATTGGATTTCTAATAAATATAATGATACTGTAATTTAACACATTTTAATTAGAAGTTTCTAATCTAGAATGCTATAAACACTGGTTACTTAATTTTTAGCTGACTAGGAGAGTAAGGGTAGAAAAAGGACAAGTTAGGTATATCTCCTTATGTCTTCCTTACAGTAGATGGTATTTAGCCCCCTGTGTGGTTCTTTATTTGTCCTAAAGCATCTTAGAACCTGTAAGTAGAACTAGATAGTTCTCTTGGACCTTTGTTCTTTGTTCTTACTGCCAATTATTCAATCCTAGGTTCTAGAGCTTCCTCAAGCTATCTATGTTAGAGTTTCAGGAAACAAAAATATGTTCTTTGGCCCCTAAAACGGGCTTCTAGAACCCTTTTGTTTTTTCTGTAGTAATGTGTTTAGTATCAAGATTAGCTTTTGTTTTGCTAAGGTATTTCCCTTGTGGATCTCCTTCATGTATTTTCTGTTTTGTTTTGTTTTGTCTTGCAGAAGCAGGCCAGAATAGTGAAACAAACAAAAAATTAGATGGGACAGTAATAATGTAAAGGAAACTTAAGAATTCCAAATGTTAGATTCTTCAGGCATCATGATTAGTATCCCTAAAAAGAATGGTTTATCATCACCATAAGGCAGTCTTAGAGATCATCTAGTTTAATTTCATGTTAAGATATCTGTATTAAATCTATTTACAGATGTCTTGTCAAGTATCACTTTCTATGGAGGGTATTTTCACAGTCTCCTTTCGCCTATTGGAATTTGTCAGTAGCTACTACTGAATTTTGTTGCATTTATGCATGTGAAATAAATTTGTACATATTACATAATAGATAAATAATATGTATGGATCTTACTAGATAATTTCATTGTTCTTTCATAACTAAATCCCTCTTACTCCAGAAGGTTATTCAGAAATGTTAGCAGTGAATCAGAAAGCTAAATTTAGCCAGTTGGGAACATAAAATATAATTTGTGACAAATATATAAGATTAAATGTGTTAACTTTTTAAGAAGTCAGAATGCAACTATTCTTCCCATAGAAAACTGAAGCAAAGAGATTTAAGTTGCCTGGAATTTCAGTGTGGTAGTTTCACAGTCAGGACTGAAACACGTAATGCTAGGATTAGTGATCTGTAGAATTGAGTGAACCACCTTAGTTGTAAGAGCTATTATAAAGTTTATTAAGAGCAGATTTTACTTATTTAAATACTTATAAACTGATTTGTTCATATTTTTAAGCTTTTACATGTATATACATGTATATATAAGATATTACACAAGTGTTGGTCCTTTATAGACTTGAACTATTTCTAATCTGGTTACCTAGAAAGTTAGTTTTAAAATAGTAATATTATTTTGAAACGTAGACATCAAATAATATTCTTGAGTTCTCTTTATTTTTCTGCCTTAAAACTCAACTTATATAATCTTATTAGTATAGCTGTATGGAACTGTGTTTGAGTGAATGAAAGCTAACACTTTACCCAAGTAAGCGTGTTGACAGGTTTTTTTTTCCAATTTTTTACTTCTAGTGAATTTGGTTCCAAAATCATCTTGCTTAAGCCAATTATCAAAGTGTTGCCAAAACTCTTTGAGTCTCGAGATAAGGCTGTTCGAGAGGAAGCCAAACTAATTGCTGTAGAGATTTACAGATGGATTCGGGATGCTCTGAGACCCCCGTTACAAAATATAAACTCTGTCCAGGTGATGCACAAAGTTTTTGTCTTTGCATAAGGTTAATATATGAAGATATTTCCTTCTTATCATTGTTGTTGAACTTCTGTCCTTGCAAATAGTTATTTTTCATTCTTAATCTTGAAATCAATTGATTTTTCTGAGCATAGCCAACTGTCTCTGCTGTTACTTTGTCCTCTCAGGTTAAATACCAGGCATTTGGTGATTCCAGTATGTTAGTGTTGAATCTAGAGCAGTTTAAAAAAATCTCTTTATAATTAGCTATTGATAGTAGAATTTAATATCTGTTTGGACAAAATGCATTTATCTTTTCTAAATTATAACTGGTTTGGAGACTATCTGATAATAATATATCTGAATTTGTGCTAATGAGAGTGTCCAAAAAATGGATTTTCTTTTTTCTGTGTGCTTAGTCATACATCTTCAGTGTAGTAAATATAAGTCAGTTTGACTTATGCTACCAAATGTATACAATTTAAATTTATCTTGTTTGCTTTTTAGAGCCACATAAATAAAAGATTAAGTTCTTGTATTAGTAAATATAAATAAATGTTAAATATATTCTCTAATGGTGGAGATGTAGATAATGTTTTTAAAATATTTTGTGATATTCACAGTTGAAAGAACTAGAAGAAGAATGGGTCAGACTGCCAACAGGTGCTCCTAAACCAACTCGGTTTCTGCGTTCCCAGCAAGAACTAGAAGCGAAATTGGAACAGCAGCAGTGTGCTGGTGGGGATGCTGAGGGAGGTAAGCCAGTCTTAAACACTGGCCTCTATAAAAATTTGCAAGAATGGCCCTACCACAAGAACCTATGTTCATTCACTAGGCACATGATAGAGGACTGCCATTTAATGAAATATAAGTTGTATTTAGCAGTAATAATGCTGATTCCTTCTATATCAAGATTTCATCAGAGTTGTGAAAGGACTGATAACTGAGAAGTAAAACCATTTCATCCATTTTTAAGATTTGTTTTGTTTTTCTCCTGGAAGGTGGTGATGATGGTGATGAGGTGCCACAGATAGATGCTTATGAGCTTTTGGAAGCAGCAGAAATTCTTTCCAAACTTCCCAAAGACTTTTATGACAAAATTGTAAGTAATGTTAAACTTCTCTATTTCATTTTAAGTAATTACCTGAGTATAGTGTGCTCTGCTGAGCGGTTTCCTGGCGTACCCTCCCACCCGGTATCTTCCCTCATAGAGTGAGACAGTTGCTGCTGCTTTGTTCCCATACTACTTTGTGTGTATACTTACTATAGCACTTTTTCATGTCTTGCCAAAAACTAGAACATTTTTCTTAACTGACTCTCTAGTTTTTCCTCATTGTCTCACTAGTTTTACCTCTAAATATCTCTCAAATTCATTCCTTTATTTATTGATTTTAGAGAGAGGAGAGGGAAAGAGAGAAAGGCAGGGGGGAGGGAGGAACCAGAAGTACCAACTCGCAGTTGCTTCTTATATGTGCCTTGACTGGGCAGTCCCAGGGTCTCGAACCCATGACCTTAGCATTCCAGGTCGCTGCCTTATCCACTGTACCATCACAAGTCAAGCTGCCCCCTTTTCTTTATCCCACTGCCAAGTAATTACTCTAGTGTTTCTTGACTTTGGCACTATTGACTTTTTTCCCCCAGATAATTTGGGGCGGGGGACTCTCCTGTGCATTGTAGGCTGTTTAGCAGCATCTCTGGGCTTTACCCACCAGATCATTACTACCCATTCCCGAAATCATGGTAATTAAAAATGACTACAGACTTTGCACAATGTATTCCAAGAGACAGAATTATCCCAATTGAGAAAGTCTTATCCCAGCCACCATCATTTCTTGCCTGTGTGCTACATATACTACTACGGTAGTCGTCTTTTTATAAGACTTCCTGATTTTGCTCTTGCCTCCTTCTCCTTCCCATTGTATTTCACAATGTAATTAGAAGTGTCATTTTCAAAAATGCAAATCTTCTCATAGTATTGTCTCATTAAAACCCTTCAGTGGCTCTCATGAGTTTTGTGATAATGTCTGAGATCGTCTTGTGACCCTTGAGGTCACCTCTGGTACCATTGAAGTCCCCACTTCTAGCACATCTCTTAATTGCTCTTACCTTCCATACCCCGGTCATATACAACATCTCTTAGTGTCAAATGTGCCACACGTTTTCCCCCTAAACTCTGGGATTTATTGTTGTTCTTTCTACCTAGAACATTCTCCTCCACCACTCCTCATTCAGCTCATAATACCTCTTTATTTTCTAGATCTCACCGTAAGTATCATTTTTTAAGGGAGATCCTACTAGTCAGCCTAAACTAGGTTAAGACCTCTTGCTGTATACTATAAAAGCAGCTTGTATTTTTCCTTTCATAGTAGTTATGACCTTGTGTGTGTTTGTATTCTTTTTTCTTTTTTTGTGAGAGAGAGACAGGAAGGGAGAGAGATGAGAAGCATCAACTTGTAGTTGGAGCACTTTGGTTTTTCATTGATTGCTTTTCATATGTGCCTTGACGGAGGGGGGTGGTTCCAGCCAAGACAGTGACCTTGGGCTTCAAGCCAATGACCTCTGGCCTCAAGCCAGTGACCATGGGATTATGTTGATGATCCCACACTTAAACCAGTAACCCCGTGCTCACGCTGGTGAGCCTGTGCTCAAGGTGGATGAGCTCACACTCAAGCTGGCGACTTCAGAGTTTTTAACCTGGCACCTCAGCATCCCAGGTCGACACTCTGTCCACTGCATCACCACTGTTCAGGCATGACCTTGTAGTTTTTTACTGAAGATCTTTCTAGATCTGCTTTTAGCTCCTTGAGTATCTCATAAATGTCTGATTAACAAATAAATATTTGATAAATTGAATTGAACTGTAATGTCCTCTAGGGTGACAAGTTTGTCATCTTTGTATCCCCAGTTCTTTCAGATAGTGCATATTCAAATTATTGAATGATTGATTGATCTCTAGTGCAGCATATTCTACTTTATGGCCATAAAACAAAAGGATTAGCATTTTACTCCCAATCTGGAAAACATATCTTCAAGATCAGAATAGTTTTGGTTGTTGGTTATGTGCTTGCTCTTTTCTGGTCTTTTTAATGTTGTCAATATGGAAATTTCTTTTTCCTGTAGTTGTGCCACTGTCAGAAATGCTAGAAATGCTTTCTATCAAAGTTTTCTGTCTAATACCTGCTTACTAACATGTGCTAAGAAAATGAAAAGGAAAAGACTATTGGCATCTTATTCTCTTTATACTTACTATAGAACTTAAGATTATGAAATGTTATGAAAATACTTTTTATATATGAACATATTTTATGTATATGAACACAACATTCTGTTTGGCTGCACAGTTTCACAATTTTGTTTTTTAACCAGCTTTACAAAAAGTTTTAGAAAACAAAAAAGATTTACCTATAAAGTAGCATAAAAGAAATAGACTTTTATTTTGCTCTTTTATTTTCTGTTCTACAAATTACTCAAATTGTGTCTTGCAGGAAGCAAAAAAATGGCAAGAGAGGAAAGAAGCCTTGGAGGCTGTAGAAGTACTAGTGAAAAACCCCAAATTGGAAGCAGGCGATTATGCGGATTTAGTAAAAGCATTAAAGAAGGTAAATGTGATGAGTTTCAACATTGGTATCCCAGCAACAGTCGAGGCCATTGAAGTTCTCTTTCTTGGTCATCCTTTTTATCATAACAGCATTGCTATTTAAGGAACACTGTTGATGGCTTTTAAATTACAGGCATTCAGTTTTAAAGGATTGTTTGAAATCATTGTCCTAGGTTAGTTTGGAGGGATTGGTTTTTCAGTCTTTATTTATTATCATTTTGACTTTATGTATGTTATTCAATAGCATGTGTAGACCTCAGGAAAAAGAGGGTCTTCTGTATGTTCCTGGGGAACCTGGTGCTAAACCTGCTTCTGGGTCAGGGTTTCATACTTAGCAAAGCAGCTCCCTTGCTGCAATCTATTGAAAGTCGGCCCTCGACACAAGGCTTTGTTAAGAAGCAAAAGAGAAAAAGATGGACTTGTTGATCTAGAACCAAATATTCTGGTTTTATAATTCTGTAGGATGAACTATTTACATTGGTTCTATTTAATGGAACAGATATTAAATATGATGAATATTTTTGTTAGATAGCAAATGATGCCACACTATATTGTATCAGCATGTAAAGCAAAGGATGCGGGGCATGTGGCCAATTATAAAGCGGGCAAATACCAAATGAGAAAAATACTTTTAGAAAATATTCCTTTGGTATTGCTTAGGTCTAAGTTGACAGCTGCTGGTGGATATTTTTGTATATAATAGCCTTTCATAAAATCTAAAAGTATAGATCACACACTGTGGATGTAGTTGTAGAGCTTAAGAACTGAAGACTTCGTCTTGAATACAGGAAGGTTGAAAACTTTGCTTGTTTCCTCAGCCTGAAATTACAGAGGATTAAAATGGTGGGGGGAGGAGGTTATCTTTAATTATATACACATGTAAGTACAGTAATTCTCATTATTTCTGGTAGTCATGTTCTATAAAGTTACCATAAACACTGAATTAGCGAATAGTGAACCTTATTTTTAGGGGAAATGCGAGGTTAGGGCCCTGCAACACTTTGATCATAACATTTTCATCAGCTGATACATAAAACAATATATAACTGTTTTATTCTTTTTGAAGACATCTTATTTAATATATATTATTGATTCATTAACCTTGAACTCACAGCTAACAGCCCTATAACTTGTGCCTGAACAAAGCTTATCTAACACAAAATTTCTGTGTAAGGCACATCACAGCCCTTGTGTACTTAAGAACACGGACAGAAAACCTCAGCATTGGGGGCCATTTTAAACAGTGAAAACATATACAAAAAGCACCAAAATGAAAAAGGGGGGCACTAAATAGACCATGAAAAAGATACTTGTTTACTGTATGAGAGCTGAAAGGAGAAGGCAGAGTGTTTCTTTGCTCAGTCTCACCGGGGGATGTGCACATCATGCAGCTCAGATTTTTTATGTGCTTGTCTGTGAATGACCAGGAAAGTGCTGCAAGTAAGAGAGCAAGAACTTTGGTGTCCAAACAGACCTAGGTTTGAACCACAGCATTACCGTTTGCAAGCTCTGTAACCTTGATCAAGTTAGTTTCTATTTAACTTTTGAAATCTACAAAATTTAGATAAATCATAGTACCTACTTTATGGGTTTGGGTGAGGATTATATGAAATAAAGATTATAAAGCACCTATAAAATTGTCATCTAATTTGTTTGTTTGTTTAATTTTAGTGAGAGGAAGGGAGGCAGAGACAGACACCCACATGCATCCTGACTGGGATCCCCCCAGCAATCCCACTAGGGGGCAGTGCTCTGCCCATCTGGGGCCCGTGCTCCCTTGCAGCTGGAGCCATTTTTTAGCACCTGAGGTGGAGGCAGTGGAGCCATCCTCAGTGCCTGGAGCCAACTCGCTCTAATTAACAATGGCTGCAGGAGGGGAGGAGAAGAGAGAGAGAGAGAAGCAAGAGGGGGAGGGGTGGAGAAGTAAATGGGCGCTTCTCTTGTATTCCTTGATCAGTAATCAAACCTTGGACTTTCACAGGCTGGACCGATGCTCTCTACCACTTAGCCAACCAGCCAGGGCCTAATTTGTTTTTAATAAATGTTAGTCTCTTTTCTTAATCCTTACTCCTCTGCATTTAGGGAGTACATGAAGGTGTCAGTTAGAACTTATTTGCATGCTGTACATTATGGAATGGTTAACTTGGGGAATTTGGAATGAAGCATTCAGTATAGGGAATACCAGATTTTAGGGACTAGACATGATCCAAAGTAATTACTTCTACCTGGGAAGAGTTCAAAACAGGGGTCTGGGGTACTTAAAATAAAGCAGCTTTTTTACACTCGCTGACTTGGGCAGTGTACCACAGTAAAATCTTAACGGGAAGGAACCCAGGCATGGTCACTGTCTTCTTCTAAAGTGGCATAGGTACAGCCATGACCTGTGAGTTTTGATAAATGCTAGGCTCTGGGGGGAGTTTAGGAGTGTGGTAGTATATACATGCTGGAGGAAGCTCTGTAAGAGGCTCTGAATGCAGACTTGGTCATTAGATAACTATGATGGCAGCTGCAAAGCCAGGAGCTTCCTCGGAGGAATGGTTGCAATGGTGTTTGCGATTTTGAGTCCACATGCACTTATTGACTGTATCTACCGCAGTTTCTACTGGTGCTTCTGGAGTACAAATGTTAGCTGCCCTGTGGGGTCTTCCAGAGAAACGTCTTTGCTTTCCCTGCCCCAAACAAAGTCAGCAGGCCTCTAGCTTCTCTTCTGTTATCAGATACCTCCTCCATAGTGAGCAAGTCTGACAGCCCAGACTTCCACTAATGGAGAGTTAGCCATTGGAATATGGTTTATTTTATTCGTAAAACTTTAAAATAGGAAGGGAAGCTCCCAAATTTGATGTTGTTAAAGAAAAATCTCTTCTTTTGTAGGAAACATAATTGGCTATCTATTAACATAATAGTTTTTAGAGTTCTTTTAAGAGGAATTTTTCAGTTCCCTTCTACAGGGCTGTGACTGTTTTTTCTTCCCCTTTGTGTAGGTAGTTGGAAAGGACACCAATGTCATGTTGGTGGCTTTGGCAGCAAAATGTCTTACTGGCCTGGCTGTTGGGCTAAGGAAAAAATTTGGACAATATGCAGGACATGTAAGTACTTCCTTTTAAGTACAAATCAATATTATCAAGAATGTCATGCTAGTTTGCTCTATTCTTTTAAAACAGTTCTTTTGACATAGATTATGATATTTTGGGTAAAGTAGATTTCTCACTAAGTTTTATTAATCTTGAGCATAAGTCCTCACAACATTCCAATGATTTCAGTTATTACTACATTCATTATAACTTTATGTAGAAAGGCACTTGGCCTAAAGTACTTAGTTGAGTTGATTTGCTTATTAACTTATTTATTTATTTTACATTTAGTTCTGGATTCTTGCTTTTACTGAACTGATTCATATAATATCCTGATGCTTGGTCATTTTTTCCATACTGTATCCTATCTTGATAACTTGACTCATCCAGCTTATCTTTGGGATCCACATCACATCTCCATAGCCATCACCTGAAGCTGTTTGTCATTGTCCCATTCCAGGCATCCACTTTGAGTCTTTTTGCTTACTCTCACAGATTTTTTTTTATGATATGGGGCTCATTAACCCAAACACAAGTGCAGTCCATGAACAGAGAAGACTTAACATCTTTAAGACTGACCATTAATTGATGGGAAGTAGGAATTAGTGGCCAGAGTACTCCATATTTCTGTCTTTCAGAGGCATCCTATACATTTCTCTGAAACCGTGAAGAAATAAAAGCCTACAATAAAGATTTCAGTGACATACTCTTATTGTTTTTCCCCTTCATTTCTCATTCTTCTTTTTTTTTTTTTTACAGAGACAGAGTCAGAGAGAGGGATAGACTTTCTCATATGTGCCTTGACTGTGGGGCTGCAGCAGACTGAGTAACCCCTTGCTCAAGCTGGCGACCTCGGGGTCTCAAACCTGGGTCCTCCGCATCCCAGTCCGACGCTCTATCCACTGCACCACCACTTGGTCAGGCTCTCATTCTTCTTGCTCCTTCACTTTCACTTCTTAGAATCATATCTTAAACAACCTACATGGACATAAGTATTTTACATTTAGGCTTTGCTTTAAGAGAAGTACAAATTGAGTTATTTTTCCAAATTTCTCCAGCACAAACTACTGAGAAAAGTTCTCAGATATTTCCATGATTCAGCAAGCTATATTCCACCAGAGGCTATACTCTTCCAGTAAGTGTAATGGCTTACCTATTCTCTCCAAAACTCTTCTTTTACTCCCCACCTTCATCTTTTTTTAATTAATTTATTGTGTTTACATAGATTCTAGTGTCCCCCCAAATTCATCCTCCCCTCCCCTGTGTTCCCCAGTACATTGCCCCCCCCACCCTCTCCTGTAACGCCCTTCCCTTCAGGATTTTCTCTCATCCCATCCTATCACCCTATCATCCTCTTTCCCTCTTCCACTTTCCTTCTGGATCCTTTGATCCCGCCTCTGTCTCTATTCCGCTCCTCAGTTCATATTGTTCATCAGATTTCTCAGATGAGTGAGGTCATATGATATTTTTCATTCTCTGCCTGGCTTATTTCACTTAACATAATAGTTTCCAGGTCCATCCATGTTGTTGCAAAAAATAATATTTCCTTCTTTTTCATGGCCCCATAGTATTCCATTGTGTATATGTACCACTGCTTTTTAATCCACTCGTCCACTGATGGACACTTGGGCTGTTTCCAGATCTTCGCTATTGTGAAAAATGCTGCCATATACATGGGGGTGCGTTTCTCCTTTTGACTTGTTGATGTGGTGTTCTTGGGATATATTCCCAAAAGTGGGATGGCTGGGTCAAAGGCAGTTCGATTTTTAATTTTTTGAGGAATCTCCATACTGTTTTCCACAGTGGCTGCACCAGTCTGCATTCCCACCAGCAGTGCAGGAGGGTTCCCTTTTCTCCACATCCTTGCCAGCACTGATTCTGTGTTGTTTTGTTGATGAGCGCCATTCTGACTGATATGAGGTGATATCTCATTGTGGTTTTAATTTGCATTTCTCTAATGATTAGTGATGTTGAGCATTTTGTCATTTGCCTATTGGCCATCTGTATGTCTTCTCTGGAGAATTGTCTATGTCTATTCATTTCTTTTGCCCATTTTTTGATTGGCTGTTTATCTTCCTGGTGTTGAGTTTTACAAGTTCTTTATAAATTTTGGTTATTAACCCCTTATCAGACGTATTGTCGAATATGTTCTCCCATTGTGGGGTTTGCCTTTTTATTTGTTCATACTGTCTTTAGCTGTGCAAAAGCTTTTTAGTTTGATATAGTCCCATTTATTTATCCTATCCTTTATTTCCCTTGCCCGTGGAGATAAATCAGCAAATATATTGCTGCGAGTGATGTTGGAGAGCTTATCGCCTATGTTTTCCTCTAGGATGCTTATGGTCATAACTTACTTACATTTAAGTCTTTTATCCCATTTTGAGTTTATTTTTGTGAATGGTGTAAGTTGGTGGTTTAGTTTTATTTTTTTGCAAGTAGCTGTCCAATTTTCCCAACACCATTTGTTAAAGAGACTGTCTTTACCACCCTTGTCAAATATCAATTTTTCATAAAGGTGCAGGTTTATTTCTGGGTTCTCTGTTCTGTTCCATTGATCTATATGCCTGTTCTTATGCCAGTACCAGGCTGTTTTGAGTAAAATGACCTTGTAGTATAACTTGATATTCGGAAGTGAGATACCACCCACTTTATTCTTCTTTTTTAAGATTGCTGAGGCTATTTGTGTTCTTTTTGGTTCCATATGAATTTTTGGAATATTTGTTCTATATCTTTGAGGTATGTCCTTGGTATTTTAATAGGAATTGCATTGAATGTATAAATTGCTTTGGGTAATATGGAAATTTTAATGATGTTTATTCTTCCTAGCCATGGACACAGTATATGCTTCCACTTGTTTGTATCTTCCTTGATTTCTTTTATCAATGTTTTATAATTTTCTGAGTACAAGTTTTTAATCTACTTGGTTAAATTTACTCCTAGGTATTTTATTTTTTGCAATAGTGAAGGGGATTGTTTTCTTAATTTCTCTTTCAGACAGATCATTGTTGGTATATAAAAATGGTTCTGATTTCTGAATATTAATTTTATATCCTGACACACCTTGCTGAATTCCTTTATCAGGTCCAGTAGTTTTGTTTTTTTGTTTTTTGTTTTTGTATTTTTCTGAAGCTGGAAATGGGGAGGCAGTCAGACAGACTCCCGCATGTGCCTGACAGGGATCCACCCGGCACGCCCACCAGGGGGCGATGCTCTGCCCATCGGGGGCGTTGCTCTGCTGCGACCAGAGCCACTCTAGCGCCTGAGGCAGAGACCATGGAGCCATCCCCAGCGTCCGGGCCACCTTTGCTCCAATGGAGCCCTGGCTGCGGGAGGGGAAGAGAGAGACAGAGAGGAAGGAGAGGGGGAAGGGTGGAGAAGCAGATGGATGCTTCTGTGTGCCCTGGCCGGGAATCGAACCTGGGACTTCTGCACGCCAGGCCGACACTCTACCACTGAGCCAACTGGCCAGGGCTAGGTCCAGTAGTTTTTTGACTGTGACTTTAGGGTTTTCTATGTACAGTATTATATCATCAGCAAATAATGATAATTTTACTTCTTTCCAATATGGATGCCTTTTATTTCTTCTTGTCTGATTGCTGTGGCTAGGACTTCCAGAATTATATTGAATAAGAGTGATGAAAGGGGACACCCCTGCCTTGTTCCTGATCATAAGGGGATTGCTTTTAATTTTTGCCCATTGAGTATGATGTTGGCTGTGGGCCTACCATAGAGGGCCTTTATCATGTTGAGGTATGTTCCCTGTATTCCCACTTTGCTGAGAGTTTTGATCATAAATGGGTGCTGGATTTTATCGAATGCTTTTTCTGCATCTATTGATATTATCCTGTGGTTTTTGTCCTTTTGTTTACGTGATGAATCACATTGATTGATTTGCGAATATTGTACCAGCCTTGCCTCCCCAAAATAAATCCCACTTGATCATGCTGTATGATTTTTTTCATGTATTGCTGGATCTGGTTTGCTAATATTTTGTTGAGAATTTTAGCATCTAAATTCATCAGGGATATTGGCCTATCATTTTCTTTTCTTGTGTTGTCTTTGCCTGGCTTTGGAATCAGAATTATGCTCGCCTCATAAAAGGAGCTTGGAAGTTTTCCCTCCTCTTGAATTTTTTGAAATAGCTTGAGAAGGATAGGAGTTAGTTCTTCTTTGAATGTTTGGTAGAATTTGCTTGTGAAGCCATCTGGCCCAGGGCTTTTATTTGTTGGGAGTTTTTTGATAACTGTTTCAATCTCATTTGTTGTAATCGGTCTTTTTAGGTTTTTTGATTCTTCCAGATTGATTTTTGAAAGATTATATTTTTCAAGGAATTTGTCCATTTCACCTAGGTTGTCTAATTTTTTGGCATACAGTTCTTCATAGTATTTCCTTACAATCCTTTGTATTTATGTTGTATCAGTTGTTATTTCTCCACTCTTATTTCTAATTTTATTTATTTCAGTCCTTTTTCTTTTTTTCTTGGTGAGTCTGGCTAAGGGTTCATCGATCTTGTTTACTTTTTCAAAGAACCAGCTTTGGTTTCATTGATCATCTGTATTTTTTTTTAGTCTCTATGTCATTTATTTGCGCTCTGATCTTTGTTATTTCCTTTCTTCTGCTTCCTTTAGGCTTTACTTGCTGTTCTTTTTCTAGTTCTTTTAGTTGCAGATCAATTAAGTTGTTTATTTGAGCTTTTTCTAGCTTAAGGTATGCCTGTAATGCTATGAACTTCCCTGTCAGGACTGCTTTTGCTGTGTCCCACAGATTTTGAGTTGTATGCTCATTTTTCATTTGTTTCAAGAAACTTTTTTTTTTCTTCCTTGATCTCATCATTGACCCATTCGTTGTTTAATAACATGCTATTTAGTTTCCAAGTGTTTGAGTGTTTTTCAGTTTTTCTATTGTAGTTGATTTCTAGTTTCATGCCATTGTGGTCAGAGAAGATGCTTGATATGGTTTCAGTCTTCTTAAATTTGTTGAGACTTGTTTTATGCCCTAATATGTGGTCTGTCCTAGAGAATGTACCATGCACACTTGAAAAGAATGTATATTCTGCTGCTTTAGGGTGAAAGATTCTAAAGATATCTATTAAATCCAGTTGATCTAGTGTGTCCTTTACTTCTGCTGTTTCTTTGTTAATTTTCTTTCTTGAGGATCTATCCATTGGTGTTAGTGGGGTATTGAAATCCCCTACTATTATAGTATTGCTGTTGATCTCTCCCTTTATGTCCATCAAAATCAGCTTTATATATTTAGGTGCTCCTATATTAGGTGCATAGATATTTATAATGGTTATCTCTTCCTGTTGGATTGGTCCCTTTATCATTATGTAGTGACCTTCTTTATCTCTTACTATAGTCTTTGTTTTAGTCTATTTTTTCA